>NC_136426.1:82057553-82610053 GCF_052849685.1 Lactuca virosa
CCATCACCATATTTTCCACCAGAAAAACACCACACCGAACCCATGACAAAAATCCATTCAAACAAAAATCAAATTCAAAAATCCTAATCAGAAATCAAACCACAAATTCAGATGAGAAGAAAGAGAGAATGTTTCTATTCGTCGGTGTGGCTGCGACGACGAATGTACTGACGTCAGATACAAAGGCAGAGGTGTAGATAGGCAGAGATGGTGCAGATCGGCGAAGCAGAAGGTCGATGGTGTAGATCGACGACTTTCGAGTCTAGATCGATGAAGTTTGAAGATTTTAGGAGGCTTTAGAAACAGATCGGCTACGCACAAAGGTTTTTAATAGATTTAGAATCCAGATCGACAACACACAGAGGTTTCAAGCGTCTATGGTGTGGAGGTTCGAAGGCATCCTGCGTTTTCCAAAGGCTTTAGAGTACAAAGGTTGTTTTCGTTGTCTGGTCTTGTGGTCCGACAACATCCGGTGGTTTTGGTCGGTTTTAGAGATCAACGATGTACGAAGGTTTCAGGCAACATACGATTGTTTTCGGCGTTTGGGGTCCAATATTCGGTGACATCCGGTGGTTACCGAAACCTATGTCCGGTGGTCGACTGTTGAGAGAGAGAGAGAGAGAGAGAGAGAGAGAGAGAGAGAGAGAGAGAGAGAGAGAGAGAGAGAGTGTGTGTGTGTGTGTGTGTGTGTGTTTGGATGGTGGTAAATGTGGGTTAGGGGCTAGGGTTATTTTATTTCTTTTATTGTTTAAATAATAAATAAGTAAATATTTTAATAATAATTTAATTAAAAAAAAATAGGTGAGGGCAATATAGTATTTTACTGTGTGGAAGGGATTAAGACGTAACAAAAAGATATAGTAAGGATCTTCCGAGTTAGAAAAAATAAATTAGGGACCAAATACAAAAATTAACCCAAACCATAGGGACCATTCGTGTAATTTACTCGGTAGAAAATAATCTGCTTCCTTGATTCGTTCTTCACCATCTTGATCAAAATAACGACATTAGCCACCATGTTTAACCTACAAGTGTGTCGTTCTCACCCTCCTAGCCGCCACCATCACGTTTGACCTGCAAGTGGCTTGTTCTCACCCTCATAGCCGATGTACTCTTCCTTCCACACCCACCGCCTATGCTACCTCATCGGGGGCCACCTGACCAGAAATCACAACAAATGATTGAGCTTCAGAGGTGACCGGAGGACAAGAGAACGATTTTAGATTCACACATACACACACATTCTTGAAACAATTTCATATTAACAAACGGATCGATTTTAGAAATGAAAACACACATATGTAAACACACAAATCGAAATTTGGGGATGAATTCACATAACGATCATTTTCTGGGTTTTTTTACTGACGTTTTGTTCAAAAATTCAACGATTCGGTGGGTCTTCAAAAGGATATCTGATGTTTTTTAGGTAATAAATTTGTTGTAATGTAAGGGAAATTTGGATTTGTTAACGATGCAGTCAATGTGCTCGATCAAATACCCCAAAGAAACTTGGTCACTTGGTACCATCATGAGAGGAGAACTAGGCGGCGGCACCGGAAATTGTGTGACCTCCTATGAAGCAGTGACTGAGAACGAAAGTCAGAGAGTTCCCATGGCATGCCCGACCAAATTGAGCTGAAATAGCTTGACATTTTTGTCTTTAGTTTTAAATTCTTGTAATCATGCCCAAAATTGATGATTCGTACTATTAAGATATCAAATTCTCAAAAGTCTATAACAAAAATATAATTTTAGAGGCAAATAGATAAACCGGTGAAAGTAGTATGTGATTCTATGTATTGTTTACCGCTAACAATTAAGTCAAATGTCTGAAATAAATGAATGTACATTGTTCTTTTGTGCATTTAACCCAAAAGGGCTAAACCCAAGAAATAGCATCATAGATTTATTCTACTTTTTGTAATTTCATTTACATGTAACTTTACCTCTAAAGTCATTAAAGATGCCAACTGCAACAATCTGCTACTTTGGATCATCTGGTGTGGAACGCCTATGAGATGGGCACATTTCGAGATGTTGTTTCAGCTTGTACTCGAGAAGCTACAAAATCATCTTACACATCAAAGAAACTATGTTGTGAACTTGTGATATACTTTTGTTTGGCCTAAAATAGTTGTTAGCGGTTAAAGGATGTCTTGAAAGAGTACAAAGTACTGATACAGAAGAAACTATGTTGTGACATACTTTTGTTTGGTCTATATGTTGATGATATGTTAATCTTTGGTACTGATCAAGGTGAAGTTGATAAAACCAAGAAATTCTTATCATCTAGTTTTGACATGAAATACATGAGGGAGGCTGAGGTAATTCTTGGTATAAGAATTAGAAAATGAAACAATGAGATTTTAATTTCTCAATCTAATTACATTGAGAAGATATTGAAAAAGTTTAACTTTGAGAATTGTTCTCCTGTTAACACTCCTATAGATCCTAGTCTTAAGCTTCTACCTAATAAAGGATCTCTAATGTCTCAACTTGAATACTCAAGGGCTATTGGTTGTCTAATGTATGTCATGATTAGTACTAGGCCTGAAATAACATATTTTGTGGGAAGGCTTAGTAGATATACTAGTAATCCTAGTTCACATCATTGGCAAGCTGTGAGTAGAGTATTCAAGAATCTAAAAGGGACCATGAATTATGGTTTAACTTATAGTGGGTATCCTTCTGTCTTGGAAGGTTATTCAGATGTCAGTTGGATTACCAACTTAGAAGGATCACTCTTCTACAAGTGGTTGGGTATTTCTTCTTGGATGAGGAGTCATTTCTTGGGCATCTAAGAAACAGACTTGTATTACTAACTCAAACATGGAGTCTGAGTTTGTAGCATTGTCTGCTGCTAGTAAGGAAGTTGTGTGGCTGAGGAATTTGATATATGAAATTCCATTATGGCCTAAACCGATATCCACCATATCTATCAGATTTGATAGTACTGCTACTTTGGCTAAGGCTTATAGTCAAGTGTACAATGGAAAGGCTAGACATTTAGGTGTTAGGTGTTAGACATAGCATGATTCGTGAGCTCATCATGATTGGTGTGATATCTGTGGAGTTTGTAAGAGCTTAGTTGAATTTAGCCGATCATCTAACCAAAGGGTTAGCAAGAGATCTTGTGCACAAGGCGGCTGTAGGGATGGGGTTAAAGTCCACTTAAAATCTTTTATATTGAGATACCCAATTCCCATCTAATGTAATATTAGATGTTGAATTCAATGTGGAAAACTTGATATTTGAATATTGGAACACATTATTAGCATCATCCCAAGGTATGTGTTTACTACTGCAAGTTAAGGAGGTTGGATTTATATTCTTAATAGTACTTTTGAAAAATTGCATTTGCAGGTGCAATAATAAAATGACTACCTATATAAGCATGAAGTTTAGTTGCTTCAAGAAGTTAGGACTGGGCTTTGATATGTTTATTGAAGGATGGGACACAGGCTAGTAAAATATAGTGTCAAGTTAGAAATTTGAGAATGTAAACTGTTTTGTATATTATCTTCATGTATTCACTTAGAATAGAAATGGTTTAATCCTTAGTGGCACCTTGATATTCGAATATTTGGAATGAGTAATATACTAATGTGAAATTCAATCGTCACGATATTTCATTTATGCGTCAGTTTGTTGTTGTTATGATTTTAATTTTAAGTTAATCAAGATTACACTTAAATGGGGGAGGTTTGTTGGTTATTTTATATCACTAATATTATTTAAGTGTAATGGGGTTAATTTGTTGTTCAATGTCACTTTGACAATTATTGAACAAATTGGTATGGTGCGGAGTGCACATTTGTTTAATTTTGTCTTTGTTGAAAGTATATTGCTATTTAGGGGTGAAGCCCCTGAACCAACGGGGGTCCGGGGGTAGCGCCCCTGGGAGCAGGGTCCAAGGGGCAGAGCTCCTAGATGGGGTCGAGCTGACCTAAAACTGTCATGTGGCTTATGACCGTTTTTGGACAATTTTAGGACATAAAACTGTCATGTGGCAGTTTTAAGACATGAAGATTTTCTTGTTATATGATCATTTTAAAATCAGTTTTTGGTACTCTTCTTCTTCATAACATCTTGAACATTCTCTCTTCTGTTTCTCTCATTTTTTCTGAGTCTTATTCGATTAAATATTGGGAGTACCACCCAAATACTCTAATCTGAAAGTGTTATACACGATTCTCAGAATTTCCAAGTGCTTTTACCCCTATTTTCTAACAAATATTATAATCTTTAATTATGTATTTTTCAACAAAAAATATCCCAGTTACTCATTCCTGTTATCCTCACTTCCTAATCCTTAAATAATGATCCCGGTGAACACATCGTTCACAAATATTATAATCTTTAATTGTGACATCCCCAAAATCACGGCCAGAAAATACCGATTTAATTTATGCTTTTAAATAAAATCAGAGTAATCCTTTGATTAAAAGAGTTGCGGAATTTGTTCCCAAAACAAAATATGATAAAATAAGATTTATCAAAGCATTTCATCAAGAAATGTATTTTCATTATATAACAAACTCGGGATGTCATGTTCCGATACAGACACAAAAGCATAAACGGCACATTATAAGCCTTACAACAGTTATATACAACTACAGACCTATAAACAAAATGACTTGATGATTCATCCATCTTATGCCCTCGCGCCACTACCTGTAATGCAAATAAAACTAAGTGGGTCAGGCTTGGGAGCCTGGTGAGCGTATAGGGTTTTCAACCCACAATAAATAATTATATTTAGTTCATCAACCAACAATAACCTGATTACCCATTCCCGTTATCCTCACTTTATGTCCCTAAAACAACTATCACAAGGGACCTAGTCTAAGGATTTTCATCGGGGTGGACATTACTGCGAAGGGGTTTCCTCCACAATAAATGTCCTAAAGGCAACCATGAGGGGGATGAAGTACACCGGTGAACACATCGTTCACAAACACCTAAAGGTTATGAGCCTGATAGCGTTCCACTGGACTGTCTAGAAAGAGTCTGTGGTCGTCATCCATACTCCGCTAGATAACTAGATCAACAACAACATCGAGGCCTCTCATCATTTTATTTCATCACACAACAACTGTCTACCCATGTTCTACCCAACATATTAGTAGATAAAAATATATACATTTATATACAACTTAAAACCTGTACAAAACATCCATTCAACAACTAGTTCAAATAAACAAATAATATATAAACACATAACACGTATTTTATAAAGAATACTTCATATCTATGTGTTAGAAGAAAACGAATATACACTCACTTGATAAGAAGATGATCGGACAGCACTACGGCTCTAAATGTAGTATTCTTCAGTGAAACTGGAAGATCTTCACACACCGGGCTTCTCGCAAGCAGAGCTTCGGCTCGGAAACTCTCTTCTTCTCGGGATCTTCGGGCTTCGGGACTCGCTTCGGGTCTCGGGATGATACTGGGGCTTCGGGGGTATTTCTTTGCATGTAAATCGAGGTAATATGGGTGAGAGAAGAGTGAATTAGCAACCTTGGCCAGCGGCCCCTTCAATTCTATTTATAGGGCTGATTTCTTGAAATTCACGTCGTGAACAATACTCCCACGTCGTGGGCTTAATCGTCACTACATGCGTCATCACAATTTGGGTCTGGCAGACTCTGAAAGGTCAAATCACTGAGTTCACGTCGTGAACACACTGTTCACGTCGTGAACACTGACTCAGTGTCGAAAATCGTGCCCCGAACTTCAAAAATTCATATCTTTCGCATATGAGCTCCGTTTTCGACGTTCTTTATATCCACGCGTAGGTGAGATCATGCTATACAACTCTCGTTTAGACTCTGTTGGCTAATTTTGACTTTATTTTTATTATATTATTTTTAGTAGCCGGGACAGGAAAACTCCGTTAGAAAATCATATCTTCTTCATCTGACATCCGTTTTCGTCTGTTTTTTCACCGTTGGGCTACTATCGACGAGATCTTCGATTCTCGTTTAGATTGTTCCGACTAGAAATCACTCGATCTCATATTCGAACTTTGGGCTGCATACCGCTAAGTCGAAACTTCGAAAAATCATAACTTCCTCATACGAAGTCAGATTTAGACGTTATTTTTATGCACGCTCTCGGTTTAACGTATTCTACGACTTTCGTTTAGATCACTAAGGCTAGATATCGCTCTATCTTAAATTCATATTTTTACGTCATTCAGCGCCGTGCCGGTTCTGTCGCGAAACTTCGACAGGTCATAACTTTTTCGTTATAACTCGGATTTCAGCATTCTTTATATATTCGGAAACCTCGTCACGACCACTACACCTTCATGTATCAATATCGGGTTTATCTAACATTTTATTTTTAACGCTTAAATTATCCTTAATTCAATTAAGTCACAACAATTAGGCATAAATCACATAATACTCAAATAATACATTCTTATTATTTCAAAACGAGTTACAAAGGTTAACTATTACATCAACATTAATGCCTAGCCCAAAAACACGGGCGTTACATTTATCAACAACGTTCGTCATCTATTCTTCCTTAAACATCTAGGCACAATAGTACTATAGTACTTTGGGCACAACACAACAGTATGATAGTACTTTGGGTAAACACAATAGTATGATAGTACTTTGGTCACAACACAGAAGGTCACAACTCATTATTTCACACAACCTTTTTCTAACTAATGCTTTCTTAGATGACTAGGCACAATAGTACAATAGTACTTTGGATGAGCACAACAGTATGATAGTACTTTGGTCACAACACAACAGGTCACAACTTATTATTTCGCACAACCTTTTACTAACTTATCTCAGTCTCTCATTTATTCTTCCACACATCCATTCACTAACCTATCACAACCTCTCATTTATTACCTCACACATTCCTTCACTACCCAATCATATTTTAAGTATGACAAATATATAGTTTAATCAAGTAATGACTATATCATATGGCACAAATATATTAAGCACAACTAAACAACACACATAACATTTAAGCAATTCGAATACATGTATCTATGTGTAAGTTGGAAGTAACTATATGCACTCACTTGTTAAAAGTGAGTGCATATAGTTATTTGCAGCAACGGATAACTGATTCAAGTGGGGATTTCGAGGACAAAATATGATTCAAGTAGGGGAGAGTTGTAACACCCGTTTCCTGGTATGGTTCTTCTGAATTTAATTTCATTTACTAAGTGTTGGGATATTGTCTAGGCCACGACATGGTGATGGAATGACCACAACGCGGCAGCCCAGTTCTAAAAAACGCGTATTCATGAACCACGACGACGTGGCAAGGTCTTGGCAATGATGTAATGACGACTAGGGTTCAAATCCTTAGATTTCGGGATTAGTGGCCTATTTAAAGGCACTAACTCCTAGGGTGCCTCATTTGGTGTAACATCCCAAAAATCAAAGTAAAATTTTCATTTTTCAAAACCAAACCAGAAACCATAAATGTTTACAAAACTTAGTTTCCCAAAAGTTAAAATCACAAATCAGAGTATCCCAAAATCAAATCTCATAAAAACTGAAGGATGTGCACGATCAAGCCTTCGCCTTGCCCCGATCATATGAAGTACCTCAAACATAAAACTTAAACTGTAAGCCAAAGGTTATTGAGTTCCATCAAAATACCACCACACAACATAACATATACAATCATGCATGCTGGTTCCAATTAGTCATCGGACTGGAATACCCTCAAGTCCGCAGCTATCTGGCTCGATTACCCTCGGCCCAATCAGTCATCGAACTGGAATGCCACTATGCAACAGGTCCAATCAGTCATCGAACTGGAATGCCACTATGCAACAGGTCCAATCAGTCATCGGACTGGAATACCTTCGGGTCCACAACCACCGGGCAGGATTACCCCTGAGCTCACAACATGAATCTGGCTTGCCTTCCTGGCCAACAACTTATGTCTAGATCGCTCCCGGGTTTATTGGCCTCCGTATAGAGCAGTATTGCCTCAACCCAACCGCACCATGTCGACATATGCAACATATAAACATATAACAGTCAACAAATAAATAGCCATATCTAACAGATCACTACAACAAAACAACATCTTATATACCATGATACAAATCTAATAGATCACTACAACACAACAATAATTCTATGTCAAGATAGATAATCTACCGGGCTGGCATTGGTACCTTCGACCCCTAAGGTATAGTGCAGACAACTCACCTCTCAGTCTGAAAAGATATCTGAACACATCAAAACTCCGGATACCAACTCTACAGGTCACTTGTACAAAAAACAGTGACCTAGTCTCAAACTACTACTCAAAATACCAGAAATGCCCCTAGATCAAACTTGGTCAAAATCCTGGTCAAAAGTGAAATAAGTCAGTCACCACGTCGTGGGGAATACAAGACAACACAGTCACAAGGCTACAATCTGCCACATTATGGTGACCCTTCGCCACGTCGTGGGGACTATTCAGAGCAGCTTAATGAAATGAGCTCTTAATCCGTAAAACCAACCATTCAATCTTCCCAGAAGGCGTTCTCTCATCCAATGGACCATCAAAATCATTGCTTTATAGACATGCATGTCCAATGCATGTCTTGAGCTCAAGCTAGGCCAAATAGAGTAAAAAGAGGCCAAGGTCTCATGCAAGAGTTCAAAACTCTATAAAACTCATGATCCAACACTCCTAGCCACAAAAGGACTTTGGGGATCCATAAAGTTGGAAACTTTATGGAATCCCAACACTCCAATGTGTCCTAATATGAAGAATAAGGAATAGAAACCTAATACTAAGAATAAGGAATAAGGAATAGAAACCTAGATTTATGCACAATAACCAAAAATCCTGGAACTTGGGGACTTACAAGAATCAAAAAGATGCACAACAAGATAATGAGAAGAGTTGCTTGCTGAATCCAAGTCCAAATGACACCTTCTTCTTCTTCCAATCTCAAAATCAACACAAAAAGCTTAAGAGCAAAAATGGAGGTTAGGGTTTGCTTGGAGGCTGAGAGGGTGTGATGAAGGTTGAGGATGAGCAACCTTAGCCTCACATTTCCTTAAATAAGGGCGTAAACCCGACTATTAGGTTTTCTCATTAAACAACTACCACGCCGTGGCCATAGGCTGCGACGCTGTGGCGGTCATTTAAAATTTGTGATACATAGTCCATCACCACGTCGTGGGATACCTTCACCACGACGTGGTCCCGTCCAAAACCCAAAGTACATTAAATTTAAATACCTCCAAGAATCCAAATGTTACAATTCTCCACCGCTTACATTAGATTTCATCCTTGAAATCGCTCCCTAATACACCCCAAGCCAACAATCCTCCCTGAAACCCAATCCGAACAAAAAAGTCGACTCATACATGCGAATGCCTTCCCGTACTATAATCGACCCAATCTTAGTGAAACTCACGTACCCCGACTAATAATGAATCCTTGACCCACTAACATTTACCACTGAAGAATAACCATCACAACTCTTCCCGAAATATGAAAATCCAATACCTTGTTTGACACCCAAGAAGTCAAAACCATCTCAGACACAGTTAATACGACTTCACTTTACATCTCGAACCCTACAGAACCCTTTCGACCCCGAATTACCTTACTGATACCACTAGGATACAGGACCCTTGACTATTCACTATTGTTGAACCCTCCGTTCGAAAATAAGGTGACTCCCAACACGATTCTTAGCTAAATAACCGTTATAAAGAAACACGTACAACATCAAAATATTCCACAACTCCCTTTAAACACTTTGAATCAAGGCATATTATGAAGAAAACTCAAGAGACCACTCAGGATCCCACTACCGCCAACAAACAACCCCATAACTTGAGAATACTTAATCGCAACGACTATCTTTCTCTCCCTAACTATAAGACCTAACTTCTAGTGAGAACCACATTGCCGGGGATTCTCAAAATTACAACCACAAACCAACTCCATCAATATGCTTCCCGGGACAAGGAACCCATCAGTTCTAAACTTCAGAAACCATACTCTAAGACTGATGTTCATCCATTCGTCAAACCTACCCCTAGTCCCTGACTAGGAATACCACTAAAACATGCGGAAAGAATACGCAAAACATACCGATTGAAAATTTCTCCCAATCCCAAATTTGGAAATTGTTCCCAAAAACCTTACACAATTGACTTCCTGACAAGTCATCACCAACCCACTGCTCCCACGAACAAAATGATGGTCCATCTAAGAATTTAACGTTGCATCCAATCTAGTATCAGCTCAGGTGTACCTCCACCTGGACACATACATCTGATGGAAACTTGCTCTGCACCCCTGTCTTGACCATATCTTCAGCCAAAGTTTCGCTTAACCGAATCATAAATTCCTATAATCCATTCTTCTGAAACAATAACTCGAACAAATCATTGATCATCTAAGCAATTATCTAGCTCTCACCCACTTAAGGTTCGAAATACCACCAACTTACATTACAAACATAACAAAAACTCAAACCGGTTCACCCAGATATATAACATCGCTGAGCCTTAGGATATATAACACAACGTAAGATGATCTTCTAGATAAAGACCAAGCAAACTCAAATAGATTTCGAATCTCATATGGAGACCTTGGGAACACCCCAATCATGGTTGCCTCTAACTTCAAAAATTCCATGCAGTTGTACAAGAAAAACGCCAACTTCCCATCTAGAAACAAATGAACTACTGCACTCCTCGCCTATCCCAACCTTCAATTCATCGCAAGAATCATTCATAGATACAAAAGGGATCATTCTCATAGTCGGGATACATTAGAGATAACAAAAGTTGTCACTCCCGATTCACTTCCCTGATCACCTGAAACCATCAGCTAGCACCTGACCTGCCTATATCCCAAGAAAGCAGACCCTTGATCTCATCATAAAGCATCCATACCACAAGTACCCTCTTGTGCATATCTACACCACCATATTGCCGCCAAAAGACGCAACCATATAGCCCGATGCTGGGTCTACATCCCAACTCTGCAAATCACATGTCTGCTCTCTCTCTCTCTCTCTCTCTCTCTATATATATATATATATATATATATATATATATATATATATATATATATATATATATATATATATATATATATATATATATACATATTCTGAACGCAAAAAGCTGGAAGAACATAGCCTCCATCGTAGATAGGGCATTCCAATCCATATGCAAATCGCTCAGTCTCCGGCTGCAACCCTCGAGCCGATCATGGCGATTTCTTCTTTCATGAGTCCCGCGACTCAGCAGGCACTACCTCGAGCAAGGCCCTCGGGACCTCAAAATCAACTACTCACCTAGATATGCACAATTCAAACCCAAACTGACATGGCCACTAAAGCACAACAATCACCAGAATCACCCTCAACCTGAATAACCATAACCAAAAGATCGACAGATACAGAAAGACAGTCACAAATCTTGGTATCAACCCTGCCATTTACCTTTAACCAGCTCCTTAGAATCCTTGTGACTTCACTTGATTCGAGTACATATCTTCTGCTTCCAGTAGTACGGGCCTAATACTACCTTCCACACTATCCATACTTTCCTCTAGAGTTATCTCAAATCTTCTAAGTTACCTCCTCATAATGATACTACCAAAATCCGGTAAATAGCGCTCCACGCGCACTACAACACTTCCTAGGCTATCTTAGGGTCCCCACCTCGCCCTGTCATCAGTTTTCGGAAGACCTCCATTGGTGCTAATTAAATATTTCATGAATACAATCACATACAACATAACTTAAATAATTTTAGATTAATAGACTCAACCTTACAATGGTTGCAATCAAACAAGAGTTGTACAATTGGGCAAAATCCTTCATTATAAGATTATTTAACCTTTGCAGCATGTGACTTAATGTATTCATTTAGTAGTTAATTAACACCCGAAAGGGTCATACTAAACATCAAGCAAGCAACATCCGAGCAGAAAATCTCTATAGGAAATACGACATCAAAATTCAGCCAATTCTATCATACAATTCCTGAAGTCAACAGACTGGAATACTCTCGAGTCCACAACCATCAGGCTGGATTACCCCTAAGCCCACAACATGAGTGTGGCTTGCCTTCCTAGCCCACAACTTATGTCTGGATTGCTCCCAGGCTCGTTAACCTCTGCGTAGAGCAGTATTGCCTCAACCCAACTACATTATGTCGACATATGCAACAGACAAACATATAATCAATCAATAGATAAATAGGCAGATTGTAACATTCAGGAAATTCATAAAATTTTTAAACTTTTTAAAAAACACAAACCATCATTGTTTACAAAATGTTTTCAAAATAAGTTTCACATCAGAGAAATCCCAAAATCATAAGAACAAAAATATGAGGAGGTGCACGATCACACCTTCGCCTTCCCGCGATCCTCTGAGGTACCTGAAACATAATCCGAACTGTAAGACCAAAGCTTAGTGAGTTCCCCCAAAATACCAATACATAACAATAGCACAAAATATAATAACATCATGTAATGGGTCCACAGCTTAACAGACTGGATTACCCCTCAGCCCACAACATTAGTCTGGCTTGCTCCCCGGCCCACAACTTATGTCTGGCTTGCTCCCTGGCCTGATCATTCCTTGGACTGAATACCACTAAGCCCCCAGTACGAGTTTGGCATGCCCTCCCCGGCCCTCATCTCGTATCTGGAATACTCATGAGTCCTCAGTATGAGTCTGGCATGCCCTTCCTGGCCCTCAGCTCATATCTGGCATACTTTAGGGTTTGTTGGCTACAACATAGAGCAGTACAACCTCAACCCAACCCACACCATATGTCGATATATAAAATATAATATCATACACAGATAAACAGACAATATCATAGGTAGTCCTACAGATCTACCAGACTAGCATATCAATTCTAGCATGCACAACTATTCCATACTCAAAATATCAACAAATATGTGGTTATCAACCAATGGGTCGGCCTTGGTGCCTTGGACCCAAAAGTATAGTGAGGAAGACTCACCTCTCAAGTAGCTGAACTGATAAGATCTAACTCCAAATCTTGGCTCCTGACTCGAATGCCTACAACCACCATGTGACCAAATCTATCAACATCTCGAAATACCCAAAATACCCTCAAAAGTCTAACGTGGTCAACAATTGTCAAATTCAAGGTCAGCGGTCAAGGTCAAAGTCCATGTTGACCCAACTCGTCGAGTGCATCTCTTGGACTCGTCAAATTCTACCGAACTCAGAAAGTCGGGGAAAACCCTAGCCAACTCGCCGAGTTGGCTGAACAACTCGCCGAGTTTTCCCAATTTTAATGCATACAGCTGATTTTTCGATTCCAGAGACTCTAGGGCTCAGATCTAAACTCCAAATGTGTCTAAAAGGATAAAGTTTCCAACTTTATCCTTTGGGACTACTCCAAATGCTCAAAAACCTATCCACAAGGCTTAAGAACTCAAAAGTTTAGCCATTAAGCACAAATCCTTGAGATCTAGAACCCAACTTTAGCCAAGAGAAATTCTAGCCTCAAAAACTTCCCAAAGGTGGGTGCTTTATAGACATGCATGTCCAATTCATGTCTTGAACCAGAAATAAGCCAAAAAGGGGAAATATGACCTAAATTCCATGCATGGCATCAAAACTAAGCAAAGGACCAGATCTAGCCCACTCCAAGGTCACCTTGACCTAGAGATTCATAAAGGTTCAACCTTTATGAATCCCATCCATTGCAACACCCAAGAATAAGGAGAAAAAGGGACCAAACTCAAGATCTAGCTACATTGATAGATAAAAAATTCGGATCTAGAATACTTAAAATGGTCCAAAGAATGGCAAATTACATATGTGAGCTTAGCTTGCTAGATCCTTGCGTCCTTCCTTCAATCTTCTCACCCTTTACTCCAAAAAGCTAGACACTAACTCACACAATAAGGTGGAATGAAGATTGGGGTTTACAAGGTAGATATTAGGGTTTCTCATTCAGTCGCCAACTCGTCGAGTTTTCCTCACCAACTCGTCGATGTAACATCCTGTTCCAGATTGTTTTGTGATTTAGGGCCTGTGGGCCTTAGTATGAGAAGGCTTTGAGGCTTTGAAGGATAAAGGATTAGGCCTTTTTGGGTTATGGGTAAGGTAGATTGTGTGATAAAAGAGTTCGGTTTGTGCTTTAGAGCCCAAATGTATTGTTAAAGGCGCTGGTACGGGCTTTTCATGAATTTTGGATCTGAGTTCGCGTGGGCTTCAGGAGGAATAAAGTTGATAGAAGTGTAGGGCTTCTCGTTACCTTTTCGTGGATATAAGGATCGTCGGAAACAGATTTATAACGAAGAAGTTATGGCCTTCATAAGTTTTGTGGTTGCAGGCTTAGCCGAGTACGTTGGGCGTACACAAAGCGTATGCTGGGCGTACTAGTGCAGAAGCAAGTACGTTGGGCGTACTGACCAGGGGTAGTCGCGAATGTTCTTTGGAGTACACTGGGCGTACCATATGTACGCTGGGCACTTGTTATGTTTGGCCTTTGAAGAAGAAGGAGCTTTGAAAGAGAATAGCTTGAGCACCTAGCTTTTGGATCTATATTCTTCTCTTGTTGGTGCATCTTCCAGAGGTATCAAGTTTTGAACTTGCTTATTGTTATGCTAGTTTTTGTTTTGGGTCCATTTTAGGGTTTTTGGTCCCAAAGCTTGAAGCTTTATGAGTTGATTGAACTCCAAAGCCTAATATATGTCCCCTTGAGTATATTTAATGGTGTTATGTCACAAAAATCAGGTCTTGGATGTTGAAATCGAGCCATGCATGAGTTAGGAGCATTTTGAGACATGAGAATGAGAGTTTTGGGTGTTTGTGACCTTTTCAGCCATGCAAAGGCTTAAAGTCATTGACTTTATGGAGTAAGAGCCTTTGAGCAGCTACTTAGGAGCTCTGGGATGGTCCATGTAGAAAGTATGGGTAGATGTGGCAGGTAGTATGGGCCCGTACTACTGAAAACAGAGGACCCATACTCGATGCAGGGAGTATTCCATAGGTTCTAAGTAGCATATTGAGAAGTGATGTCATGGTTCGAGTACCATGCTAAGTAGCATATTGAGAAGTGATGTCATGGTTCGAGTACCATGCTTTGTAGCAGATTGAGAAGTGATGTCATGGTTCGAGTACCATGCTTTGTAGCAGATTGAGAAGTGATGTCATGGTTCGAGTACCATGTTTTGTAGCAGATTGAGAAGTGATGTTATGGTTCGAATACCATGATTCGTAGCGGATTGAGAAAATAGAACATGGTTCGGGTACCATGATTCATAACAGATTTAGAGGAGATAACATGGTTTGAGTACCAAGACTCGTGACGGTTAGTGCTTCTGGTTTACCAGTTATTCTGATGTGGTAGGTCAGACTGAGATCAGATGTGAAAGAGTGTGGGGCTAGAGTGCCATGTTGAATGAGTTTCGATGGAGCATACCTTGAGAGGGAAATCGAGTTAGTTTCCGAGGGATGTTTGGTAAGATGCCAGTTGGAGTCGCAAGACTCAGGGATGAGTAGAAAATGGTGATCTATGGAGGAGTACGGTCTGAGTTGAGCAATCGACCGACAGAGGAGATGTCACTTTCTGTGACCAGAGTTGTGCTATTTCCGTATTGATGGCGATCTTCCACCAGAGTATTTGGGCAGTATGTCTGCCGCGAGATAATGATATAGCATGATCAGGTTGTCAGTGGGGACTGAGATGGTCAAGGACAAGGATACACCCTATTTGAGTATAGTAGGGCATGTATTAGCTGCATCGTCGAACGATCAAGAGGAGTATATCGGGTGGTGGCTCTTATTGTCTATGATGAGTATCGAGTATGGTAATGAGGTCTCCGCTCTTATTATAATTCACGTGATGGAACATTGGTTGAGGAGTCGAGGATGAGGAGTATGATAGTTCATTATTTCCAGACTAAGAGTCGGGCTTATTTTTGGGCAGTTGAGATGTCCGGTAATGGGATGGTATGAGATTCTGAATGACCAGAGGCAGTCGCGATGAGAAGTTTCTGAAGATTTCATCTGAGATTCGGGGTATTTGGAGTTGCTTGGTCTCTAGCGGGGAGATCATCTAGCATTGCGTAGCACCTTTCAAGAGTAGGTGCGATGTTACTGGTAGAAACAGTCTCTGGGATAGATTGTTAATGCGCCAATCGGTGATGGGTCGAACCCTAAGTGGGGGAGAACTGGGTATTTTATTGAAGGGATCAGAAACCTGTTCTAGAGCGGTTAGAGAACTGGATATAGAGACCTGCGGAACGGATTCATGAGACCGGGGTTATTGGTGGTCGAGGCGAGGTGGAGAGCAAGGTATATGTAGTTGGGAAGGACAGGAGTTGATTAGGCAACCAACTTTCGGGTCGTTATGGGTTTTCTTGCATGAGTTCTGAGCATTATAGAAGGGAGTTTCGGATGGTCGTCAACATTTTCTGAGTCATTGACCATTTATCCGTGTTTCAATTGAGAATTGGAATATTCCAAAATTTCGGGTTGCGTGTCAGGAAGATCAGTGATGAAAGGAACTTTGCGGGGATGCGTTGCGTATTAGGGTATGATGTCGTAGGTAGGAGATCAGTGGCCGAGGCAAGACATCGTAAGGTTCTGTGATGGTGTACCGAGATATCCGAGTTTAATGCCTTGGATTTCGGATTATTTTGGGTTTTGAGTTTGAGACGGCAAGTGGCGTATCAACTATCTATGGTTCCAGTGGGAGCCTTTCGGCTAATGGGGTTATTTAAGGATATGGATTGCAACGAGAAAAGGGGTTTGGTCGTGACGGTTGCCGACAGAAATTGTGATGCATAATTTGGATAAGTGTGAGCATCTATCGATGTTGGTCCGCGGAGCATGAGTCAGTGAGAGGTTGTTGTGATGTTGCGGGGAGCCGTAGTATTCACTAGTCAGTGAGAGGTTGTTGTGATGCTGCGGGGAGCCGTAGTATTCACTAGTTAGTGAGAGGTTGTTGTGATGCTGCGGGGAGCCGTAGTATTCACTAGTCAGTGAGAGGTTGTTGTGATGCTGCGGGGAGCCGTAGTACTCACTAGTCAGTGAGAGGTTGTTGTGATGCTGCGGGGAGCCGTAGTACTCACTAGTCAGCGGGAGGTTGTTGTGATGCTGCGGGGAGCCGTAGTACTCACTAGTCAGCGAGAGGTTGTTGTGATGCTGCGGGGAGCCGTAGTACTCACTAGCCAGCGAGAGGGTGTTGTGTTAAAGTACCCTTTGACCAGAGCATGACGTAGAAGAGTTTTAGGCTTGGGTAGCCCTTATATTGAGCTTTTGGGAGCTTGGTGGTCGAACCAGGGGCAAGACTGGGGTCTCTATATTTGTTGGGAATCGTTATATTCTGAATCGAGTTGTGGTTGTCGCAACCGAAGGGAATAAGAGAAGTGGTGTATGCATGGAATTAGTGGTTGGTAGACGACAAAGGTCGAAGGTGAGACGATTTCAGATAAGTTGTAGTATTCGCTTGGGGTAAAAGCGAACTTCGTGACTTGCGTGTCGTGATGAGCTGAGATAGCTATTGTGAACAGGAGGGTTGTAAGGTCATTTTTTTGGCTGTGCAAGGGGTAGCCGTTGGAGGTTCAACCGTTGGGTCGGGAGCTGACCTGCTACTCGGAGTTGGGAGTGTTTTATCCGAGTCTGTTATTCGATGAGCGATTTTCAGGGTGATATTCTGCATGGGCGGTCTGACGGGGAGACAGACCACTATAGGTTTCCAGTTCGGGAGAGTTAGAGCAGATACCTCCACGGGAAAAAGGGGTCCGTCCTTCTTCGGCTTGGGAATTTCTATTTGGTTTCGGATGTCTTGAGAGAAGGATTGTTGAATGTTAAGAGATTTTCCGGTTGTGCATCTCGGGTTATTTGTTTCGATCTATGCGAAGAAAAAGAACGATTTCGAGGGCGAAATCTAATTTAAGTGGGGGAGAATTGTAACATCCTGTTCCAGATTGTTTTGTGATTTAGGGCCCGTGGGCCTTAATCCGAGTATGAGAAGGCTTTGAGGCTTTAAGGGATAAAGGATTAGGCCTTTTTGGGTTATGGGTAAGGTAGGTTGTGTGATAAAACAGTTCGGTATGTGCTTTAGAGCCCAAATGTATTGTGAAAGGCGCTGGTACGGGATTTTCATAAATTTTGGATCTGAGTTCGAGTAGGCTTCAGGAGGAATAAAGTTGATATAAGTGTAGGGCTTCTCGTTACCTTTTCGTGGATATAAGGATCGTCGGAAACGGATTTATAACGAAGAAGTTATGGCCTTCATAAGTTTTGTGGTTGCAGGCTTAGCCGAGTACGCTGGGCGTACACAAAGCGTACGCTGGGCGTACTAGTGCAGAAGCAAGTACGCTGGGCGTACTGACCAGGGGTAGTCGCGAATGTTCTTTGGAGTACGCTGGGCGTACCATATGTACGCTGGGCGTACCATTTGTACGCTGGGCGTACGCTGATCAGACCTGAACCCTATTTTAGGGTCTTGGACCCTATTTAAGCTCCTTATCTCATAACTTAACCCTAATATCTTCAGCCTCCATCCCTCTAAACCCTAGAAATCGATCCTAAGGCTCCATTTGTGTGATTCTTGAGCATTTTGGTGATTTAGTTAGTTTTTGGTGCATATTTGTGGAAGAAGGAGTTCCTTGAGGAAGCATTGCTTGGCTTGGAGCTTGTAGATCCAATCCCTAATCATGTTGATCTAGCTCCAGAAGGCATAAAGTTTGAATCTTGGTGGCTTTCTCATGTGGATCTAGTGGGGTGATCACTTGTTATGTTTGGCCTTTGAAGAAGAAGGAGCTTTGAAAGAGAATAGCTTGAGCACCTAGCTTTTGGATCTATATTCTTCTCTTGTTGGTGCATCTTCCAGAGGTATCAAGTTTTGAACTTGCTTATTGTTATGCTAGTTTTTGTTTTGGGTCCATTTTAGGGTTTTTGGTCCCAAAGCTTGAAGCTTTATGAGTTGATTGAACTCCAGAGCCTAATATATGTCCCTTTGAGTATATTTAGTGGTGTTATGTCACAAAAATCAGGTCTTGGATGTTGAAATCGAGCCATGCATGAGTTTGGAGCATTTTGAGACATGAGAATGAGAGTTTTGGGTGTTTGTGACCTTTTCAGCCATGCAAAGGCTTAAAGTCATTGACTTTATGGAGTAAGAGCCTTTAGGGAGTCCAGATATGTGATATGAGTCAAGGTCTTAATTGATTAAGACCAAAAGAGTAGAAAAAGTAAATATGGGCGTACGCTGAGCGTAAATCTAGTACGCCCCGCGTACTAGGTTGGTGTCCCCGATCAGGATCCGTGTATGCTGGAGTACGCTAAACGTACCAAGGGAGGTACGCCCCGCGTAACCCCACTGTGGACTTTTTGGGCTAAGTCTTATATTGGGCCTTAAGTGTTGGGCCTGGAGTTTGGGCTTGTTGTGCTAGAGATTTGGACCAGAGGAATATGTATATGTGCGTTGGGCCCTTGAGTTGGGCTTGCCTCTTGGGCTTGAGAGTTGGGCCTCGGGAGAGCCCATTTATTATTGGGCCTTGGTGGGCCCAATGGGTTTTAGGCTATTAATGGGCCGGTTAGTGGTCTTCCTTTAGACCTAATGAGTGAGAGTCTGGACTTAGTTCCTAATTGGGTTAATTGTGGATTTAGCAAAGAGTTAGAGGCCGGTGCGTAGCAACAGCGTTTATAGGGGCTATTCATCATCCGAGGTGAGTCTTCTCACTATACAATACCTAGAGTGGTATCTATGTGCAAACCGGAGGGTCTTATGTGTATGTGTATGTTTGAGATTTATGTGCATTGTGTTATATGTATGCTATGTGTTATATAGACCGGACCATAGGGTCCAATGACTCATGAGGCCAGAGGGTCCTCGATCAGACCGGACTAGAGGGTCCAACGATTTAGACCGGACCTGAGGGTCCAACGAGCTAGACCGGACCGGAGGGTCCAACGAGCTACGGGACTGGAGGGTCCCGCTGAGATACATTGACCGGAGGGTCATACCGAGTTATAGCCTCGAGTGGCTTATGTGTTATATGTGGTATTTTGGGGAACTCACTAAGCTGCGTGCTTACTGTGTTACGTGTTATGTGTTTCAGGTTCTTATTTGGATCGCGGGAGGGCGTCGGCTTGATTGTACACACATCAGAGATTGAGTTATGTTTTAGAGGATCCTGGAGTTTGATACATACTGTTTTAATGATGAGAATTGATGATTTGACTTTGTGACATTTTGGAATCTTATTATTGCGATATATGTGTTTTAAATTGAAAATTTTGGTTTGAAAATTTACGTCGTTACAATTTGGTATCAGAGCCTTGGTTTGAGGGATTCGGATGCACCTTCGGGTAAATCTGGACTCAAACTGAGGATTTGAGAAAATTTTTCAAGAAAATGATTTTTATAAAGCAAACAAGAGTTTTAAGAGAAGACGAGAAAGAGCAGTGTGTACAATCAGCCAGAGCCCGAACGGTGATTTCCCAAAATACCCTTACTTTTGTATTATGAGATATTTATGAGATATGTTATGCATGCTAGAGATAGGCTAGGTAATTCATATTTTAGGACTAGAGTGGCCTGATTTGTGATGCCTTAGCCTAGGTATTGCTGTTATCTGTGATGTGCTTTCGAGTATGTGCTGAGTATGAGTATCCAGCAAGAATCCTTTTAGAGAAAGATTTGAGTAGAGGAGTAATCTAGGAGAGATACCTAGATGAGCATTTGTGGAGTCTACCGAGAGAGTAGTCGAATGCCCGCGTGGGGTGAAGTTACTTGAGTTCGGTGATATCCTACGAATATGAGGAGAGCAAGTAGGATAATAGCCTAGAGGGGTTTTTACGTGTTAATAGAGATTATTCGATGCCCGAATGCTGCTTGCTTCGTGCTTTGTGGAACTCTCGATGATGGGAGTCAGCTACCAAGTGAATATGACGATATTCAGGAGGTAGAGGGCTGGCATCATTAGGAGTTCTTCAGCAGCTGATGGCGGAGAAGTGTGAGGACCTAGGAAGAGCCTAGGGGGTGATCATGGTCAGATGAGTGCGCTGACAGAATAAAGCATTTCGCTGGGGAGCGAGTACGCATGACGGGATTGGTGATTGAGAAGGTTGAGCAGCTACTTAGGAGCTCTGGGATGGTCCATGTAGAAAGTATGGGTAGATGTGGCAGGTAGTATAGTCCCGTACTACTGAAAGCAGAGGACCCATACTCGATGCAGGGAGTATTCCGGAGGTTCTAAGTAGCATATTGAGAAGTGATGTCATGGTTCGAGTACCATGCTAAGTAGCATATTGAGAATTGATGTCATGGTTCGAGTACCATGCTTTGTAGCATATTGAGAAGTGATGTCATTGTTCGAGTACCATGCTTTGTAGCAGATTGAGAAGTGATGTCATGGTTCGAGTACCATGTTTTGTAGCAGATTGAGAAGTGATGTCATGGTTCGAGTACCATGATTCGTAGCGGATTGAGAAAATAGAACATGGTTCGGGTACCATGATTCATAGCAGATTAAGAGGAGATAACATGGTTTGAGTACCAAGACTCGTGACGGTTAGTGCTTCTGGTTTACCAGTTATTCTGATGTGGTAGGTCAGACTGAGATCAGACGTGAAAGAGTGTGGGGCCAGAGTGCCATGTTGAATGAGTTTCGATGGAGCATAACTTGAGAGGGAAATCGAGTTAGTTTCCGAGGGATGTTTGGTAAGATGCCAGTTGGAGTCGCAAGCCTCAGGGATGAGTAGAGAATGGTGATCTATGGAGGAGTACGGTCTGAGTTGAGCAATCGACCGACAGAGTAGATGTCACTTTCTGTGACCAGAGTTGTGCTATTTCCGTATTGATGGCGATCTTCCACCAGAGTATTTGGGCAGTATGTCTGCCGCGAGATAATGATATAGCATGATCAGGTTGTCAGTGGGGACTGAGATGGTCAAGGACAAGGATACACCCTATTTTAGTATAGTAGGGCATGTATTAGCTGCAGCATCGAACGATCAAGAGGAGTATATCGGGTGGTGGCTCTTATTGTCTATGATGAGTATCGAGTATGGTAATGAGGTCTCCACTCTTATTATAATTCACGTGATGGAACGTTGGTTGAGGAGTCGAGGATGAGGAGTATGATAGTTCATTATTTCCAGACTAAGAGTCGGGCTTATTTTTGGGCAGTTGAGATGTCCGGTAATGGGATGGTATGAGATTCTGAATGACCAGAGGCAGTCGTGATGAGAAGTTTCTGAAGATTTTATCTGAGATTCAGGGTATTTGGAGTTGCTTGGTCTCTAGCGGGGAGATCATCGAGCATTGCGTAGCACCTTTCAAGAGTAGGTGCGATGTTACTGGTAGAAACAGTCTGTGGGATAGATTGTTAATGCGCCAATCGGTGACTGAGCTCCTCCGGAAGATCCAATCTATAAGTAACCTTGCCAACCCTGGAAATAATCCGGAATGGTCTAATATATCGGGGGCCCAACTTCCCCCTCTTCCTGAAGCGAATCACACCTTTCCATGGTGAGAGCTTCAGCAACACCATGTCACCAACCTAAAACTCCAGCTCAGATCGGCGTCAGTTGGCATAACTCTTATGCCGACTTTGAGCACCCTGCAACCTCTGTCTGATCTGCTGAATCATCTTTGTAGTCTGCAGGACCACCACGGTCCAACCCATGACCCTGTGACCAACCTCGCCCCAACAGACTGGGGTGCGACATCTCTGCCCATACAAAAGCGCAAAAGGCGGAGCACCAATTCTGGAGTGGAAATTGTTGTTGTAGGAGAACTCTGCAAGAGGTAGGCAGGAGTCCCAGTGCCCACCAAAATCAATAATGCATGCTCGCATCATATCCTCGAGAATCTAAATGGTCCGCTCACTCTGGCCGTCGGTCTGTGGATGATAAGTTGTGCTGAAATGCAGCCTCGTGCCCAGTTCCTCATGAAACTTCTGCCAAAATCGGGAGGTGAACCGAACATCACTGTCTGAAACAATAGAGACTGGAACCCCATGGCGAGCAACGATCTCACGAATATACACATCGACCAACTTCTCGGCCGACGAGCTCTCCTGAATTGCCAGAAAGTGGGCACTCTTGGTCAATCGATTCACGATGACCCAAATAGCATCAAAACCCCTTGCCGTCTTCGGCAACTTGGTGATGAAATCCATCGAAACCTGCTCCCATTTCCATATGGGAACCTCCAGAGGCTGCAGCTTGCCATGCAGCCTCTGATGCTCGGCGTTGACCATCCTATAGGTCAAGCACCTCTCGACGTACCAGACTGATCTCCCTCTTCATGCACGGCCACCAATAACTCAATCTCAGATCCTGATACATCTTGGTGGCCCCCCGATGGATAAAAAAAGAGACTTGTGAGCCTCCTCCAGCAAGATCTGTCTGACCCCGCCAGACACAGGAACCTATACCTGACCACAACGGGTCAACAAACCACGACTATCCGGAACGAATATGGTAATCTCACCCTTGATCCTCTCAATTTTCCAATTCTTCTCTCGAACCCCCTCAGTCTAAGCGTCCCTAACCAAACCCACAAGCGATGAATCTACAGAGATCCTCATACATGCCACCGGAACTGAAGATCCATCCGACTTGCAGCTTAAGGCATCCGCCACCACATTCGCTTTACCCAGATGGTAAAGGATCTCGCAGTCATAATCCTTGACTACGTCCATCCACCTATGATGCCTCATGTTCAGGTTAGGCTGATCCATAATATGCCTGAAAATCTTATGGTCCGTGTAGATGGTACAACGGACCCCATAAATGTAATGTCTCCAAATCTTGAGGGCGAAAACCACCGCCCCAACTCAAGATCATGTGTGGGATATCTCGTCTCATGCGGCTTCAAATGCCGCGAAGCACAATCTATCACCCGTCATCTCTGCATGAGGACTACTCCCAAACCGGTGATGGATGCATCACAGAAAACCACAAAATCCTCAACTCCCTCCGGGAGGGTCAAAACCGGGGCCTCGCAAAGTCTCTGCCGAAGGGTCTCAAATGCCGACTGTTGCTTAGGGCCCCACCGAAAATCCACCCCCTTCCTGGTCAGACGAGTGAGGGGTAATACAATCTTGGAGAAATCCTGAATAAATCTCTGCCTTGCCAAACCGAGAAAACTCCTGATATCCGAGGGAGATTTCGGAACCTCCCATTGCATCACTGTTAAGACCACTGTCGTACACGATTTAAACAAATAAAAATATAAGATAAACTGCTTTATTGCACTAACAGGTAGTACATGTAAGCAGGGTCGAATCCTCAGGGACACGTCCTAACGTGTACACCTCTTTGCGTAAGGTGTGAACTGATTCTTGATGAATGCAATAAACAAAAAAGGGGGGGGGGGTTATTTCTGAAAATTAAACTAACAGCAACTGATAACGACAAGAAAATGACTAAATTTAAAGTGATGAAAATTCAAATAAGAGAAAGCAATTCCAGTTTCGCGGTGACTCCCCTAATCATATAATTAACCTTCAACACAATATTTGACTATGCACTTGTTTAAACTGGTACTAAAGTTCATTAACAAGCTCTAATGACCTTTGTTACAAAAATCATTTAATCAAAATAAGTTCTTTGATTTAAACCTGACCTTTTACTAAATTAATCAAACAAGCTCTTGATTAACAAAGAAAAGTTGCATTAGACACAGTGTAATTCCCAGTAAAGTTTAATACCTCTCATAAGCTTGGAGGCGTTAAAACTTGTTTGATCATTTCATATTAGACTTAACCCTAATCTTAGAATTAATCCAATATATGTCACTTTTTACTAATTAATCTAGACAGTTACGGATCTAAACAATTAGATGACTAGAATGATTCACAAACAATTTAAGTGGCCAACAGAAACTGAAATCAAAATCAAACACTCAATTTAACACAGAATTGATCAAACTAAACAGTAATCATAGTCAAACATAGTGCCTAATGATTAATCATACGAAAAGGTTACGTCTTGCGAAACTGAAATCTGAGTTTTTAGCCTGACATGGTTAAAAACGGATTACAAACAGTGGAAATAGAATCTAAACGATAAATCTTACTAAACTACGAATAGAAATCGAATCGTCTCCTTTAGATCTGCGTTCTTCACTTGAAAACCTCTGAAAATCGCCTCTGAATCGCCAGGAATAAAAAATTAGGGTTACTGGAAGAGTATCAGGCTATATTTATACGTCTAGTTGTCAAAACGCCGTACATGCGATCGCAAAGGGCATACCTGCGATCGCATGTATCACCCAAAACGTGTCACAAGATATTTTTAATGAAGTACGTTGCCATTTCGACGCAAATTGAGCAACATGCAATCGCAAAGGAACAACCTGCCATCACAAGTTTCTTTTTTCCTCAGCTGATGAATTTTTTGGCTCGACAAAACCTCGAAGGCAACCTGCGATCCAACCTGAGATCGCAAAGGCATACCTGCGATCGCAAGGAGACAAGATGCGATCGCATGTTACTTTTTTTTGGCTTTTTTGATCGTCGTTCCTCCTTCTAAGCAGTTCTTGATCATTTCCTGGCATCCCTCCTTGGTCTAGACTCCATTTAAGCTCCAAAGCATCCACAAACGCATCCCGAACTTGCGAAATCATCCATGTGCTCCAAATGGCCCTGAAAAGTCATAACAAACGTGAGCAGTATGGGTATTCTTCAAAATAATCATGAAACACGAAATACATAATAATAATCGGGAATTAATTAGCTTTTTATAATGAAATACGTAGGAAATTGTGCTAAAAGATGCATATAAAATGCATCTAACAAACCTTCCCAAGCTTAGACCTTACTTTCCGTCGAGTAAGGAAACTATAACTTTGGAAACGGAATTGAGGCTAAGGGCAACAAAGGAATAACCTAGACACACGTCAACTTGAAGATGAAAACCTAAATAATGAGAATTACCAAAGCTAAACACAAAATATGCATGCAAAGATAAAGAAAATGAACAATGAACTAACATAATATGCAAATGAAAAACGAACAACTAAAATGAAACATGCTTCTCTTTTTTTTTTTTACTTTTATATTTTATATTTTTTTCTTTTACGATTAGACTTTACATCGATAATGGGCTCCAATCACTAATAGCAAAGCAACTATCCTGCTACCTTTCATGTATCACAGATTCCCAAAGTAAGGAAGACCACAAAACGGTGTAACACAATAATCCAACTCTAGTTTTATTTAAACTTTGCACCTTAATTAGCTTTATGAGCGAAAATAACATAGTCTGGATCTCATGTCCTTAACACTAGATGGCCAAGAATCAGAATTGACGCGTCCTTAAGAACCCGCACGACCAAATCAGCTTTCGCCGATGCAGCAAGGGCAAACCCCCGTAGGAGCCCGAGCTCTATGCTTTCACTTTTTCGAGAGCCACAAGTATCATATCACACAGTTCTTTATTCGCCAGACGTAACTTTGGAACGACTTCTAACTTGATTGAACTTTGATTTATACTTCGTTTTGAGCTTGATTTCTTCAATCTCTCTTTTTTTTTTTGGAATTTCTTGAAGTTTCTTCAATTGAGCGCTTGAAATTCTTTGATTTGGGTACTAGATATAACGTTGTACCCTTTCTTCATTTTGACTGTGTGGATCTGATACTTAAGCTCTCTGTTACCGCGGGGGTAACGCGTGTCAACAAATAGGGCCATGTTATGTGGGTTCAGAGTTGCCGATAAAGATTCTTTTTAAACATTAATAAGCAAATCATCCTAGAGCTGTTATTACCGCCCAAAAAACGTTTCAGTACGCTATTTTTTTATTATTATCTAAGGCCGGGGTCTCGAATCACGGTGTCTTGGGTCCCCTGGTTATGACAGCTGATTCTACACTTCCAATAACAATCAAGTCGCTTCAGATTTTTTTCATTTTCAATTCTCAATATCCCACTTCATGGAGCTATCGTATGTAAAGAGTGTCATCATCTAGTAAATTTTTTTTATGCAAATGCAAAATGCAACAAAATGAAAATATTTTAGAAAAACTAGGAAGAAATAAAATGATAACTAAAAGAAACATAAATGAAAAATCTTTTTGGATTTTTTTTTTAACTTTTTAAATTTTTTCTTTTTTTTTTATATAAAAATGACAAAATAAAAACTTTTTACAAAAAGGTAGGAAATCCCCTCCCCAAGCTTAAAATTAAGCATTGTCCTCAATGCTTAGGGAGGAGTGGAAGACGACTACTCGAACAGGGGAGCATAGCGACGGAAGAATTTGTCGCGGAAATCGTCGAAATCGTCGCGCAGACCTAAAAGCTCGTCACGATAGTCGGTAAGCTGAGTGCTATATTGCTGATAGTCGAGGCGAAGACCAGTCATCGTCTGCTGAAGGGAAGCAATATCCCCATGGAGGTCAAGATAATGCTGGTAAGTGAAGGGAGAGTTGGGGTGAGGGTGAGATGGCTGGGTGGGTGGGGGCTGATCCTGAAAGTCAGTTTGCATGGGATCATGTTGGCTAAAGGAAATAGGTGTGGCGTCCGTGTAGTCTGGGTGCTGAGTGGACGAAGATGGTCGATCAGACTGTGGCTGACGGTCCTGCTGTGCCCTACGTGGGCGAAGCGGTGGTGCAAGGTTCGACAGATGAATCCACACAGTGTCGCTAATGGGTTCAGCGAGGGCGATGTCATCAGGGCCAGTGACCTTGAAGTAAATGGAGCGACCCTGCATCCAAATATACCCACCTGGGGCAGTACGAAGCATGTGCATAGCCCGAAGGGTCTGCAGGGTCAAACGGAAAGAATCACCTGCAAAGAAGGTGTACCCCGGAGGAGATTGCGGCACGAGGGCGCGAGCAATGACAGAAATCAGACCACCACAACGAATTGCACCGCCGGTGCGAAGGGCTATGACTTTATGGAATCGTTTGATGATAATATCACCAAAATGCGGGCGATGCGACCCGGTGATCATGCACCACAAAAGGAAAAGCTTGGCTTTGCCGGCTTTGGTAGTCTCAAGCTGTACATAAATGATATTGCATATAATTTTCAATGCAATTTTGAGAACCGGGTGCACGATACTAGTCTGTACGGATTGGGCTGAATCATAAGACGCCAAACCAGTGATGGAGTACCAAAACTCGCGTACGTCAAAAGCGGGGGTGGGCTGGAATAAACTGGTGATGGGGGTATGGAAGATAGTACACAACTGATCTACGTGAATAGTCTGAGTGGTGCTAAAAATGCGAAAAGCTAAGTTCCCCTCATGATTTACCTCACTCAGGGTAGCTAAAAACTCTCGGGTCAGTAGGGGATAAGTGGAAAAGTCCGCAGATAGTACACAACTGATCTACGTGAATAGTCTGAGTGGTGCTAAAAACGTTTCTACTTTTCACGGCCTGCAGATTACTAACGGAGCGTAGATCTGAAAAAGAAACTCACAAAAAATTCAAATTTCAAATGAACAAAATGAGATTTTTGGAGAATTTCAATCGTGAAAACATGATTTCGTTACCGCATAGATGTTGTACGAGTAAAATAGAAGAGATTGATACCTTATTTGCTTGATTTGGAAGAAAAATGTGCGATTTGGGTGTTTGTTGGTGAAAGAACTCAAAATGTAGTGGATTTCAGAGAGACATATCAAATGAGGCTGTGATCAGTATTTATAGCAAAAAACACAAATGAGGCTGCGATCAGTATTTGTGAACCATCCTTCTTTGTGACAAAAAGAATCTACGCTCCCCGCGGAGAACTGCTCGGATGGATGAACTGCTTGCCTAGCAGCTCCTGCAGCTGAGATGAAAGCTCCTGCATCTCAATCGGTGCCAATCGATACAACGCCTTGGAAATAGGGGCCGCACCTGGCACAAGGTCGATCCTGAACTCGACCTGCCTCTCCGGAGGAACACCTAGTAACTCCTTTGGGAATACATCAACGAATTTCCTGACAACTGGAACATCAGCAACCGACACTTGGTCCCCAACCCGCGTATTGACTACATAATCCAAGTAACCTGCACACCCGTGCTGAATATACTGTCGAGCCCTGGTCGCCGAAAAAAACTCTGAACCCAACCTGGTGCCCTCTCCATAAATAACCAGTTCTCCCCCACTTGGGGTTCGAACTACCGCGCGCTGACCTGCCCAGTCGATTATAGCATCGAAACGGCTCAGCCAATCCATACCCACAATCACGCAGACATCCCCCATGGAATAGGAATCAAATCGATCAGAAAGGATACCCCGAAGATCTCCGGAACACAATCCTGATAAATCGAAGAAGCAGAAACTCCGTGTTCGTGGGCGATAGAAACTCGGAACGGGCACTCCAACTCCCCTATGGGCAAAGCAAACTCCTTACTAAAAGACCGACAAACAAAGGACCAACTCGCACCCGAGTCAAACAACACTAAAGCAGGCAAGGAGTTCACTAGAAATGTACCTATCAAAGGTAAAAACAAATGAGCAAAATACAAACATAAGCAATAAGATAAGGGATAGAAACATACCATTCACAACATCTGGTACTGTCCTAGCCTCCTCGGCAGTGAGCTGGAAAGCGCGACCTCAAGCCCTCGGGGGCTCCGCCCTGCCCCGACTCCCGTCAGTGATCCTCAAAGTAGCTGGTGCTGGAGCCTGCGCCGGCCTGGCAGTAAACGATGGACAGTTGGCCTTCACATGGCCAACCTGGTCGCAATGATAACAAATCCTGGAGTTGAGTGATGGGGTCTGATGGCGACAATCTCTCTTCATGTGACCCTGCCGGCCACAGTTGTGGCACCCAGAAGATAACTGACAAGTACCCTCATGTGCCTTGTCACACTTCCCGCAAGTGCGGCCCTTTCGGCCCCCAGATCTGACATCAGCGGTCTTAAACCGCTTTGGTGTAGGCTGTGACTGCGTCGGGGTCAACCTCTTCTCTCTCGTCTGCATATTAATCTCAATCTCATGCCGCCTAGCAGCTTCCTGCATGTCCAACAATGAACTGTAGCCTTGAGTAGAAACAAACTGCCTGATCTCCGTCTTGAGCATGCTCAAGTAACGGGTCATCTGAGGCAGCTTAGATGCATCAAACTCAGGGCTGAACATATCCCTCTCTGTGAACATCTTGGTGATCTTCGTCACCGTCTCAAAACCCTATCTCAAATCCAGATACTCCTGTGTTAACCTCTCCCGCTCCACTTACGGAACATATCGGGAGCGAAACATCTCAGAAAACTGCTCCCAAGTCACAGTAGCCCTCTGCTCAAAAGAATATGAACTAGTAGTGAGCCTCCACCAATCCTTCGCTCCGGACCTCAGAAGGTTCACAGCGCACCTGACCTTCTGGTCAGCAGGGCATGAACAAGTGAACAGAGATCCCTCCAGATAAGATAGCCACCTCATGTCTATAATCGGGTCCTAAACTCCATCGAAAGTCAGGGGCTTCGTATTATCAACGTCCCGATACTGAAAGACCCGCCCTATCCCGACACCTGCAGCCACCACGACTGTGGAGGTTGCAGCAACAACCATCTCAGAAATGGATGCATAGAGATCATTAAAGAACTCCATCATTGCGGTCTTGATAGACCCAAACATCTCCGGGATCTGACCCCGAAAAATAGCAACTACCTCCTCGCGGATGATCTCCCAGACGCGGTCCTCTGACAATGCTGGCCCATCCTGACTGCAAGCTCCCGATCCCGACCCGGATCTGATCTCAAATCGTCTAATAGTCACCATACTGAAAATACACCAGGAAGATATTAGATAATCAACATATCATAATGGGAACCAACTCCCACGAAGCCCTAGGGGTTTTGACTTCCTTGCTACACGTACAGGTCATGTGCTTTCAGTAGTACGGGCCCATACTACCTTCCACACCTACCCGTATTTGTCTCAAGGATCATAACAACGCCCTAACAATACTCATAAGCATAGATGAACACTCCATACTCACTCCTTAGAGGAAAGTTAAACATCTCACAACTGGTCGGCTGACCCCACACGACTCGCCCATGAATTTTCCACCAACCCTGCAGTACTCGTGTATGCTAGCCATACATAACGTTGGACCCTATAGACATTTGAATACCTGATCCTACCCTAAGCCCTGAATAAAACAAGAATAGGAAATAAGGTCAAACCAGACATTCTCAGGCTATAAGATCTTAGTTATATATAACCATGATGCATACACTAAGCAACTACAGTAATGATGTCAATTCCATAAAAGAAAGGTCCTAGGCTATCAGGAATCATATAATCAAGCAATTCTATCATGCAATTCCTGAAGATACCTAGCCTATCACTAGCATGCTGTTCTAACATAACACAATATCAAATAATAGTATGGTATTTTGGGGTCTACTTACTGGCTCCGGCTGATCGTACACATCGCATCCTCCTTGAGTATTTTGAAAATCATTTTTGAAAATCTTTTCCTTAGTTTGAGACTGGATTCACATGAGTGTTCCTCCAATTCACTCAAACCAAGGCTCTGATACCAACTTGTAACATTCATGAAATTCATAAAAATTTTAAACTTTTTAAAATACCCAAAACCATCATTGTTTACAAATTGTTTTCAAAATAAGTTTCACATCAGATAAATCCCAAAATCGTAAGAACAAAAATATGAGGAGGTGCACGATCACGCCTTTGCTTTCCCGCAAACCTCTGAGGTACCTGAAATAAAATCCAAACTGTAAGCCCAAAGCTTAGTGAGTTCCCCCAAAATACCAATACATAACAATAAAACAAAATATAATAAAAGCATGTAATGGGTCCACAGCTTAACAAACTGGATTACCCCTGAGCCCACAACATAAGTCTGGCTTGCTCCCTGACCCACAAATTATGTCTGGCTTGGTCCCTAGCCTGATCATTCCTTGGACTGAATACTACTAAGCCCTCAGTACGAGTCTGACATGCCCTCCCCGGCTCTCAGCTCATATCTGGAATGCTCATGAGTCCTCAGCATGAGTCTGGCATACCCTTCCTGGCCCTCAGCTCATATCTGGTATACTCCAGGGTTTGTTGGCTACAACACGGAGCAATACAACCTCAACCCAACCCACACCATATGTTGACATATAACCGATAATATCATACACAGATAAACAGACAGTATCACAGGTAGTCCTACAGATCTACCAGACTAGCATATCAATTCTAGCATGCACAACTATTCTATACTCAACATATCAACAAATATCTGGTTATCAACCAATAGACCGGCCTTGGTGCCTTCGACCCGAAAGTATAGTGAGGAAGACTCACCTCTCAAGTAGCTGGATTGATAAGATCTAAAGCCGAATCTCGGCTCCTGACTCGACTGCCTACAACTACCATGTGACCAAATCTATCAACATCTCAAAATACCCAAAATACCCTCAAAAGTCCAACATGGTCAACCATGGTCAAAGTCAAAGTCAACGGTCAAGGCCAACAGTCCATGTTGACCCAACTCGTCGAGTGCATCTCTTGGACTCGTCGAGTTCTACCAAATTACGAAATTCGGGGAAAACCCTAGCTAACTCGTCGAGTTGGGTTAACAACTCGTCGAGTTTTCCCAGTCTTAACACATACAGCTGATTCTTTGATTCCAGAGACCCTAAGGCTCAGATCTAAACTCCAAATGTGTCTAAAAGGATAAAGTTTCCACTTTTATCCTTTGGGACTACTCCAAATGCTCAAAAACCCATCCACAAGGCTTGAAAACTCAAAAGCTTAGCCATTAAGCACAAATCCTTGAGATCTAGAACCCAACTTTAACCAACAGAGATTCTAGCCTCAAAAACGTCCCAAAGGTGGGTGCTTTATAGACATGCATGTCCAATTCATGTCTTGAACCAAAAATGAGCCAAAAAGGGGAAATATGACCTAAACTCCATGCATGGCATCAAAACTTAGCAAAGGACCAGATCTAGCCCACTCCAAGGTCACATTAACCTGGAGATTCATAAAGTTGCAACCTTTATGAAGACCATCCATTGCAACACCCAAGAATAAGGAGAAAATGGGACCAAACTCAAGATATATCTACATGGATAGATAAAAATTCGGATCGAGAATACTTATAATGGTCCAAAGAGTGCCAAATTGCAGACGTGAGCTTAGCTTGCTAGATCATTGTCTCCTTCCTTCAATCGTCTCCCTCTTTATTCCAAAAAGCCACGCACTAACTCACACAATAATGTGGATTGAAGATTAGGGTTTACAAGGCCGATATTAGGGTTTGGAGGCTGATAAAAGATCAGCCTCAAGGACTTAAGGATTTCATATAGCGTGCAAACCCTGAAATTTAGGGTTTCTCAGTCAGCCGCCAACTCGTCGAGTTTTCCTCATCAACTCGTCAAGTTGGTCCAAAAAGATGTGCAGGCCAAAAGCTTTTAACACGTCGAGTTGAGGGCATCAACTCTGCGAGTTCGAAGGAAAAAATTGCCTTTTGAATAATAAATCTCATACCTGGGAATCGGGATGTTACAGAGATCTAACGGATCAGTACAGCATAACAACATCATATATACCAAGATACAGATCTAACAGATCACTACATCACAATAATCATCCTATGTCAGGATACATAATCTACCGGGTCGGCATTGGTACCTTCGACCACCAAGGTATAGTGAGGAAAAATCACCTCTCAGTATGAAAAGATAGTTCAACATAGCACGGCTTCGGATACAAACTCTACAGTTCACCTGTACAAAAAATAGTGATCCAGTCTCAAACTACTGCTCAAAATACCCAAAATACCCCTACATTAAAATCCTGGTCAAAAGTCAACTTAGTCTGTCGAGACATCGTGGTGACCCTTCGCCACGCTGTGGGCACCGTTTAGATCAGCTTAATTCAATAACCTCTTCATCCATAAAACCAACCATTCAATCTTCCCAGAATGCATTCTCTCATCCAATGGACCAGAAAAATCGCTGCTTTATAAACATGCATGTCCAATGCTTTCCTTGAGCTGAAGCTAGGTCAAATAGAGTAAAAAGGGGCCAAGATCTCATGGAAGAGTTCAAAACTCTATAAAACTCCAGCTCAAACACTCATAACCACAAAAGGACTCTGGGGATCTATAAAGTTCGCAACTTTATTGAATCCCAACACTCCAATGTGTCCCAATATGAAGAATAAGGCATAGAAACCTAGATCTATACACAACAACCAAAAAGCCTGGAACTTGGGGACTTAAAAGAGTCCAGAAGATGCACAACAAGAAGATGAGAATATTTGCTTGCTGAATCCAAGTCCAAATGACACCTTCTTTGTCACACCCCAAAACCGGAACGGCGGAATCGTTCAGGGGTGGAGGACGTCATGTTTAGTATCACGAGATATGTATATGGTAAGAAAGTAATGAACAACCATTTCATTTCGAAAGAAAGTGTTTACAATGTGTGTGTTCACAAAACATAGAATTCATACACAAATAACAAAACAAGACTTGAAGCTATAATGCTCCATCTTCTGAATCCCCAGCACGAGCACCTGTCTAATAGTCTCTTGAGAATACAAGTTATTTGAAAGAGTTGATCAGCAATTAAGTTGGTGAGTTCATAAGATTTTAGTGATGTGAATAAGTTGTAAAGTGTTGTTGAAAATGTAGTTGTAACATGTAGTTGTAAAATGTTGTAAGTGGTAAGTTCTGTTTTGAAAAGTTCGCCTATTCCTCTAGAAAATCCTATATTTCCTACTTTGATGGAAGTTTAAGTAAAATGACACTACAACCCTTTTCTATGGGTACTAATCAGATACGAGTTATATAAGACTCAGAGTAAACAAACAATCGATTGTGCGCATCTGCCCTAAGCTCACAACCAAACAAGGAACAGAAATTAAGGCGGATAGCACACATCCCATTGGTTGTTAGATCATCATCGTATATAACCCTAGCATAAACACTTGTTACTCATGGAGTTAATTGTAATGGTTCCTTTATATCTAATGAAAAGTTCTTTAAGAAAACCCATATTTCTTATAATAAAATGGTGACCACAGTGACTAGTTTTATAATAGCTTAGTTTATACTGCTATATATAATCTAATATCGGATAGAAAGTTAATTGAGTGAATCTGCCCTAAGCCCACAACCAAACAAGGAACAGGAAGTAAGGCGGAAAGCACACATCCAACTACCTATTGGGTATTAGTTTTATATATAAACATCATGTATAAACTAAGGTATTATAGAGTTACTCACCTAAGGTCCTCTAAATTGTACTGGTTTAATAAAATGGATTAAACCCTTTACTGGGAAGTTTCTAGTTTTGTATACCAAAAGTACTGATTTTGGAAAGTATGTTTTGTACTAGAAAAACTGTGCTTTGACTCTGTGTCCTATAACCTGACCCATACCTGGTACCCTTATGATGACTTAATGTATACTAAGCATATATATATATGTTTTGTACTAGAAAAACTGTGCTTTGACTCTGTGTCCTATAACCTGACCCATACCTGGTACCCTTATGATGACTTAATGTATACTAAGCATATATATATATATATATATATATATATATATATATATATATATATATATAGAATCAGGTAGAAATAAAATTGGGTGAATTCGTTCCAAGCCCACAACCAAACAAGGAACAGGAAATGAAGCGGAGAGCACACATCCTATTACCTGTCGGACTCTATTGGTATATATATATATATATATATATATATATATATATATATATATATATATCCTGTGATGTATACATTAAGGAATCATAAGACTAGCATTATGGTCCTTTCTTTTAAACGTAGCCTTCTACCAAGGCATCTTCTGTTACGTGCTAGACTCGACTGTTCCGTTTGTCGATTGTAAAAATGTATATTTTCCCTAGTTTATAACTATCTTGACTCGAAAATAGTTTGAGTTTGACTTTGAAGTGGTACTGTCACTTTATGAAAGTAATGGGAAATGTAAGTACACAGTTATCGTTTATAATGACATGCGGATGTACTAATAACCTAAAAACATATTTGTTTTATTTCGGTTATAATGTGAAGGCTAGAACCCCTACTAAACGCTCTCCCTGTCAAGAGATTAAGGGAACCAAACGCGACCTCTGCAAATTCTTGCAAGCCGTGTAATTCACATTAAAGTATATGATCATGTATACCCAATATAACTATCACCTTTTGTTTAAAACGATGAGTTAGTGATTCATTGGTATAATTAGATACTGTATGTGTTCTCATGCTATAGCAACCTAACTTGTTTGTTTTGTACTGTATATTGTACGTTCTGTTTGTTTCTCGTAATTGTGTGTTCTCTCTGTATGGTATTGTTTGTTTCTCTTCACTAAATATTCTGTATGGTATTGTTTGATTCTCTTCACTGTGTGTTTGACTCATGTATGAACTGACTCTTTGTATGCTTCATTGTACTAGAAGTAATGAATAACATTCTCCTAAACTATACCTATTATAGTTTACTAATGTTCTACTTGGACTGTTATTGAAAAGACTCATTTATCTACTAAGTTATGCTTGTACTTTAAAAACGGAGTTTTGTATAACTATAAAGTAACATAACTTTAAAAGAGTTTTTGAAATGTTTTGACAACTTATAAATGACATAAGTAACATTTTGAAAGATGTTTAATAACAAACCTTTACACAATTATCATTGTGTTCAACTTGTATTCCCCCCCTTAAAACAGTTAAAAACAGTTAAAAGATTCATTACGGGGCATGAACTCACCTGATGTGGGTGATTCAAACGTGTATGCGTGTAAGGATGAGAAGTTCCACGAATGAAGTCCCGAGACACAATAAGTCCTAAATGACATGTAAGGACACATATTGACATGAATATAGTGTTTATAAACAACTATATGAAAGGAAACACCTTCCGGGACTAGGAAACTCCTTGCCCAAGTGTTGGAATCACATGTGATTCATCAAAGGAAAGTGAAATGGCACTAACATGAGTTTACGGTCATGGGTTTACGTCCCAAGGGAGTTTACGGCCATAAACTCATGGTCAAACATGGCTAAGTGTTGGTTTGAAGGCTAGGGAAACTTTAGGGACTTTTGTTCTACACTTGTATGAGAAAGACCACCTCAAATGAGGCTTATGATGAGTTTACGGCCCAAAGGAATTTACGGTCATAAACTCATGGTCATTATGTATTTGAGTGAAGTTTAAGGTCCTTCAAACATGAAGGAATGGTTCTAGGTCATTAGCTTAGCATCTTATAGGGTTTATGGCCAATACATGCTTCAACATTGAGTTTACGGTCCTGGAAGATCTTGGACCGTAAGCTCGTGATCTTCATGGGAAAAGGCATGTTTCAAGTCTCTAAGCATGGATACTAACTACATATGAAGTATAGGGAAGTGTACTTACGATCTAGAAGCTTGAAATGGTTGATATTGGCCAAGAACACTAGTGTGTGTTCTTGGTGTTCTTGGTGAAACTTGAAGATCTAAGAAAACATGATTTCCATGGATGAATCATGAGGATGAAGCTAGTTAAGAAGGATTAACAACTAGTTAGAGAAAGAACACTTACGATTTTTGAAGATCAAGTATGAAGATCGGGATGATACTTGAGAGAAAACTCATGTGTTCTTGAGGTGAAAGTGAAAGAATGAAGAAAAGTGAAGGAAATGAGGTTATAAGGTGGAGTTCACGGCTTACCGTGGGTTTACGGCCGTAAACTCCATGTTTACGGCCGTAAACTCCACATGTTGGAGTTTAGGGCTTTAGTGTTGCACAGAGTCTCTAGCAGGTGCTTTCTAATACTTATTCCTTAGGTGTATTAGGCTCAAAACTCCTTAGAATGACCTTTCACCTGGCTAGAACTCAGTTCTAATGAGTTTGACACTCATTTGAGTTGACTGACTGGGCTTTAAAATCAAAAAATTTTCCGGGTTGTCACATCATCCCCCCCGTTAGATGGAATTTCGTCCCGAAATTAGCTTTCTTTGCATTACTACTGGGGTTGCGCTCCTCTGATTGGCAGAATACCTACTCGTAGACCTGGCAACCTTGCCCTGGTGTTCATGATAGGATTCGTACTTGGCCCATCTATCACTACCTCGTGTATACAAGTCGTATATAATTAGGGTTAGTAAGACGGTCGGATGTGCGACTCTGCCCCAGGTCCACAACCAAACAAGGAACAGGAGATAGGGCGGAAACACACATACTAAATCTGCGTAATCATAATCATATACCACCCTCGCATATACACTGAATAGTAATAGGTGGGCTGTATTCGTCCTTAGCCTCTGTGCTCGAACTTGGTCTGCTGGACGAGCGGTATTTCGTGACGGTCTGCGGATACCTGACGATAAGGCTTCGGAGGACAAAGTACTCTTCGCACGAGTACTTCGGGGTTTAGAATACGAAAGATAAAATTGAGGTTTAGGTCGGACTTTCGATATGAATGACGAAAGTCTCGAGAACTTGCCGATCGAGGCGATAGAAACATATGAACTCAGTATGGTGAGGACCACGTCAACTCATGACGAATGAAAGTAACAGACTCTTTACTGAACAAAGTTTTGGTCAAATGGAAGAAACGTCTGCTATACGACGATGTATCCCTTGTATGATCGATACTGTACTTCTAGTATGTTCGACAATGTACTCTTAGTATGTTCGAAAATGTACTCTTTGTAAATGTTCCCGTGTTTCCTGTTTCGTCTTTGATATTAACACTCCTACGTATCGTACCGCTATGTGCGCATACGTACAAACGAAAGTGCTCTAATAACTGGTGGGGATACTTTATATCGTAATCCTCCTTGGTACCACTACAATCGCCTGCCATATACAAGTTATGAATATTTAAGATGAACCAGGCAGTCGACTGAGTAACTCTGCCTCAAGTCCTCAACCAATTAAGGAATGGGGACCTAAGTGGAGTCACTCACTCTAAGTCTGCAACATCTTAGTTGTGCACAACCCTGATGTATATGGTAAGCCATAATAGCTTCTCTAAGGGATCTTTTAGTTCTCTTGAATACTGTGACCTATTTCAACATGTGAGTTGTTATAGTTACTTTTAAGTGTTGCCCCCAAATTTTAAATCTTATACAAATATAAATTATTTTTAAAAGTAATTACTATTTCGAAAACGTACCGCTACTCGTCGACGACTCCGGGGTAGATTCTCCTGCGGTGATCATCAGAATGCGTCCATCCGCGCCTGAGTTCATTTTTGTCGGGCAGTCCCTCTGAAAATGTCCAGCCTCACCACAGCCATAGCAGGCTTGGTTTTCTTCAGCTCCGAGGACTTGGGAGATCGGTTGAGCCGGTGCCCTGCAGAAACGGACTGTGTGTCCCTTTCCGTGGCAGTTCAGACACTGCATTTCCCGGCATACTCCGGTGTGGTGAAAGTTTCACTTTCCACACTTCGGAAGGTTTCCGGCATATCGACTGGCAGGTGCTGAAGCAGTAGGCGTCGTAGCGGCGTACATAGTACTCGCTCGTTGCTCTTGCGGGGTGTCTTGTGTTGTTCGCTTCTTCTTCCTCTTGTTCCCCGACTTCTGATTATAGTCCTCTTCCCTCGATGGCTCGGGAATAGGGACTTTTACACCATGGCGAACTCCATGGTCGATGAGTCGCTGAGCCAGCCGTTTAGCACTATCGAATGTGGCTGGGTTAGAAGACAACACATTTCCTTGGGTCGGAGCAGGCAGACCCCAAATGTATCTTTCTATCTTCTTGCTCTCCGGGGTAACCATCCTGGGGCATAGAGCTGCTAGTTCGCTGAACCGGTCAGTGTAGGTCACTATGTCTGAGCCGACCATAGTGAGATCCCACAGCTCTCGTTCCAACTTTTGAATTTCGCCTAACGTGCAGTATTCCTCCCTCATTAACTCTTTTAGGTTTTCCCAACCTATTGAGTTAGCCACTGATAGGGTCAGTGACTTAACATGGCTGTTCCACCATGTTAGGGCCTTGCCAGAGAAGGTGCAGGCAGCAAACTTCACTTTGCTTCCTTCTGGGCATAAACCGATTTTGAAGATCAACTCTGTTTTCTCGAACCATTGCATGAGGGCAATGACTCCTTCAGTCCCATTAAAGGACAATGGCTGGCAATTGGTGAAGTACTTGTAGGAGAACTCTCTCGAGCGCACGAGGACCTCACCTCGAGTGGAATCAGTAGGCGTTTCACCTCCACTGGTACTGATGGAGTGATATTGAGCCATGGCTGTTGCCACAGCCGCGGCCACTGCAGCGTTTATAGCTGTCATATCTATTAGCGAAGGAGGCGGCGTTGGAGTTATCGGAGTAGTGCGTCTGTTAGATCTGCGAGGAGGCATCTTTGCTAAAAGAATACAAAGATGAGACGGAATAAGTCGAAAGCAATGGACACAAGCCGAAAGCTGAAAAGACAAGGTTATCCTAGTTCTTGATGGATCGGGTCCTGATTTCCACAGGGTTCTAGAAACAATTCATAAAAGAGTCTATACCTAATAAACTCTATGAATTTGAAATAACTATCCTGGAATGAATATCTGTTTCCTGAATAACTGTTACCAGCTGCATGTAAGAAAATAATCTTAACATATAATGTGAGCAATGTTTCCACTCGCTCATTAAATTAACCAGATTATTATTTATTAGTGTGACGTGTAAGACGTTTTGGTTACTTCGGCTGATCCCTCTTTGAAAACTTCTCATGAACTTGTTCTTGTTCCACTTGGACTCTTCTGTTGTCTACTATGAGGAAGTGGTTACATCTATCTGGGCTTGTCGTGGGAGAATGAAAGTGACTAAAGAATCTATGAGCTTTAAGGTATCTTTATGGAGTGATCCTTACGGAGTCCTCCTATAATTGTACAAGGTACACAAGTTTGTATATAATTGAAGATTAAATAGACCTTCGAATAAGTGATCCTACTCCAAAACTACACCCTTAAGAGGAATGGATAGCGAAGCGTAGACCACAGATTCTAAGTCTATAAGATCTTGATTATATATATAAAACTTTAGGAATATGCCTTGCAAGATTATAGACTTATCCGTAAAGGTCTTTTTGGTTATCACATAAGTTATTTATATGGACTAAAATACTCCTATAGTATTTCAACGTAATGTACTTGGTATGTTCTAAACTCGTTATCGCGCTATCGTATCATAGAATACTCCTATAGTATTCTAACTCTAAATGTACTTGTTCTGGTGTTCTCTTGACTGGTGTTCAGGTAAGTTTTAACACTGTTGCAACACCACATCATTCCCAAACACATGTCGGTCACATCTCGAATGAATATAGTTGATCAGGCTATATTGATCCTAGCTATGATTACATAACTGTTCAGGTTGACGACAGTGCCCAACCTTTAAATACTTTAGTTCTGTTCTCCTCGTGACACTAGTTCTATTATGTACATGTATAAGCAAGTAGGTATATTTTTATAACCTATAGTTATATTCTAAAAATATATCATTATCCAGAGCACTTAAGCCCCATTGTATTTATAGTTGTATATCTTTTATCGGTTGATATACTTAGTTCACTATAAACAATGCTCTGATACCAATCTGTCACACCCCAAAACCAGAACGGCGGAATCGTTCAGGGGTGGAAGACGTCATGTTTAGTATCACGAGATATCTATATGGTAAGCAAGTAATGAACAACCATTTTATTTCGAAAGAAAGTGTTTACAATGTGTGTGTTCACAAAACATAGAATTCATACACAAATAACAAAACAAGACTTGAAGCTATAATGCTCCATCTTCTGAATCCCCAGCACGTGCACCTATCTAATAGTCTCCTGAGAATACAAGTTATTTGAAAGAGTTGATCAGCAATTAAGGTGGTGAGTTCATAAGATTTTAGTGATGTGAATAAGTTGTAAAGTGTTATTGAAAATGTAGTTGTAACATGTAGTTGTAAAATGTTGTAAGTGGTAAGTTCTGTTTTGAAAAGTTCGCCTGTTCCTCTAGAAAATCCTATATTTCCTACTTTGATGGAAGTTTAAGTAAAATGACACTACAACCCTTTTCTATGGGTACTAAGCGGATACGAGTTATATAAGACTCAAAGTAAACAAACAATCGATTGTGCGCATCTGCCCTAAGATCACAACCAAACAAGGAACATAAATTAAGGCGGATAGCACACATCCCATTGGTTGTTAGATCATCATTGTATATAACCCTAGCATAAACACTTGTTACTCATGGAGTTAATTGTAATGGTTCCTTTATATCTAATGAAAAGTTCTTTAAGAAAACCCATATTTCTTATAATAAAATGGTGACCACAGTGACTAGTTTTATAATAGCTTAGTTTATACTGCTATATATAATCTAATATCGGATAGAAAGTTAATTGAGTGAATCTGCCCTAAGCCCACAACCAAACAAGGAACAAGAAGTAAGGCGGAAAGCACACATCCAACTACCTATTGGGTATTAGTTTTATATATAAACATCATGTATAAACTAAGGTATTATAGATTTACTCACCTAAGGTCCTCTAAATTGTACTGGTTTAATAAAATGGATTAAACCCTTTACTGGGAAGTTTCTAGTTTTGTATACCAAAAGTACTGATTTTGGAAAGTATGTTTTGTACTAGAAAAACTGTGCTTTGACTCTGTGTCCTATAACCTGACCCATACCTGGTACCCTTATGATGACTTCATGTATACTAAGCATACATATATATATAGAATCGGGTAGAAAATAGATTGGGTGAATTCGTTCCAAGCCCACAACCAAACAAGGAACAGGAAATGAAGCGGAGAGCACACATCCTATTACCTGTCGGAATCTGTTGGTATATATATATCCTGTGATGTATACATTAAGGAATCATAAGACTAGCATTATGGTCCTTTCTTTTAAACGTAGCCTTCTACCAAGGCATCTTCTGTTACGTGCTAGACTCGACTGTTCCGTTTGTCGATTGTAAAAATGTATATTTTCCCTAGTTTATAACTATCTTGACTCGAAAATAGTTTGAGTTTGACTTTGAAGTGGTACTGTCACTTTATGAAAGTAATGGGAAATGTAAGTACATAGTTGTCGTTTATAATGACATGCGGATGTACTAATAACCTAAAAACATATTTGTTTTATTTCGGTTATAATGTGAAGGCTAGAACCCCTACTAAACGCTCTCCCTGTCAAGAGATTAAGGGAACCAAACGCGACCTCTGCAAATTCTTGCAAGCCGTGTAATTCACATTAAAGTATATGATCATGTATACCCAATATAACTATCACCTTTTGTTTAAAACAATGAGTTAGTGATTCATTGGTATAATTAGATACTGTATGTGTTCTCATGCTATAGCAACCTAACTTGTTTGTTTTGTACTGTATATTGTACGTTCTGTTTGTTTCTCGTAATTGTGTGTTCTCTCTGTATGGTATTGTTTGTTTCTCTTCACTAAATATTCTGTATGGTATTGTTTGATTCTCTTCACTGTGTGTTTGACTCATGTATGAACTGACTCTTTGTGTGCTTCATTGTACTAGAAGTAATGAATAGCATTCTCCTAAACTATACCTATTATAGTTTACTAATGTTCTACTTGGACTGTTATTGAAAAGACTCATTTATCTACTAAGTTATGCTTGTACTTTAAAAATGGAGTTTTGTATAACTATAAAGTAACATAACTTTAAAAGAGTTTTTGAAATGTTTTGACAACTTATAAATGACATAAGTAACATTTTGAAAGATGCTTAATAACAAACCTTTACACAATTTTCATTGTGTTCAACTTGTATTCCCCCCTTAAAACAGTTAAAAACAGTTAAAAGATTCATTACGGGGCATGAACTCACCTGATGTGGGTGATTCAAACGTGTATGCGTGTAAGGATGAGAAGTTCCACGAATGAAGTCCCGAGACACAATAAGTCCTAAATGACATGTAAGGACACATATTGACATGAATATAGTGTTTATAAACAACTATATGAAAGGAAACACCTTCCGGGACTAGGAAACTCCTTGCCCAAGTGTTGGAATCACATGTGATTCATCAAAGGAAAGTGAAATGGCACTAACATGAGTTTACGGTCATGGGTTTACGTCCCAAGGGAGTTTACGGCCATAAACTCATGGTCAAACATGGCTAAGTGTTGGTTTGAAGGCTAGGGAAACTTTAGGGACTTTTGTTCTACACTTGTATGAGAAAGACCACCTCAAATGAGGCTTATGATGAGTTTACGGCCCAAAGGAATTTACGGTCGTAAACTCATGGTGATTATGTATTTGAGTGAAGTTTAAGGTCCTTCAAACATCAAGGAAGGGTTCTAGGTCATTAGCTTAGCATCTTATAGGGTTTATGGCCAATACATGCTTCAACATTGAGTTTACGGTCCTGGAAGATCTTAGACCGTAAGCTCGTGATCTTCATGGGAAAAGGCATGTTTCAAGTCTCTAAGCATGGATACTAACTACATATGAAGTATAGGGAAGTGTACTTACGATCTAGAAGCTTGAAATGGTTGATATTGGCCAAGAACACTAGTGTGTGTTCTTGGTGTTCTTGGTGAAACTTGAAGATCTAAGAAAACATGATTTCCATGGATGAATCATGATGATGAAGCTAGTTAAGAAGGATTAACAACTAATTAAGAAAGAACACTTACGATTTTTGAAGATCAAGTATGAAGATCGGGATGATACTTGAGAGAAAACTCATGTGTTCTTGAGGTGAAAGTGAAAGAATGAAGAAAAGTGAAGGAAATGAGGTTATAAGGTGGAGTTCACGGCCTACCTTGGGTTTACGGCCGTAAACTCCATGTTTACGGACATAAACTCCACATGTTGGAGTTTAGGGCTTTAGTGTTGCACAGAGTCTCTAGCAGGTGCTTTCTAATACTTATTCCTTAGGTGTATTAGGCTCAAAACTCCTTAGAATGACCTTTCACCGGGCTAGAACTCAGTTCTAATGAGTTTGACACTCATTTGAGTTGATTGACTGGGCTTTAAAATCAAAATTTTTTCCGGGTTGTCACATTCTTCTTCTTCCAATCCCCCAAAATCAACACAATAACCTTAGAGAGCAAAAATGGAGGTTAGGGTTTGCTTGGAGGCTGAGAGGTTGTGATGCAGGCTGAGGGTGAGCAACCCAAGCCATCACGTTTCCTTAAATAGGGGCGCAATCCTGGATATTAGGGTTTCTCATTAAACAACCACCACGTCATGGACATAGGCTACCTCGCTATGGCGGTCATGAGAAATCCGCGATACATCGACTATCACCACGTTGTGGGATGCCTTCACCACGACGTGGTCCCACAAAAAATCCAAAATACATTAAATTTAAATACCTCCAAGAATCTGGATGTTACATTTGCCAACCTCCATCATCTAAGAATGACCCCACCCAGACCCTAGCCTCTTTGTGTGTGTTTTGAGAGTTTGTAGCCATTTTTTAAAACTTGGAAGAAGGAGTCCATCTTGTGGATGGGAAGCTTGGATTTGACCTAGATGTAACATATATATCTCATTTCTGACCTTGAGAAGGTATAAAGTCTCAACCTTGTTAATTATATCTTTATATCTCATATTAGGTCATTTTATCAGCTTTTTAGTCCCAATCTTCTTGCCTTTAGAGTTTGGTTGAACTCCAAAGCATCTGAGTGCATTATATAGCTTCTAGACCATGGTGTTAGTTGGAAAGTGGCCTTGCATCACTTTGTGTGGTGTTCATTCAAATAGTGCAACCATTAAAGCCTAGGATTATAGATTTGGACTTATTGGGTGGTATTAATGGATAAAGTTCAAAACTTTATCCATCTAGACCTTAAGGGGGATCACATCTGAGCTTTGGAGCTCTTGGATTAACTGAATGAGAGATTAACCCAGTAAGCTATTTCTGTCCAGTTTCCACGATGTGGCAGCTGGACCGACCACGACTGTTTTGTCGAGAAGGTCCCACGACGTGGCCAAAGGATGACCATGACATGAAGGTCAACTGATGTTGATTTTGACCGTTGACTTTTGACCACTTTTGAATTTTGGTAAAAATGTTTGTTTTCGATGGTAGAATAAGGTTTTACGTTATATGATTCAGTAGGTGGTGTGTAGTACCCATTTCGTAGTTGTGTGAGCTGGTTAGCTGTTGACTACATTGTGAGGTGAGTTCTCTTACTATACTATGTATGATGCTAATTGTCTTTGTGATACTTGCATGGAAGACTAGGGTTTTTCCCCTGGCATCTGTATGAATGACCAGGGTTTGGCCCTTAGCATTTGCATGTAAGACTAGGGTTTGGCCCCTGGCAATTGTATGGAAGAAAAGGATTTGGCCCTAGCACTTGTACAAGTAAAGACCATGATTTGGCCCATAGAAGGGGGTAAGACTATGATTTAGCCCATAGTATCTTCATGGGGGTTGAAATAGACCCTTTACATTATGTATGGTATATGGTATTTTTGTTAACACACTAAGATTTGTGCTTACAGTTTTGTGGTTTAAATATTTCAGGTTCTTCTGGTTCCAAGGGGAATAGTCTAGCATGATTGCATCGCATCCACATGAGATTTCATACTTATGATTTTTGCTACCACTCTGATGTTATTTGATATACTTTTGATGTTATCTCTATTTTTTAAAATAATGAATGAATGTTATGGTTGATTTTAGAAAAAAACAATTTATCTGGTAAGCTTGGGATGTTACAAGTTTGATCAAGCCGCGAGAATTATCCGTCACCAAAACATACTGCCCTCTTTTCTTCAAGCTTGTTCCATGCTTCTTCTTGAAGAAAATCGCCTTGCTCGCTCCCACATTGTTCATGGGACTCACCAGGATGATGATTCTGCCCCGCCAACCCTGTACACTATACATTTAGATCAGCCTCACTATGCCAACACCTCGAGAAACGGTAACCAAAACAATTCCCATCATGGGAAAAATGACCAAAACAACCGTCATGGTGGTGGCAACGACCGAAATGATCGTCGGGCAGGAGGTCACAATGAAGTCAATCATCTAGTCCCATGCAATCTCCAACTACATCATAGTATCCTTAGGCTCAGTCTCCACCTTGGGCTCCTGCTACTTCTATGCCCTGGATCCAACTTTTCCATCAGGGTTAGACTTCATCATCACAACCGCAATAGTGGGCTAAAAGCCTAGCTCTTCCTCCAATGAACTGGACTCCCAACAGGAACCACAGTGGGCCTTCATGCCAATCTGCCCAACAACTTTTTGTTGCATTTCATACCTCTTGACCCACTTTAGAAAATTTTGATCAGCCCTTATCACTTCGCGAGGCATTCCAAAACATGAACCTCCAAGACCTGATGAACTTTGGGTGGTTTATGGACACAGGCACGACAAACCATCTATTGGGAGGTACGGAGAATCTACAAACCATTTTTAATAATCATAATATTTCATATAATCTCATCGGTGACAGGTCACCCATACCCATCACCAACTCGGGACATGGAATTTTACCTACTCCACATCACCCTTTTCGTCTTCATAATGTCCCTGTCACCCCCAAAATAGTAAAAAATTTATTTTATGTTCGAAAATTCACAATTGATAATGATTGCTTGATTGAATTTAAAAAATAAGGTTTTTCTATGAAGTACCCTCAGACACGTCAAGTTCTTCTCCGATGTGACAATATTAGAGGTCTATATCCAATTCATAACCTTTAGTCTTCGCCCCAGGCTTTTGTTACTGAGAGTCCTTCTAAGTGTAACCAACGTCTCGAACACCCCAGGAATGAAGTGCTCCATCTTTTGTTTTCCAATAATTCCATTTAGTGGAATAAAGACATTTCAAAATTAATTTGTAATGTGTGTCGAATGGCACATGTTAGTCTCCCATTTTTTTATTTTAATGAAGTTATAAACTCTCCCTTGGATTTAATAAACTATGATGTTTGGGCATCACCTCTACATAGTAGCCTTAGTGGTGTCAGATATTATGTGTATTTTTAGACCACTACTCCCACTATTTATGGGTATACCCTCTTTGAAGAAAATGTGACACAATCTCCAAATTTATACATTTTCATTCATTTGTTCGCAACCAATTTAACTGTAATATCTATGCCTTCCAATGTGATCACGGGGGAGAATTTGACAATGATGCCCTTCGCAACACTTTTAACAAAAACAATATACATATATGTTTTTCTTTCCCAAAAACCTCTCAACAAAATGGAAAAATCCGAATGCATGATCCGCACAATAAATAAACTCGTTCGATCTCTTCTTTTTCAATCCTAACTTCCACATACATATTGGGTTGAATCTCTCCACACGACGACTCATCTTCTCACTCGCTTTCCTTCTAAAACCATTGAAAATATCACCCCATACATCAAACTATATAAAAAACAACCAAAATATGATCATTTACGCCTTTTTGGATGTTTGTGTTGACCCATCTCCACCTCCACATAAACTAACTCTAAGATCTACCCCATGTGTTTTCCTCATATATCTCAACAACCACCATAGTTTCTGGTGTTTAGACATCCATAACAAAAAGATAATCATATCTTGGCACGCCAAATTTGATGAACTTGTCTTTCCCTAAGTCTCAATGACACCGAACTCGCCTCCCTCATATGATTTCCTTGGCACTTCTATTTGTTGAATTAGGTGTCTAAGCCCATAACTATATTTGGTATGTACTTGACCCGATTGTAGCATGGTCCTTTTGCATTGCCTTCACCAAAGCAACATTGACTTGATGAATTATGGAGAAAGAGGTTAATTATTATTTATTAATATATTATGTGAATAATATATTAAAAGAGAAATCATATTATTTAATTAATAATGGTCAAGAATTAATTTTGTGGTCAAAAGAGATTAATTAAATTAAGGGGACTGATATTGTAATTATTAGATAATTGCAAAATGGGCTGAGGATCTCTTAAATAAGAGATGGACGATTTTATATGGAATCCCATACAGAAATCGTCCAAGGCTAGGTTATGGAAGGATCTTGTGGGCTGCTTAGAGCTTAAGCAACTAGATTAGGTCTTTGACTGAAACCCGAATTCCTCACCGATATAAGGAACCCTTGGGCACCTATTTCTGGCTACCAGAAACCCTAGAAGGATTCCTAGAGCCGATTTTAGCATCCCTCTCTCTCTCTCTCTCTCTCTCTTATATTCTCCAACTTGCTTCTTGGTGTTTGTGATCTATTAGAGGCATCACATTTGAGGTGCTAAGTTCTCAAAGGTTCAAGGTTATCAAGCTACAACTAAAAGATAATATCCTAACTCTTCATTAGATGTAGATTTCGATTTTTGTATGCTAGATATAGGGTTTACAAGCTTTGGATGATTATTGCATGTACAATTAGAAAAACTCGATCCAAAGCTTTAGGGTTTGCATGTGCACCATAGGATTGTTGTTATGCTTAAAACCCATCACTATTAACCCCGTCACTTCTCGCCTCATTCAATCAAAAACTTCGGCTACCGTTATCCCGATATTCCCATGGAAACTCCCACAACCGACGTTGCTACCTCTTCTCCTGATGAAAAAAATCTGACCAACTCCCCAACTCCTATTGCCCCCAGTTGTTCTCCATTTACCAGCAGCTTCTTCATCGACTGCTCCTCCCTCCGACTATATAACCCCATATTCCGACCCTCTTCTTACTCACCTAATGTCCACTCAATCTCGTTCCGGTATCGTCAAACTCGTCAACTGCCTCAATGTTCACACTTCTACCTTATATCATGTACCTAAAACACACCTCCAAGATCTAAAATACCCTCAATGGAATTCCACCATGCATAATGAATATAATGCACTAATTAAAAATGACACGTGGGGTTCTCATATCTTACCCCCTGGGCGTTCATTTTGTTCGTTTCATGTGGCTATTCAAACATAAATTCAATATTGACGGTTCTCTTAGCAGGTACAAAGAAAGACTTGTGGAAAAAGAGAAAAATCAACAACTGGGGATTGACCATGAGGAAACATTCAGTTTTATCATGAAGCCTGCCACCATTCACACCATTCTCAGTCTTACGATCTCATACAACTAGCGTATTCATCAACTAGACGTGAAAATGCCTTTCTACACGGTCACTTATCTGAGACTATGTACATGCATCAACAACCTGGTTTCATCGATCCACACAAACCAAATCGTGTCTGCCATCTTCATAAATCCCTATATGGCCTCAATCAGCCCCTCCCCCCCACGCTTGGTTTCACCGATTTGCCAACCATGCAATCTGTATCGGGTTTCAACATAGCAAATCTAGCTCATCTCTATTTCTTCTCAAGCGAGGAGACCACATGGCATACTTACTTCTATATGTGAATGACATAATCCGCAGAGCCTCAACCACACGTCTTCTTCATAACCTTATTTCCCTACTTAGTGCAGCATTTTCTATGGCAGATCTTGGTGCATTGAACTATTTTCTAGAAATTTCTTACACTCAATCCACCATAGGCATGTTTCTCTCTAAGCAAAATTATGCTCATAAGATTCTCCAACGACCTCACATGTCCGACTCCAATCTATGTCACACACTAATTCATTACGCTTTCAAGCTTACTGCTAGAGGCAAGCCAGTCTCAGACTCAAATTTATATTGTAGTGTTGCAGGGGCACTTCAATACCATACCTTCACCCATCCAGACAACTCCTTTGATGTTCAACAAGTTTGTATACATATGCATGATCCACGAGAGCCACACTTCCAGGCTCTCAAATACATACCATTGATCACGGTTTACATCTCTACTCCTCTTTGTCAATGTCTCCCACCAGTTACTCAAACACAGACTGTGGATGGGGGGTGGATGCCTCGTATCTTGCATGTCCACATCCGACTACTGCATGTTCCTTGGCAACAATCTTATTTCATGGTCTTCCAAACGTTAACACACTGTGTCATTCCAGAGCTGAAGTAGAGTGTAGTGACGTAGCCAATGCAATCTCAGAGACTGCTTGGCTTTGTAATCTTCTCAGAGAACTTCATTTTAATTTATCTTCACTCAGCTCCATTGGTTTACTATGACAACATTAGTGTTATATACATGAAGACCAATCTGGTTCAACATCAACGAACCAAGAACATTGAACTTGACATACACTTTGTTTGGGAAAAATCGCCATTGGCCATGTTTGAGTTCTCCATGTCCCCTCTCAATATCAATATGCAAAAATTTTCACGAAAGGTCTGTCGTTCTTTTTGTTCTCCTATTTCAGATCCAACATAAGCATCCGTCAACTTCTAGCTCAAACAACATGGGCATATTACACTACATATTCTACCTTATGGTTTAGCCCTTTAGTCCCCTGTTCCTTTGTATTATCGGCCCATTTGTTGTATGTGTATGTGTATAAATATCTCTTGTAAATCAATAGAAAATCTTCACATTATTCTCATTGATGATATTATCGACATATGTAATGTCCCTGTTAGGGAAAGCAGGTTATACTTGTCATGACTCAGAACAAATCTGATGCCACTTGCCAAGTTCTGATGACCATTGTTAGAAAGTACTGCGGATAACAGGCAAAAGCGATAACCACACAAAGACACAGTATTTACGTGGTTCGGTCAAGGTGACCTACGTCCATGGATAGGAGGGGAGTATTCTTTATTTCATAGTTCTTAAACAGAGGTTACAAGTACAATTCACCATAGATTCGTCCTACTCATTAAGGATACAAGATACAAGACACAAGACTCTTCAAATGACTCTGCATGCATCCCTATTTATACTTGAGGGATCAGACCTAAAACCCTAATGACCAAGCGCATATGCCCATGAATGGTGACAACCAATCATATTCCGCCATGCAACATCTTCTGGAACATTCGTCCATGTCATACAACCCATGAACATCAACAACACACATGATGGAGCACCTTGAGACATAGTGGAGCATCATGATATATAAGTGGCGCATCATGAACAATAATGGCCCAACATCCATCATGGTGGAACAACATGGTATAATCCTTGAGTAATACCAACTTCTGAGCATCCTTGAACGATTTTGAGCCTCACATAGGACTTCATAGCATACTTGGCTCATTAGGGATACCATGGCTCATCAAGGAACCAAAATGTCCCATATTGCACGATGATGGTGCAACATGCATCAATAGTGGCATAATAAATTCTAGTTTGGAGCAACATCATCACCTTTGCGCAACAAGGACCATCGTGGCACAACAAGTACATGCTTGGAGAAACAAGAACCTACTTGGTGCAATAAGGCTTCTTCATGGCGCAAGAGGGATATGCTTGGCACAAGAAGGAATGCCCTTGGTGCAACAACATCCTTTTTGGCCCAACACTTCATCATTTGGAGCAAAATGTTCCTTTGTTGCTCCATATCACTCCCAAGTGCTCCAAACCCCTTCCAGGTGCTCTAAACCCCCTTCTATATGATCCGTTCCTTTGTCAGACGATCCATTCCCTTCTTAGATGACCCGTTTCATTTGTCACATGCTCCATGTACCCCAAGTTCTCCATTGAGTTCCAAGTGCTCCAAATGCTCCATGAACATGATCCAAATGCTCGAGTCACATTTAACAGTCCCAAAAATACTAAGTAAAAAATTTTATTTTTAATTCAACAAAAACCATCAATAATTCATTTCAAAACCAATCAAAGTGTGACAATGTAGAAAAAAGTTATCAGAGTACAAATCAAAATCATAGAATGCGGAACACCGGTGGATGCTGTGCGATCATGCTGGGCCCTTCCCTTTCGAACCAGAGGTAGCTAAAACCTTAAATAAAAACTAGAAGCACAAAGCTCAGTGAGTTACCCAAAATATCACATTCCATAGATACATCGGGCCCTGCCCGACGTCCATTGGGCCCCGCCCCGTACATATCCGTCACTAACATGTAGTGCGCCCCGCCTAACACATATAGTGGGCCCCACCCAAATATACATACGATTTCATGAAAGAGTCACAAAGACAACTAGAATTTTATAAACATAATCCAATGGGTCGACATTGCTGCCTTTGACCCGCAAATACTGTGAAGAGACTCACCTCAATCTGAAGATAACCAAATCTCACACACGTTGCTGCTACAAATGCTCCTCACACTGAACATATCAAAACCAACCCTAATTAGTAATTAGGGTAATAACCCATAATCAAAGGTCAATTTCATATTCTCTCTTATTAGTGTAAAAGATCATTTTACCCTTCCAAGGCTAGACCCCACCCAACTTGGTCTAAAGCTCAAAATGACCAATATTGCCTTTTGGTCGTACGCCATGTGTACCCTAGCTTTGCGTAATGCATAGATCCGTCCCACATAAAATGGGGTCAAGCCTCGCTACGCGCTGTATACTTAGAGGTTACGCCCTACGTAACTGAGAAGCTTTCCAACCTCCTTATTAAGCTCTTAATAGCTTCAGACCAAACATACAACCCTCAAATCTGACTCTAATGGACGTCTAAAGCCATAAAGTTCCCGACTTTATGAATTAATGGAGTCCAAAACCAAACCTTAGATCCTTAATATCCTCTAATGACTCCAAACCCTTGCATTGGTGAAAAGCAACCATCAAGATCCCATTTTTATGAGTTAAAATCCTCAGAAATGACAAGATATGACAATCACAAGATCTGGAGTAACTTCTACTCACAAGAACAAAAACCATGGGCCCAAAAGCATGTAAAACTCTAAGCTAACCTATATCTAAATAAGGGAATCATAAAGGTTCAAGCTTTATACCTTCTGAAGCTTGTAAATGGGATGGAAGTTCTAGATATTCAAGCTCCAAGCTCACCAATGCTTATTTAATGGATTCCTTCTTAACAAAACACACAAATACTCACTCAAAATGCTCAAGATCTTAACAAAGTAGCTAGGGTTTCGAAATGACTGCTTTGAGGAGATTGGAGGTTGAACATGAAGAGGTCTCAAGGGACTTAAGGTGTTTAAATAGGGTCCCAACCTTAAAACTTAGGGTTTTGGGATCAACATGAGTATACCTGTATACACCTTATTTATGCCCAATGTACTGCATGAAGTCCCCATCCATATTTAATGAATTGCGCCCTACGTACACATTGTGTATGCCCCGCATAAGGACAAATTTTGCAAGAATTTGTTTATTTAAGCCAAAAATGAAAAGTGTCTGAGAATCGGGTGTTACAACTCTCCCTCACTTTATGAAACGTCCCAAAATTAAGACCAAAAATCGTTTTTAAATTAATAAAACTATTATCCAAAACATCATCATAAAACCATGGTGGAACAAAGTGTATCAAATACATCATAAAACATCAGAGTTATCATCAAATGCGGAAGGAGGTGGTGTGTGCATTGCAATCATCCCGGACTCTTCCCCTTCGAACCAGAAGTACCTAAAACATAAACTGAAAACCATAAGGACAAAGCTTAGTTAGTTCCCCAAAATACCACATACCATACATAATAAACACATAAAGGGCCCCGCCCGACATTGCCCCCCCCCCCCCCCCCCCTCCGGAATCGAGCCCCGCTCGGTATACATATATATATATGTCAGTGACCGATTCCCGCCCGATATACATATAACAAATAAACAAATAAACACATAACACATGCAATAATCACAAAGATAAATAGAATATAGAATGGTTATTGGGCCCCGTCCTGTAAGCATACACGCACATAACACATGCAAGAGTCATGCAAACATCTAGCATCCTAACATAACAAACCATGGGCCGACATTGGTGCCTTCGACCCGCTAAACACATCGAGGAAACTCACCTGTAGCTGCTAAAATACACAAATAAATCTCTGCCTTCTACTCCAGAAAAATCCCCACGCTATCATCATCAAAATAACATCCCAATGATTAATTGGATCTCGACCCATAACCAAGAATCCAAGCTACTTAGCCCATGACCAGGGTAAAAGACAATTTTACCCTTTTTCTAACTTGGCCCAAAGCCAAGGCCCAACTCACTACTTAAAATGCACAAATCCTAAATGCTAACCCAAAGCCCAATTGTGGCCCAATCTTCCTAATTGGGCCCAAAATCCATCATGGGCCTAAATCCAAGGAAGCCGAACATACTAGTCCAAAACCCAAATCAGAAGTTTAATGGCCCAATAAGGCCCAAACTATGGTCTAAACCGAGAAGGCCAAGCCCAAACGCCCAACTATTGAGTACGTGGGGCGTACTCAGCTTATACGCCCAACGTACTCCTCTGCTTACTAGATCTCTTCATTAGTCACTAAATCAGTTAAGACCTTTTGCTATACTCTTAAATCAAGTCCCTAAGGGTGAGTTATCACGTAAAGTTGACAAATTTACAGTCATGCACGGCTTAATGGGACTCAAACCTCAAAAAGAAGCTTAATAAAGATCTTAATGCATGCACGGACCAATATCCTCCATAAAGCTTGCATTTTTATGAACATAGGGCCTAAATGGAGCTAAGATCTAGGACCATTACTTTTGGATTAGATCAAAAGCTCATCTTTAACTAAAAAGACTAAAAAATGCACAAATAACCCATAAAGTAGATCTAACATAAATGATCATCAAGGTGAGAGATTTTTACCTAAAAAGGCTTGCAAATGAGTAGAAAATCATGGATTTATAATCTCAAGCTATCCCTCCAAGCAACCACCAAGAGTTCTTCATATTCTTCTTTCACTAAAACGCCACCAACATCACACTTACAAGCTCAAAAGTCACAAGAAGCACTTAGGGTTTCGTTTTCAGGATAAAGGAAGATGGAAGTTGATCAAAAGTTTCCAAGAGGTGTTATAATGAGCTTTAAATAGGGTGCAAACCCTAAAAATTAGGGTTTTCCCATGCATTACTTATGTCATGCGTACTCCACGTACGCCCCGCGTACGTGGGTGAAACCCACGATCATCTAATGGGCTAGTACGCTAAGCGTACTCATAGAGTACGCCCCGCGTACTAGCCAGGGACCAAAATGTTAACAAATTTGCATTAAGGGCTAAAAGAGAAACTTACCAAAACTTGAATGTTAAACTTTAATTCAATTTTGTCCTCGAAATCATCCCTTACTAGTTCCTCTACAACACTAGTTAACCTTTCCAGACATCTTGAGCTCCGATTTGAAATGAAAAGTCATCCCATACAGATGACTACCGTCTTACACTGCCATCAAGCCTAATCTTAGCAGAATTCACTTAACTTGACAAGGGAATGGACCTTACCACTCCATCCTTAGCCCACAAATACAAACCCAACTGCTCTGTCCGAAAACTGAAAACCCTAAACTGTGTGTGACTTCCCAACAAAAAATCATCTCATTCCACATCCATAAAGACTCTAATTCGCAACCTAAGCTGAACGAAACCTTCCCGTTCCTGGATTATCTTGCTAATAACTGGTAAAACAAAATCCCTAACCATTCATTGCTGCTGAAACCACGTATTCAAAAACAAGGGCGACTCCCAACACAAGTCTCAATCATTGGTACCAAGACAATACATACCCCGCATCCTGATAACCAAAAATTTGCATATTTGATCTATCTGAGATCCTCTATTTCATTGCTGACCTTCGAATTAAGTTGTGATGCTGTAACGTCCCATTTTCCAACAATTTGTTTTATTTAAGGTAATATTCCCAAATTTATTAATCCATTATTTAAGAAAGCCATTTATTCCAAATTGCACTTATTAAAATCAGAGTATTGTAGGAAACACAGAATCTTCAAAGTTGCCGATGGGTGTGTACAGTCTCACTTTTGCCTTCCCACAATCACCGATGACACGTGAAACAATAAACAACTGGCTAAGCATAAAGCTTAGCGAGTTTCCCTTAAAATACACATACCATACATACATTTGCTATGGTCTTTTCCCTCAAATGCCATGGGCTACCCCTATGGTCTGATATCCAAGTGTCATGGGTTACCCCCATGGTCTTTCCTTGAAATGCCATGGGCTACCCCCATGGTCTAACATCCAAGTGCGACAGTCTACCCCTGGGGTCTTTCATGCAAATATCACAAAGACAACTAGCATTCTACATAACAACGTAATGGGTATGCACTGGTGCCTTCGACCCACGGTTACAGTGAGAAAGATCATTACTGCCTACTAGTCCTCTCACAACATACAGTCCTATGACCAGCTACCCTCCGAATAATGCGTAACCCTAAGTAACCAGAGATGAGATAGCCACCCGAACAGGTGATACTACTCTAGAGCCACAACCAAGCAAGGAACATGCTAGAGCCTAGATCGAGAGTTCTCAGGCACTCCATAGGTGATAACCAACAAGGACAAATAACATACAATTCTACAGATTGTTAGAGCAAAGCAGCATACTCGATCCCAGAACACAGATCTAACAGATCACTATAGCATAACAGCATACTAAATATCAACAATCCAAGGAATGCATGGTCGTATATACTCAGAGGTGAGATAGTCACCCGGACATGAGATCCTAATCTAGAACCACAACCAAACAAGGAACAACTAAGAGAGCTTAGATCAAAAGTCCTCAGTCTATCCTACATGACTATATACAGTCCCTAGAGCATCCCTCTACTAGCAGATAACCAAAACTAGGGGGCCGACATTGGTGCCTTCGACCCACGGGTACAATGAGGCGAAACTCACCTTGATATGTGCATAGATAACCACTATAGCAATGAAGGACTCTACCAACTTCAACACACTTCCAATCACCTATAGGAAGATACTTGAGTCAATACCCAATCACAGGTCATAGTCACTTGCAACAGTGACCACCTCACATGAAATGACGATTAGGGTTTCACATAAAATGAAGATTAGCGTTAAGTGAGAACAATTAACCTATTAAGGACCTAATCACCTAAGGGGAAGACTGATTAAGGTTTCACTTAGTCATTCTCGGGTATAATAATAATCCAATCAATGGTCCAAATACGCGCCCGATCATCGTCCAAAATTGAGCTCCCCGATTCTAGGGTTCCACACTTAACCCCTTAATAACTTAATTCATTAATTCCAATATTGCATTAAGTTAATTGTAGGGCATTATTAAGTATTATTTAAAGTTTAACTAATAGTTTTCACGCAGGCCCCGACCAACTCCAAAAGGGTTTTCTTGACATTCGGGTTTTCTAAACCCTAATTAGGGTTGCCAACCCAAAAGCGTGCCACTCGGTACAATGTTAGATGTTTAGGTAGTTTATTATCTAATAATTCGGGTACCACCCACTGCCAGCTCGGGTAGTGGTGGTCGGCGGCGGTCCGAGGTGACAGCCACCTGCACACGGCAACAACGGTGATAGTTTCAAGTGATGATTCCAACAATCCAAGCACACATAAAAATTCCTACATCACACATACACACACTTACACCAAAAGAACAAGGAAAAATGCCCAATACAACCACCAAGATGGTGGCAGACGACGACAGAAGATGGCAGGCACCACCTCACGGTGCTGGTGGCGGGTTTTTTCTTCAATTTCCAGCCAAGAATTTCCATACATCCTTACACAATTAAAATATGCTCACACACACACTACATTACAGACACAACCACCTCACACGGTGGTTGGTGGTAGTAGAAAGGGCAGAAAACGGGTGCCAACCACCATGGTTGGCTGCCACGGCGGTCCTTTCGTTTTCTGGCCAACTAAAACGCACCCACACATGCGACTTTGACTGAAACAAGCACACACATGGACACACGAGCATCCTACACAGAAACACACACCCAAACTCAGCCACCCTCATGGTGGCGTGTGGCAGTCGGACGATATGGCTGCAACGGAATAGCCGTCGGAACGGCAGTGACGATGTAGCAGTAGAAAAAGACGGAGAAGATGGGGGGAGGTATACAATCTCTAACCGGAACAGAACCAACGATATTCATGGCTTGCTTCTTATAATCGCCCGCTGTCACGACGTCCAATGGAAGCCTTCGACTTCAACAACAGTGGGTACAGCGGCGGAGTGCTTGGAGGTTCACGATGCAGCAGAAGGAGGTACGACGACGGCTGGAAGTAAAAGGAGATAAGGTGTCGACTGCTTAACAAGAATAGGGTTAGGGTTTTCGGGTGAGTATACGATGAGGGGAAGGGTAGGTTGATGGGTTTAAGTCCCCGTCCCCCACGTCAAACTTGAATACATTTTAACAATTTCAGTCCTTCCATCCTCCCTTCTTTTCAAATTAAACCCATTAATTACGAAACAGCCCCTACTTCACGAAATTCCTAACATTTTAAGTGCAAATGTTACAATATATATCCCAAATTGAAGAAATTATAACATTTAACTCCTTATGGATAACACTGATAAATTATTACAGATTTAGGGCTAAAAATAAAATAAAAATATAAAATAAATCTTGGGGTTTTTAGACTTTATTATTTATTTTATCTTATTTTAAACGAAATGATACAATTCTCACCCACTTAAATTAGATTCCGTCTTTGAAATCAGCTCTCGCTTCTACTTCAAGATGCACTCCCCCAAAACAACGAAGATGAACGAAAATCCGCGAGATCAATCGATCTCCGAGTATCTCAGCCAAATGTCGGCACTCAAATCCAGCACCAAAAGGGAATAACTGCAAATAAAACTAATTGATCTCAAATTGAACTGAACCACACTCTTACTCTGCTCCGACAGCCCAACTGAGCTATCCACTATCAACACTAGGGATCACCCCCAATCAGAATTTAACAGACAAGCGAACCCTCAACCTGATCTTCTAACACCCTATGGTTTTAGCACAAGCACACCTTACAGACGCTATCACAACTAGGAGTAATACGATTCGAAGGGTAAATCCAACAGCTGTCGGTGGTGTTGTCGTGAAACCTGATGATTTAGCTGTTGCGCAAAAATCTGGAACTTAGAGAAATCCGACTGAGAAATGAACCTTGACATAAGGTCTTCCTGCTGCGTGGTTCCACTCGCCCCCACTTGAGTTATGCTAGAAACTGAGAACTTCATAGTCCTTCGATACCTAGACTAACTCGAACTCCACCACTTGATCCCAACTACCGATATCTACATGCACATGAGAATCTGAACCCACACAACATTCATACATAACAAGAGATCAATTTCAACAAAGCTAAATAACATAATTTCATTGAACTGATCATCCAAGATGACAACTGAACTTGAAACATAGAATGAAGTTTCAGACGCACACCAATACTACCACAATTGCTAGATATAAGAACTACCAACTCAAATCTTGGTCCTCGGGACGCTGGCGGTCCCCTGACGACCATCGGGTAACTGCCAAGCTAAGGGTGTAAGATCCAGTACCTCATTGAGAAAAGGGAAATGAGCTGTGATGTGACCTTCCTGACTGCAATGAAAACAAACTCACACACTCCGCATGAAGTCTCTTCCAAAATGACCCTCCTCACCACACATGTGACATAAAAAAGGTCTGTGCCTCCCTCCAACTGATCCTGAACTCTGGACGATGGACTTGAACCACTTCGCTGCAGGCTGGGACTGATCCGGAGCCTAACACTGCTCCTTCTCCTGGGTCTCTATCTCAATCTCTCGCCTCCTCGCGGTGTTCTGAAGCTTAGCAAGAGAACCATAGCGTTGAGTGGAAACAAACTGTCGAATGTATATCTTTAGCATACTCAGGTACTGAGTCATCTGAGCCTGCTCTGAAGTAGCGAACTTAGGACTGAACAAAGCCCTCTCAGTGAACATCTTGCTGATCTCCGTCACCGACTCAGTCGTCTGTCTCAGATCCAGGTACTACTGGGCCAGTCTCTCCCTCTCTACCAGGGGAACATACCTTGCGCGGAACATCTCCGAGAACTTCTCCTAAGTCATTGCGGCCCTCTGCTTAGGAGTATAAGAACTAGTTACTAGTCTCCACCAGTCCCTTGCCCCGAACTGAGAAGGTTGAGGGCGCACTTGACCTTCTGGTCATTTGGTTAAGAACACTTGGAGAAGCAACCCTCCATGTCAGACAGCCATCTCATCGACACAATCAAGTCCAATCCCCATCAAGCTCTAGGTCTTAGTATGATCGAAGTCCCGATACTGGAAATATCTCTCTCCTCGAGCCCCAACAGCAGCAACAACCGCGGTAGCTGAAGCAACAACAATCTCAGAAAGTGTAGCATATCGGTCATCGAAGTACTCCATCATAGCGGCCTTAACAGGCCCAACGAACTCCGGTATCTGCCCCTTGAAAAAAGAAACAAACTCCTCACGAATGATCTCCCTGACCCGGTCCTCAGTCAACCTTGGCCCATCTTGGCCACTTGCTCCGACTCCTCATCCTAAATCTTCGATAGTCGCCATACAGAAAATATATAAAGGAAAGATCAGACATCATAATACAGTGCTCCACACAAGTTCCTACTCCTAATAGTTCCTTAGCAGCCTCAAAATTCCTCTTGAATCTCATACGGATCCTGTGCTTTCCGTAGTACGGGCCCATACTATCTTCCACACGTATCCGTAGTTGATTCAGAATTTATTCCAAGGTCCTAAGTCACTTCACTAAGCTACTCCTATGTGTACTAACACCCACTAATCCTGCGAGCTACAACTAAATTCCTAGGCACTCTTCTTAGGATTACCCTCGCTTATGCACCACTGGTTTCTTCTGTGCATGCTTGGTGTACACAATACAAGATCAAATAGACTGTCGCATAATCGAATCTGCCCTAAATCCACAACCAAACAAGGAACATGAAGTAAGGGCAAGTCGATCATTCTAGGGCTATTCAATCCCGACCATATACAACTAATCAACATAAACGTAGAAAATACACAATCAACAACATATATATCAGATAAGAAACTCCCTAAATCAGAAGGTATCACAGAAATCAGGCATCACTATCCAACGGCTTCTAAAAGAACCGAATTCACTAGCATGCTTTTCTAACAATTCATATATCAGTAAAAATCAAAACTCAGCAAACATAACAAGTGTAGGTATTTTGGGAACCACTCTCCTGTTCGGGCTTTGGCTGACTGTACGCACTGCATCCTCCTGAAAGTCAAAGTTAAGTCAAGGTCCACATTCCTGATCCCAAGCCAACAATCAAACAAGAACATGACAAGAGACCGATCTCATGTCCTTAACCCAACACTTTTATTATCATTTCTCTTTTTTTTTTTTCAAAAACATTGGCAAAAACTATCGGATCCTAGTTTGAGACTGGATTCACACAAGTGTTCCTTCAATGCACTCAAACCAGGGCTCTGATACCAACTTGTAACGTCCTATTTTCCAAATAAAAAATTATTATTTGTTTTTATTTAAGGTAATATTCCCAATTTATTAATCCATTATTTAAGAAAGTCGTTTATTCCAAATTGCACTTATTAAAATCAGAGTATCGTAGGAAACACGAAATCTTCAAAGTTGCTGATGAGTGTGTACAGTCCCTCTTTTGCCTTCTCGCAATACCCGATGACACCTGAAACAATAAAAAACTGGGTAAGCATAAAGCTTAGTGAGTTTCCCCCAAAACACCACATACCATACATACATTTGCCATGGGCTAGCCCCATGGTCTTTTACCTGAAATGCCATGGGCTACCCCCATGGTCTGATATCAAGTGTCATGGGCTACCCCCATGGTCTTTCCTTGAAAGGCCATGGGCTACCCCCACGGTCTAACATCCAAGTGCCATGGGCTACCCCGATGGTTTAACATCCAAGTGTCATGGGCTACTCCCATGGTCTTTCCTTGAAATGCCATGGGCTGCCCTCATGGTCTAACATCCAAGTGCCATGGGCTACCCCCATGGTCTTTCATTGAAATGCCATGGGCCACCCCCATGGTCTAACATCCAAGTGCCACGAGCTACCCCGATGTCTTTCATGAAAATATCACAAAGACAACTAGCATTCTACATAACAAAATAATGGGCCGGCATTGGTGCCTTTGACCCACGGTTACAGTGAGAAAGCTCACTACTGCGTACTAGTCCTCTCACAACATTTAGTCATACCACCAGCTACCCTCAATCAAATGTGTAACCCTAAGTAACCAGAGATGAGATAGCCACCCGAATAGGTGATACTACTCTAGAGCCACAACCAAACAAGGAATAAGCAAGAGCCTAGATTGAGAGTTCTCAGGCTATTCTACATGACCACAAATAGTCCCTAAGGGCACTCCATAGGTGATAACCAACAAACACAAATAACATACAGTTCTACAGATTGTTACAACAAAGCAGCATGCTTGATCCCAGAACACAGATCTAACAGATCACTATAGCATAGTTGCATACTAAATATCAACAATCCAAGGAATGCATGGTCGTATATACTCAGAGGTGAGATAGTCACCTGGACATGTGATCTACTCTAGAACCACAACCAAACAAGGAACAGGTAAGTGAGCTTAGATCAAAAGTCCTCAGTCTATCCTCCATGACTATATACAGTCCCTAGAGCATCCCTCTACTAGAAGATAACCAAAACTATTAGGCCGACATTGGTGCCTTCGACCCATGGGTACAGTGAGGCGAAACTCACCTCGATATGCGCGTAGATAACCACCGTAGCAATGAAAGACTCTACCAGCTTCAACTCACTTCCAATCACCTATAGGAAGCTACTTGAGTCAATACCCGATCACATGTCATACTCACTTGTAATAGTGACCACCTCACATGAAATGACGATTAGGGTTTCACATAATATGACGATTAGGGTTAAGTGAGAACACTTAACCCATTAAGGACCTAATCACCTAAGGGTAGAGCTCCCCGATTCTAGGGTTTCCACATAAAATGATAAGTAGGGTTAGTGTTCCACACTTAACCCCTTAAATTATTAATTCGTTAATTCCAATATTGCATTAAGTTAATCGTACGACATTATAATGTATTATTTAAAGTTTAATTAACAGTTTTAACGTGGCCCCCAACCAACTCCAAAATTAGGACTTTCTTGACATTAGGGTTTTCTAAACCCTGACTAGGGTTTCCAGCCCAAACGCGTGCCACTCGGACTAACATTAGATGTTTAGGTAATTTATTGTCTAATAAGTCGCGCACCACCGACTGCCACCTCGGGCAGTGGTGGTTGGCGGTCTGAGACGGTAGCCACCCGCACACGATGGTGGCGGTGTTAGTTTCTAGTGATGATTCCAACAATCCAAGCACACATAAAAATTCCTACATCACACACACACTAGCACAAAAAGAACAAGGAAAAATGCCTAATACAGCCACCAAGATGGTGACAGACGGCGACAGAAGGCGGCAGCTACCACCTCACGGTGGTGGTGGCGGTTTTTTTTTTCAATTTCTGGCCAAGAATGTCCATATAACCTTACACATTTATAATACGCTCACACACACACATCCACCTGACACGGTGGCTGGTGGTGGCAGAAAAGGCAACAAACAGGCGCCAGCTACCATGGTTGGCTGCCATGGTGGTCCTTTTGTTTTCCAGCCAACAAAAATGTACCCACACATGCGACATTGACGGAGACAAGAACACACATCGACACACGAGCATCCAACATGGAAATACACACCCAAACTCAGCCATCCTCGCGGTGGCGTGTGGAAGTTGGACGATATGGCGACAACGAAACAACCGTCGCTGCGGTAGCGGCGATGTAGCAGCAGAAAAAGACGGAGAAGGGGTGGGAGGTGTACGATCTCTAACCGGAACAACAGCTTCAACAGTCACTCCTTTCTTCTTCCAATCGCCTGCTATCATGACATCCAATGGCAACCTTCGTTTTCAGTGGCAGGGGGTGCAGTTGCGGAGTGCTCGACGGTTCACGATACAGCAACAAGGAGGTACGACTGAGGCTAGAAGTAAAAGGAGATAAGGTGGCGGTTGCTTAACAAGAATAGGGTTAAGGTTTTCGGGTGAGTGTGTGACGAGGGGAAGGGTGGGTTGACGGGTTTAAGTCCCCATCTCCCACTTCAAACTTGAAAACATTTTAACAATTTCAGTCCCTCCATCCTCCCTTCTTTTCAAATTAATCCCCATAATTACCAAACAGCCCGTTCTCCACGAAATTCCTTACATTTTAATTCTAAATGTTACAATGTATATCCCAAATTCCAAAAATTATAACATTTAACTCCTTATGGGTAACACTAATAAATTATTACGGATTTAGGACTAAAAATAAAATAAAAATATAAAATACATCTCGGGGTTTCTAGAGTTTATTATTAATTAATTAATTAATTAATTAATTTTATCTTATATTAAACGGAATGTTACAGATGCACTCGGGGAAAACTTGATCTCTTACTAATACCGACAACTTCACGCACGGTCGCACAACGAGATGCCGACCAGTAGTCTAACTGATAATTGATACCCTAGCCTACCTGCCACACGAATCCAATATGCTTATTGCTGAGCTTTCATACTCCTATCTTGCTCTAGAACCCCCCAACCATGCCAAACACTACCAGGTCCCAACCTCATAAGTCATACGCTACAGCTTCACGACACACTGTGACACTATCTGATCCATCTAAATGTTAAGATCGCAGATCACCATGATCTAGCCAACGTTCCCTCGCTTGCATCGGGACTTACCAATAATACCACATGCTCTAAGAATAGCTACAAGAGTTTGAAAGGTCCGTTCACCCTAGATAACATAACCAATTAGGCCTCGCCCATGGGTCTCACCCCAGCTATCATAAGCAAACATGTCTGGCCCATAGGTCTCACCCAAGCTATCATAAAAAAACAGGCATGTCCCATGGGTCTCACCTAGACCTATCAATGGGGCGGGTTTTGACCCTGATTCGCTCCAAATCCGTAAGAATTTTATGGGTATGGATTTTAATTTTCGATTCGTTTACCCGTTTACGATCCATACCCGTTTACCCTTTTAAAAAATGGGTCGAGTATGGACCATTCTCGATCCGCTCCACTTATAACCCGCCCCATTATATATATATATATATATATATATATATATATATATATATATATATATATATATATATATATATATATATATATATATATATATATATACAACTCGATGCCCAAGTAAAATGTGATTTTTATTGTATTGGACTTTGAGTATTAATTAATGTATATCTTGTTTAAGTAGATATTTTATATTTTTGAGAAATATTAGTTTTTGGAACACATAAAAATTATGAAAATTTAATATTATAAATGGGTCGGCTTAATGGGTCGGTATTCATTGATCCGGTGGATACGGGTATGGATTCGACTATTCAAGACCCTGAGGGTTATTAGAGCGGAGCGGGTCATGTTTTTATTTTTTTAAACGGGTTTGGATCAAGGGTGATTCGCTCCAAACTCACCCCATTTACGGGTCTCACCCAAGCTATCATAACACTACGAGCCTCGCCCACAATCAGGAGCCATACGAATCTATCCATCGATAAGGCCTTACCAAACCTCCTCCCTGTTCTCAGGCAGCTAAAATGACAACAACGAGCGTAATCCCAACCAAATGAAGGATGCGATCCCCTTATAGTCCTACAACTTTTCATGTAGTAGACAAAGTCACCCTATCAGATACTATGGTCCCGCCTGTAATCTTTCCATTCATCCACTAAACCCCACGGGCCCAGCCCATGGTCTTACCAACTACCCATAAAGTCAAGCTCGATTCGACATGAGTCGAAACCTCATCCACTAACCAAAATAACGTGTTTGGGTCTTGCTTCGAACCCAAGGCCTTCATTAGACTAGAACAAGTAGAGAGGTATGAAGCTCATCCTTCGTTCATGCCTGGAATTTATATCATTTAATGTTGCAATATAGACCCCAAATTCTGGAATTTATATCATTTAACTCCTTATCGCTAGCACTGATAAATTTATACGGATTTAGGGCTAAAATAAAATAAAGTATAAAATATATCTTGGGGTTTTAGGGCTTATTATTTATTTATATTTATTTACTTATTTTATTTTTATTTTTATTTATTCATTTTATTTAATTTAATTTTATTCATTTTATTTTAAACGGAATGTTACAATTATCCCCCACTTAAATTTGATTTCGTCCTCGAAATCAGCTCTTGCTTCTACTTCAAGATGCCTTTGCCCACAACAACCAAGGTGAATGAAAATTCGTGAAATCAATCGGTCTTCGAGCTTCTCAGCCAAACGCCGACACGCAACCTCGCATAAGAGGGAACTACCACAATGAAAACTAACTGGTCGCACATTAATTAGACTACACTCCTGCTTGGCTTCGACAGCCCAACTAAGTTATCCACAATCAACACTCAGACTCACCCCCCAATCAGACGATCACAGACAAGTAAACCCTCAACTTGGGATCCTAACACCTTAAGGTCGAAGAACAAGTGTCCTACATATACTATCACAACTAAGACTAATACGAATCGAAGGGGAAATCCAACAGCTGACGATGACTTGTCGTGAAACCTGGAGGTTTACCAGTTGCGCAGAAGTCTGGAACTTAGAGAAATCTAACTGAAACCAAATCTTGGCACACAATCTTCCTGCTACGAGGTTCCACTCTCCCCCACTTGAAATATTCTAGAATCTGAGAACTCCAAAGTCCTTTGATTCCCATACTAACTAGAAATCTACCACTTGATTCCAACCACTGACATCCACATACATCGGAAAATCTAAACCCACACAACATTCCCAAATTCCAGCACGCTTACAATCGAGGACAAAGATAATTAATCCATTCATAATAAGAATTCAATCAGAATAGAGCTAATAAGATAATTCCATTTAACTGATCATCCAAAATTACAACTGAACATTGAAACTCAAACAGAAACTACAGATAAATACCAATACTACCACAATTGCTAAATAGAAGAACTTCCAACTCAAATATCGGTCCTTGGGACCCCGACGGTCCCCTGACGACCATCGGGTAACTGCCAAAGCTAAGGGTGTAGGATCCAACACCTCTCTGAGAAAAGGATAATGAGCTCTAATGTGGCCTTCTTGACCGAAATTAAAACAAACTCGCACACTCCGCCTGCAGTCTCTTCCAAAATGACCCTCCTCGCCACAGTGGCGACATGCAGAAGATTTGTGCCTCCCTCCAACTGATATTGAACTATGGCTGGTGGACTTGAACCGATTCACTGTAGGCTGGGACTGATCCGGAGCGTGACACTGATCCCTCACATGGGTCTCTATCTCAATCTCTCGCCTCCACACGGCATCCTGAAGCTCACTGAGAGAGCCATAGCGATGGGTGGACACGAACTGCCGAATGTTCATCTTGAGTGTGCTAAAATACCGAGTCATCTGAGCTTGCTCTGAAGCAGCAAAATTAGGACTGAACAAAACCCTCTTATTGAACACTTTGTGATCTCCGTCACCGACTCGGTCGTCTGTCTTAGATCCAGGTTTTCCTGGGCCAATCTCTCCCTCTCTACCAGGGGAACTTAGCTTGCACGAAACATCTCCGAGAATTGTTCCCAAGTCATCACGACCCTCTGCTCGGGAGTATAAGAACTAGTCACCAGTCTCCACCAATCTCTTGCTCCCAACATGAGGAGGTTCAGGGCGCACTTGAATTTCTGGTCATCTGGACAAGAACATGTGAAGAAACAACCCTCCACGTCAGACAACCATCTCATGGGCCACAATCGGGTACGAGACTTCATCAAACTCTAGGGGCTTCGTACGATCGAAGTCCCGATACTGAAAATTTCTCTCTCCCTGAGCCCTAATGGAAATAACAGCTGTAGTGGCTGCAGCAACAACAACTTCCGAAAGTGTAGCATATCGGTCATCAAAGTATTCCATCATAGCGACCTTGACAGATTCAACCAGCTTCGATATCTGCCCCCGCACAAAAGAAACAACTTCCTCACGAATGATCTCCCTGACATGCTCCTCATCCAAAGCTGGCCTATCCTGGCCATCTGCTCCTGATCCTGATCCGGATCCTGCCTCAAATCGTCTCGTACTCGCCATACTGAAAATCAACCAGGGAGATCTCAGACAAAACACATATAACACCAGGGGAACCAATTCCCAACAAAACCTTAGGGTTTGTGATTTCCCTGATACACGTACGAGTCTTATGCTTTTAGTAGTACGGGCCCATACTACCTTCCACACCTAGCCGTAGTTGTCTCAGAGGATCATCACAAAAACACTAACAATACACTGCACTCTAGCATATTCATGCACTCTATCCTCATTTCCTAGAGGAAAGCTACCCATATTGTGACTGACCGGCTGACCCCACAAAACTCATCCTACCATCAACTGCCACACGGCCCTCCATTGGTGCCAGATAACTATCGCATGAACACTGTCACATACTACACAACTTAAACAATCTTAGGCTAAAGGATTCAATCCTACAACGGTTGGACTCAAACAAGAGCTGCCCAGCAGGACCAAATCCACCACCCTAAGACCATTTAACCCATGCAATATGTGACTTAGCGCATTCACCCAATAGTTAGTTCACACACGAAAGAGTCATACAAAAATCAATAAGGTATTCTACAAGAGATAAGGCATCAAATATCATACAATTCTATCATACAATTCCTGAGGATCTCTATCCTATCACTAGCATGTTATTCTAACATAACATAATATAATCTCAAATAACCGTGTGGTAATTTGGGGACTACTTACTGGCGTTGGCCGATAGTACACATCTCATCCTCCTTGATTATTTTGAAAACCATTTGAAAATTGTTTTGAAAATCTTTTTCCTTAGTTTGAGACTGGATTCACATGAGTCTTCCTCCAATTCACTCAAACCAAGGATTTGATACCAACTTGTAACACCCTTAAAATTCATGAAAAATTTAAACTTTTTAAGCCAACCAGAAACCATATTTATTTACAACATAGTTTTCAAAATATCTTTAATATCAGAGTTTTCCTAAAATCATAAGACAAAACACGAGGAGGTGCACGATCAAATCTTCGCATTCCTGCGATCATCAGAGGTTTCTGAAACATAACCCAAAGTTGTAAGCCTAAAGCTTAGTGAGTTCCCCCAAAATACCACCACACAAAACAAATCATAAACACAAACACTCATGCATGGCCCAATCAGCCTCGGGCTGGAATACCACGCATGTCCACGATGGGTCCAGTCATCCTCGGGATGGAATACCCTCGTCTCATAAGCATATTGTCCCAATCAGCCTCGGGCTGGAATACTAACATGTCGGGTCTAATAAACCACCGGGTTGGAATACCCAGGGTTTGTTGGCCTACCGCCTAAACCCTACCGCTCCTCTCGAGCCTCTGTACCTATGTCTTACAACCGGCCCACACCGAGTATCTTGGCCTACCACACAAATCAGGATAGTCTCAACCCATCCAAACACAATATGTCGACATATAAACAATCAGGATCAAGTAGGCATATAATACAGGAAAACAACAATCATGCACCTCACTACTGCCTACTAATCCTCTCACAACATAAAGTCTCACTACCAACTATTCCCCATAGAATGCATAACCATAAGTAACCAGAGGTGAGATAACCACCCGAACAGATGGTCCTACTCTAGAGCCACAACCAAAAAAGGAACATGCAAGAGAGCCTAGAAGAAGAGTTCTCGGGCTATCCTACATGACCACCGACAGACTCTAAGGGAAATCCATAGATGATAACCAGCAAGCACAGATAACATACAGTTCTAGAGGTTATTACCACAAAGCAACATACTCAATACCAGGAGACGGATCTAACTGATCACTACAGCATAGCAGCATACTCGATACTAGAACACAGATCTAACAGATCACTACATCATAACAACATACTCAATACTAGAACACAAATCAATCATATTACTACAGCATAACAACATACTGAATACCAAAACACAGATCTATCAAATTACTACAGCATAGCAACCTACTCAATACCAGAACACAAATCTATCAGATTACTATAGCATAGCAGCATACTCAATACCAAAACACAGATCTAACAGATCACTACAACATAGCAACATACTAAATATCAACAATCCAAGGAATGCATGGTCGTATATACTCAGAGATGAGATAGTCACCCAGACAGATGATCCTACTCTAGAACCACAACCAAACAAGGAACATGTAAGAAAGCTTAGATCAAGAGTCCTTAGTCTATCCTACATGACTATATATAGTCGCTAGGGGATCCCTCTACTAGCAGATAACCAAAACTAGTGGGACAACATTGGTGCCTTAGAACCACGGGTATAGTGAGGCAAAACTCACCTCGATATGCATGTAGATAACCACTGTAGCAACAATGAACTCTACCAACTTCAACTCACTTCCAAACACCTACAGAAAGATACTTGAGTCAATACACGAACATAGGTCATAGTCACTTGCAACAGTGACCACCTCACATGAAATAACGATTAGGGTTTCACATAAAATGACGATTAGGGTTAGTGTTCCACACTTAACCCCTTAAGGACTTAATCCAGTAAGTCCAATATTGCATTAAGTTAACTGTAGAGAATTATTAAGTATTATTTTTAGTTTAATTAATAGTTTTAATGCGGGTCCCGACAAAATCCAAAAACTAGGGTTTTCTTGAAATTAGGGTTTTCTAAACCCTAATTACGGTTTTCAACCCCAAACTCGTGTCACTCGGACTAAGGTTAGATGTTTCGATAATTAAATATTTAATAAATCGGGCACCTCCCACTACCACCTCGGGCTATGGTGGTCGGCAGAGGTTCGAGTGTAAATTCAACAACCATGTACACATAACAGCTTCTACATACATACACACACTAAAACACCCACATTCATACAATATTACACACACAGCCACCTCACACGGTGGCTGGTGGCGGCAGAAAAAGGCAAAACGTCGGCAGCCACCATGGTTGGCTGCCATGGTGGTTCTTCTCATTTTTGGCCAGCCAAAAACGCACTCACGCACACCTCACGACTAAAACACACACTTACATACATGAAAAACATACACAACACCGCCACCCTCTAGGTGGCAGGTGGTGGTCGGAGGTCGTTAGGGCAACAGTCGCATGGCGGCGACGGTCGGAGGAGCGGTTGGCATCTCAAAGAAGAAGTGGATAAGAGAAGAGGGTTTTATAGCAGCAACATACACACACAAATGTGAACACAACGCAACCACCCACTCTCGTTGGTATGCGACGGACGGAAGGATTTGGCAACGGGACAGCCGCCGGGGTGGCGGTGGAAACGGCGGGATGAAGAAGCAGAACAGCGAAGGGAGTGGTAAGGGATGACGCCATTACCGGAGAGGAAGAGGCCACATCGGCCACGCTTAGTCGATCTTCGATGTAACGATCGTTTCAGGTATCAATTTCTTCTCAGAATTTTAAGGTTTCACACTAGAACTCGACGATTTGGGGAGCTCCAAATCGTCGAGTAGAGATCATTTGTGGGACGTGGGATTTATGACCTGCTCGACGAGTTGGAAGGCCCAACTCGACGAGTAGGCGCTATAAAGGAAAACCCTAAATTTTAGGGTTTGTACCCTATATAATCTCCTTAAAACCTTGAGGTTGACCTTTCATCAGCCTCCAAACCCTAAGAACGTTAGTGATAAACCCTAATCTCCATTTTCTCTCATATTGTGAGCTAGAGTGACTTTTGGGGCTTAAGAAGAAGATGATAGTGAGAAGAAGGAGAAGATACAGCAAACAAAGCCCTCACTCTTGAGCTTGACCATCTTGTGGACAATTGTAAGCATTCAAGATTCTATTTTTATCTTAGAGTATGACTAGATATTGAGTTTACTCTTCATTTCCTATCATTCTTGTCGATTACATGCATGGGGTTCATAAAGTTTGCAACTTTATGAATCTCCGGGGAAAAATGGTCCCATGGTGGGCTAGATCTAGCTTTTGGTCAAGCATGGATGCCATGCATGGATTTTAGGGTATATTTTCCATCTTTGGCCATTTTGACTTCAAGACATGCATTGGACATGCATGTCCATAAAGTCTTCATCTTTAGAACGTTTTGATGATTAGAACATCTTCTGGAAAGGAGAGATTCTAGATCCCTAGAGTCTTGAACCAAATGGCTAATCCTTTAAGCTTTCCAGCGTTTGTTAAGAGCTTTAGAGCGTTTGGAGTGGTTCTAGAGGATAAAGTTGGAAACTTAATCCTTCTAGACACCTTTAGGTTTCATTTCTAAGCCCTAGAGTCCCTGCAATCAACGTATCATCGGAATAAGCAAACAGGGAGAAAACTCGACGAGTTGCCCTGACAACCCGACGAGTTGAATCGGGTTTCCCCGTCTACTGGATATTGAGTGAACTCGTCGAGTTGATGTGACGACTCGACAAGTTGGCTAGGGATTGTCCCAGTTTTCTGGACTCTGAAGGAACTCGAGGAGTTGCTAGATGCACTCGACGAGTTGAGGTCAACATGGACTATTGACTTGGACTTTGACCAGGGTTGACCAAGTTTGACTATGAGGGTATTTATGGTATTTCAAGATTTAGACAAGTTAATCACATGGTGGTTATAGGCAGTTGAGTTGGAGCTGCGTGTTGGGACTTATCTGATCTTATCTTATCGGTTCAGCATTCTTGAGAGGTGAGTCTCCTCACCATACTAATGGGTCGAAGGCACCAAGGCCGGCCCATTTGGTGTTATATGGTACACTAGTGGTTATATGCTAGGTGGTATGCTAGTTGGATATATGTTATGTGGTATGCTAGTTGTTGTTGTGATATTTACATGAAAGACCACGGGGGTGCCCATTGCACTTGGTTGTCAGACCATATGGGGTGCCCATGGCATTTCAGGTAAAGACCATGGGGGTGTCCATGGCACTTGGTTGTAAGACCATGTGGGGGTTCCCATGGCGTTCCAAGTAAGACGATAGCGGGTGCCCATGGCACATAGGTGTAAGAACAAGTGGGGGTGCCCATGGCATCCTAGAGTAAGACCCTGGAGGGTGTCCTGGGCATCCTTATATGTTTTTATGCATGGCTTATATGATTGATATGGATTATATGATTATGCGGTTATACGGGGTATGCTCTGGGGAACTCACTAAGCGTTAGCTTACAGTTTGTTGACTTGTTTCAGGTACTTCTGAGCCTAAGGGCAAGGGCAAGGCTTGATGGAGCGGTATGCACTCTCTGACATTTGATTTGATGGGACACTTTGATGTTTGAAATAAAATGTTAATGTTATGAATTTTGAAAACAATGGTCAATGTTACTTCATATTTTATGGGAATGTTTGGTGAATTAAAAATGAAAAATTTATTTGAAAATTTGGGTCGTTACAAGTTGGTATCAGAGCCTTGGTTTAAGGGATTCGGGCACACTCTCGGGTATGTCAGGACTCAAACTACGGAAATGGTAAAAAAAATTTCAAAAATAAAAGTTAAAAACTTCTTAAAATGGAAAAGAGGAGAGTGCAATGCGCGTGATAGGCTGAGCCAAGTAAGTAGTTCTGCAATATGTTAGCCATGTTATACTAATATTGGAGTTACGATAATCGTATGAAACTTGCTATGTGTATGCTTTCAAAATTGTATATGGTTAGGGCCTTTATAGCCTCAGAATGATTGATTTAGCCTTATTTCCTGTTCCTTGTCTGGTTGTGGTCTTACAGTAGAGTCTGTTATTCGAAAGTCTATTTGATCCTCGTCTGTGTATAATTTTCATGCATAAGGCAACCTGTTACGACTGAGTTATGGCTTGTTATCGATGGAGTAAATCTTAGGATAACCTAGGATTTGAGCTATGCGGTAGCCTGCAAGATATGTTTTTTTCTGGGACGAATTAGAGTCATGAGGTAGAGCCTTGGGGAAGGTACAGGTAGGTGTGGAAGGTAGTATTGGGCCCGTACTATTGGAGGCACATGACCTGTACCTAAACCAATGTTAGATCTGGAGGCTCTAAGGAGAACCGGTGTCGGCGGATCCCTTTGTTGGACATCCTGTTCATTATGTTTTGTGATATTACAATTCAGTATGGTGGTGACACGATTTGGAGCAGGGGGATCAGGATCTGGATCTGGGTCGAGCGACGCTACTGAGCCCATCGATGAGAGGTTGTGTGAGCTTATTGCAGTCGAGGTTACTAGAGGCATCCTTGACGCTGCTGTAGTGATTTTTGGGACAGTCAAGGAAGGGATGATGGAGATTATGGAGGAGAGGCTGAGGTCATTCAGGGCTGAGATTGCTGTGGGCCAGGTCGAGGCCTGAACTCCCTTGTTCCAGGAGTTCAAGGCGTGCGGGGAGCCGGAGTTCTTTGGGGTCAGGGACCCCATAGTTAGCCGACGCTAGGTGGAGGACATAGAGAACGCCCAGTGCATGAGTTCTTTCCCGGATGCATAAAAGGTGGGGTTTGCTTCATGTATGCTGAGGGATCGAGTTCGGGACTGGTGGTGAGAGGTAACTAGCCCATTGGGGGCAGCCGGTGTGGCTGAGATGACACGGGCCGATTGTCCGAGATTGCAGGGAGGAGGAGGAGGAGGAGTAGTGGCGGCGCCTATGCCCACCACATTGAGGATCACTGTGTTGGGTTATGAGCATTCTAACACTCCTAAGTGTACATGCAACCCTAAATACCTTGGATCTATGTTTTCACTATTATACATACAATTATGAACATCCAAGGTATTATCCTAATCTAGCATACAAAATAATAAATATAACAAGATAGAATACATACCTCTTTGATGTAGAATGTCTTCATGAAGCTTGAGTGCCTAGTGCCCCAAGTGTGACACCTCAAATGGTTCACACAACACCAAATACACTTGGAATAACTTGAGAGAAACTTGAACACTCCTTGAAATCATCTAGCCCTCACACTCACACATTAGTGCCCGATTTCTTGAGCCATGGGATTCTTTTATATGGTGGCTATTAGGGTTACACCATGTAACTCATAACTTTACCCATTCCTTATGCTCCATGGATTTTAACCTCCATGGAGTATCCATGGGTCACCCCATGGACTTAGTCCAACATAAGGAATCTTGGATCACAAGCCCACATATATAAGAATGAATGATTTACACAATCAACCCATATATTTAATTAGTCTCCTTTTGATCACTTAATTAATTCCAAATTAATTCTTGATCAATACTAATTAAATAACCTTATTAATATATTAGAACTTATAATATATTAACCAACCTTAAGTGTTATTTCTCTCATTATAGTCTATCCAAATGCATGATGCCATGCAACCCAAATGGACCATGGCGGGTCGGGTCAAGTCTTACCAATTATAGTTATGGACTTAGACATTAATCCAACAGTCTCCCACTTGGATAAGTCTAAAACTATTATTGCGTATGACTTCAGGAACCGATCAGCAATCGTAGCTCTCAAAAGCTTCTGTCGAACTCTGACCTTGTCGATGAACTCTGACCTTTGTCAATGACTTGTCCATTAGATAAGGGATCATATATTCCTCCATTCTAGATATCATATGGACTGAGACATGGATTATCAATCATTCTCTCTGTCCATTTGTTGTTTCCCGATTTCCGATTCATGATGACTGACTGATTGAACAAATCAAATCAGTCCTGGCTTGGCCAAGCACTCACATGTATCATCTTTAAATCATCGAGGGGCCCACATATATCGCTTTTATCCCGAAGGTAAAAGGAATGGATAAACTTCGACTCATATGGCTTGTTCTACTACTTGTTGAATCATACACAAAGGCATGTTTTTTAACATCGAGTTACCAATGCGTTTTCGTGCAATCAATGTATAACCAACTCATAGTAACAACTCATATCTCTAGGTTTGAAGAATATAAGATATTATCGTCTCATGATCACTCGTGATAAAATCCATGAAGTGATTCAAATGAGCGCGGGTTGAATCCAATACTCAGAACTTATGAGCACTCCTGAGTGTTGTAGCACCACTTTGTCCACCAACTTGGACCTCTACAAACCAACCCATGACAGTCTTGATTCATATCTACTTCCAACATATGACCGACTGTGGATGGTTTGAATAACTTAATCATTCAGGAAGAGCGACTTAGTTATTCTGGAAGTCAAAACATGCAAAGTGAAACACAAGAATAAATGAATCAAATATGGTATCAAACCCTATGAATATAAATACACTTTTATTTATCACCATACTGATTACTCATTATTCATTGTTTCGGTTTTATCAACTTTATACTTGAATTTAAAACAATAGTTGTCCCATGCTCAAAGCATGTACACTATGTTTTCTAAACACTAGTCATGCCATACACCAAGTATGCATACTATGTTTGTCTATGATCTTTACTTTGTAAAATAGATCAATTGAACATCACTCCAATGATCCTCTTTTCACAGTCCCAAATCCTTACTGCAAATGCAAGAATTCCAAATTCATGCCATTTACTGAAATCTGTTAGATTCTAAACTTATATGCATTGATCCTCTTAATGATTATGCACGAAGTCAGAAAGACTTGAAACATTTCCAAAGGAGATCAGCTCCTTGGAAACATCCTTCTTTCATTAAGTTTCCTAATCTTACACAGATTGAATAATTTCTAACTTTGAAACATTTCCATATTCCATTTTGACTATCACTTCTGAACAAGAGTTGCCTCCTTACAGATTATGTCAATATGGTCCTTCCAGAATTAACATTATACTTCCAACTGTCCTTGAGCAACCAATCTTTGGTAAACCTTAGATTGTCCTCGACAATTGCTTAATCATTTTAGTCATATCCAATTCTAGACCTTTTCCCTTCATAATGCCCCAGGCATTTGGAAAATTTTAGAAAGGATGAATATAACACATGTAATCGATCCTATATCTGAAGCATATGGGACACGATTCATGATGTCTCACATAAAGACTAAACCAGTCTTTTGCTATAATATTTCCATTTCAATTTGCCAAGATCTCAAAATTCAGATTATGAAAAGGGATGCCGTAATCATAATCGAATTTTAGAACGCAAATAATGGACCCATATATAGAATTTCCTTATGTTGAGCCATTCCAACATGAAATTCATATATATATCCTTGATTAAATACGATTAAAATCTCAATCTAAGCTTTTAGAATTGAAATGAAGTATAATTTCCTCTCCCTTAATTATAGCAAAACAACTTTTTCAACCCCTGCAACCTCACGAATTGAAACTTTTGTTTTCTATAATTAACATTGCTAACTTGCAACCTTTGTCATAATTATCATGCTCCCACTAACATGATGATTATTAGCATAACACTTATGCTCCCACTAGCTTTGACATGTACTCAGAAATCAGCTGACTTTCTTACCAAAGTTCAGATTTCTGATACTAGATTGTTTTGATAAAACTTTATCAAAATCATACACCTCTCTTAGATAGCTCACATGTGTGTCTAAACAATTTTAGAACTATGAAAAGGGATGCCGTAATCATAGTCTCAATTGTTCAGACCTTTGCCACTTCTCACAAGTCCATGTTAGTGTGCCGGTAAACCACACACGCTCCACTAACGACTTTGAGAATGCAAATATCACAATTGCTATCTAGCTAAAATCTACTTAGTGAAAGTGTTTCCTCACCATCATTTTCATGAATCGGAGAGAAACCTTATGACACTTAGATTTAATAGTGTATGTGTTCTTATCCATGTGAATTTATCAAAACCATAATCACAAGACAAGGTTAGTGACAAATCCAAACTCATATTGATTAAACTTGTGCAATCTTAAATTCTTGCCATTTGGCACCTCAGGTGCCTGCCATTGCTTCCAAGTAGTTGTGCAACCAATTGAGAACTCTCAGAACTCCTATGCAAAGCCAACTTGAATAGGCACAGAAATTTCAACACGATAGGTTATAAACCTCAAGTCGTGTGCTAGTGAAGGACTTTGGGTTTTATTCTTGATTAAGTCTTGAAACTTTCAAGAGCTTTAAGACTCCCACTGTCCTCTTGACATATAAGACTCCCTTGTCAAATATTCAAGAGATAGTGCAGATTCTTTATCAAGACTAACACTTTACACAATTGGCCTAAGTTGGTCTCTGTTTTATCCAAAACATCACAACTTACCAATTTCAAATGTACAAGAGTAGATAACCTTTTACTCTTACATTTGACTAGTGTTAACAAACCCTCTTTAAGATATGTCACTCAAGTTACAATCTTGGAGTATGACTCTAAGAATTGTTTTGGAACGAAGTATGACTCATTTTTTTGATTTAACCATTTCAACAATTCATGACTCCTCTTCTTAGTCATAAGAGTGCACTAAGATGACTTTAGAGGACCAAATGTGATATGGTATCTTAATCATTAAGATGATCATAAACATGATACTAAAGTACTCTCCCATCTTTTCAGATTTGAGAAACTTTTATCTTTCTGCCATACTTTGATTCTTCTTATTCGTTCTGTCTCACATTGAAACTTCTCCAATGCTACAGACTTATACTTAAACTTATAAGTATAACCATATTTACTGAACTTAAGTAAATCATGAAGAATAGTCTTCTTGATCTTTTGTGGTGGACTTGACCAGTGCACAAGAATGTGTACTCGATCCCTTAGTCATTTCCTTATTCACATAAGGAATTAGTCTTAATTTTCCAAGCTGAAAGTTCTCATTCATCATACTATACAACTTGCATGATTCCAAGTTTCGGTCCAATTGAACCTTGGGTGATGAGAATCTTTCCTTATTTGGTAATATTAGACACTACCACAACCGAAAGAATCAAATCCATTTTTCCAATATTGCTATCAATGGAATCTTATAAGCAACAACTTTTCACAAATGCCATTGTAAGGATACTTAAAATAAATAAAATAAAACCCTTTTTCTTTTATTTTAAAACTTTGTGGAAAAACTTATCCTTACAACCCATATGAAAACCTTGTTGTTATCTATTCCTAAGCAATATAAATATCATAACTCTTAAGTAATAGCCCAAAATTCTGATCACCGAACCATGCGATTGAAATCCATCTTCGCGATCAGAATCAGCATGTACTTAATAGAGTTAGATAATGGACTTTACCTGAAGTAGAGCCAAACTTATTGACTTTAACATCCTTAGGTAAATTTGGCAGCTTCGTAACCAATGCCCCTTCCTTTGGCAATAGTTACCTATGGACCCTTGATAATGGGACTATCTCAGACTTCGCCTCTCTCTTTACCATTGGGTCAACCGAGTTGACTATGGTCGATCCCTTTCCATTGGGAAGAGAGAGCTTTACTGGATATCCAATGTCATCATTGTCAATGTCCATAGCGTTTTAGGAAGTTGATCTTAGCAAATAGATAAGATCATTAAGGGTCTTGTCTTAGTCTATTTCATAGGATTCCCAAAAGAACTCACTATGTGACTTAGAAAGTAGTTGAGCCACCAACTTTCTCAAGACTTTGACACCCAACTCTCCCGGCTTGTCAATATGTGACTACATCTCCAAGATGTGATCACACCTAGACCTTGCCTTGCCAATAGGGCTTGAGTGACCTTAAACTTTTTAGGAACTTGTGGGTTAGGGAGAATAATTGGAGGAGGTGAAAGAAGTATGATATCCATGGGACATCATCTTCATTTAGGAAAGCTTGTTTCAAGAGATTTGGGAAGATCATAAATGTCTAGACCAGACATCTTTTTGGGAGATATTCAAGATAGTTGATTTAAAGTCCTTAATATGACACCCAATATGAAATATTAAGGCTAGGACCCAACAAACTGTTTTATAACTTAGAAGAGGGATGCGGTAATCCAAGCTATAAAATATTTGAAGGTAGGTGAATGAAGATTCACCAAATTCCACCATGAAAAACGAAATAATTTATTAGGTTTTAATTGGATTTGAAAGTCCTAGATCTTTGAGATTCATTGAACTGTTCAAAGGCATGTTTCAATCTCGAGTGTGCCCTTCAAGTTTTGTGACTGGGATACCGAGGATCACAAAACAAGGTGTGAATAACCATGCAAATATACTTGGTACCCTTAATATTTACCCCTTAATCAGTGTGCCGATTAACCACACACGCTCCACCGATACTATGATAAATATTAAGTTACCCTTTGCCTACCTTGTTAAGTCCAGGTTAGTGTGCCGGTTAACCACACACGCTCCACTAACGACTTAAGCAAAATGCAAAGTGTAATTTCATCCTAAGTAAGTAAGATCGGGTATTAATAAGAGTTTAGTTACTTAGTATTTATCATTAATACTTTTAATGAAAGGAGAATTATAGTCCTTGTCCTACCCGTTCGGCTAACGACCCTCCACCAGTCAAGGAAGCGGTGGGTGAGAGTAGACACCCATTAAACTGCCATTTTATAGGCAGTAACCTTATACCCCCCTTATAGACCGGCTTCGTGAATGAGGCCTACTAACGGTAAGACTGACTTTACTCTTATACATATATATAAATATTATTAACTTATAATATTATAAAGTATAAGGGTTGAATTTTAACTTTTAAAATTCTAAGGGCTAACTTGGAATTAAAGTATTCATAAGTGAAAACTTTTCAAATTCCAAAACTTGAGGGCAAGTTTTGAAACTATTCAAAACTAATTAATTCCATAACTTATGAGTTTAAAGTAGTTTTAATTAAAAAACAAAAACAAAACTCTTCAAGTTCCATAACTTGAGGACAAGTTATGGAAGACTTTAAACTAATTAATAAAAAAAAATAACTTTTATTTTTATTGTAACTTATGGAACTAATTAAGGTTACACTTTTTTTTTAATTTAATGAAGAGACTCTTGAACCTCCATAACTTTAGGACAAGTTATGGAGTCATAAAACCATTTAATTAGAACTAGACTCTTCATTTTGTAACCTTTGCCAACTTTTATGAATTTTATGATTCTTAAATGTGACTTTTCATATAACTTGAGGACAAGTTACAAAAACACACTTTGGAATCAACTCTTAGATTAAAATGGATTGAAAACAACTATTTCACACAACTTTTCTATTAATCTAAGAACCTCATAAGAACAAGATAATTCAAATCATCAATCTTCAAGAAATTAGCATGAACATACAAACTAATACAAATCTTGAAATTATGACAATTATCTTAGAAATTGGATTAGCATGAACATTACCACATCAAAAACAAGTTTATAAGTCCAAAAACATCTTAGGGTAATGTTCCTAGTCCAATTCCAGCCAAAACAATCGAATATATGCATCCAACTCGATTTTTCAGCTACTTTTGCAAGTATAACAAGAAAACAAGCCTAGTCTCTGATACCACTGTTGGGTTATGAGCATTCTAACACTCCTAAGTGTACATGCAACCCTAAATACCTTGGATCTATGTTTTCTCTATTATACATACAATTATGAACATCCAAGGTATTATCCTAATCTAGCATAAAAAATAATAAATATAACAAGATAAAATACATACCTCTTTGGTGTAGAATGTCTTCATGAAGCTTGAGTGCCTAGTGCCCCAAGTGTGACACCTCAAATGGTTCACACAACAGCAAATACACTTGGAATAACTTGAGAGAAACTTGAACACTCCTTGAAATCGTCTAGCCCTCACACTCACACATTAGTGCCCGATTTCTTGAGCCATGGGATTCTTTTATATGGTGGGTATTAGGGTTACACCATGTAACTCATAACTTTACCCATTCCTTATGCTCCATGGATTTTAACCTCCATGGAGTATCCATGGGTCACCCCATGGACTTAGTCCAACATAAGGAATCTTGGATCACAAGCCCACATATATAAGAATGAATGATTTACACAATCAACCCATATATTTAATTAGTCTCCTTTTGATCACTTAATTAATTCCAAATTAATTCTTGATCAATACTAATTAAATAACCTTATTAATATATTAGAACTTATAATATATTAACCAACCTTAAGTGTTATTTCTCTCATTATAGTCTATCCAAATGCATGATGCCATGCAACCCAAATGGACCATGCCGGGTCGGGTCAAGTCTTACCAATTATAGTTATGGACTTAGACATTAATCCAACACACTGATGGCTGCCCATCTAAGACGGATGCTCCATCGGTGAAGAGCCGCACATTTCAGCTGACCACCGAGGAGTCTCGGACAGCGCCAGACGTCGTGGCTGGTACGTGTTTTCTCGTTCCTTCTTCATATTGGTTTGTATTGCTTATATATATATATATATATATATATATATATATATATATATATATATATATATATATATATATATATATGTTTGTGTGTGTGTGTGGGCTTATGTATAGGGACCTTTTTGGTCAATGGTATGTCCATTCACGTCCTATTTGACTCGGGTGCTACCCGATTGTTTGTATCTCTTACGCTTACCAGAAGTTTCGGGATGCGCCGGGGACTTTGGAGTCCCCGCTGGAGATTGAGATTGCGGATGACCGCACCGTGAGTGCTGCGAGGGTGTATCGGGACTGTGTCCTGAATGTGTTTGGGGAGATGTTTCGTGTTGATCTAGTCTCGATACCGTTGCGAGGGCTAAAGGTGATCGTCGGGATGGACTGGTTGGGGGCCAATGGGGGCCATGATCGATTGTGAGCGCTAGCTCGTGAGGGTTCGAAACCGAAGTGGGGGAGAACTGGTTATTCATGGGGAGAGGGCCTCGCAAGGGCCAACCCTCTGTTCAGTTGCGAGGGCTTGGAGATTTCTTCATCAGGGTTGTTCGGGATTTTTGGCTTATATCTCAGATACGAGGATTGAGACCACGAAGGACGTGGGCAGTGTACCGGTTGTACAGGAGTTCCAGGATGTCTTCCCCGAGGAGTTACCTGGAGTGCCTCCAGAGAGGCAGGTGGAATTTCGCATTGATTTGGTGTCGGGTGCCGCTTCGATAGCCAAGGCTCCGTACCGGCTAGCTCCGCCCGAGATGCAGGAGCTATCTACACAGCTTCAGGAGCTACTAGACCGAGGGTTTATCCGTCCGAGCAGTTCCCCGTGGGGAGCACCGATCCTGTTCGTGAAAAAGAAGGACGGGTCACATAGGATGTGTATTGATTACCGAGATCTGAGCAAGCTAACAGTGAAAAACTGTTATCCGCTTCTGAGGATCGATGATTTGTTCGATCAACTGCAGGGTGTGTCTTGGTTTTCCAAGATTGATCTTCGGTCGGGATACCATCAGATGAGGATTCGGGATGAGGATATACCGAAGAAAACTTTTAGGACTCGATACGGGCACTATCAGTTTGTGGTGATGCCATTTGGGCTCACCAATGCCCCAAAAACGTTCATGGATCTCATGAACATGGTGTGTAGACCGATGTTGGATCGGTCAGTGATCGTTTTTATTGATGATATTGTAACACCCAAAAATTTTAAACAAATTTAAAACTTTTAAAACATGTCAAGTTCATCAAAACATTACAACTTTCTTTTCAAAATATTATTTATCAGAGTATTCCCAGAAACATAAACATAATATGAGGAGCTGTACGATCATGCCTTCGCCTTGCCGCGATCCCCTGATGTACCTGAAATAATAAACTGAAACTGTAAGCCCGAAAGCTTAGTGAGTTACCCCCAAAATACCGATACACATACAATCCACATAACCATGTCAGTAATAACATATCATAACAAACTGAAACAGCATACAATGGGTCCACAGCTTTACGAGCTGGGTTACCCCTGGGCCCTCAGTACGAGTCTGGAATGCCTACCGGGCCCTCAGCTCGTATCTGGAATGCCATCGAGCCCTCAGTACAAGTCTGGAATGCCTACCGGGCCCTCAGCTCATATTTGGAATACTCTAGGGTTTGTTGGCTACCGCACGGAGCAGTACAACCTCAACCCATCCCACATAACATGTAACATATAAAATAACCACTGAGCATGCAATAATCATATAACTGTTGGATTAATGTCTAAGTCCATAACTATATTTGGTATGTACTTGACCCGACCCAGCATGGTCCATTTGGGTTGCACTTCACCGACACAATTTATATGGATAGTCTTTTGAGAATAGTATATTTATGATTTATATTAATATATTATAAGTTCTAATATATTAATATGGAATCATATTATTTAATTAGTATTGATCAAGAATTAATTTAGAATTAATTAAGTGATCAAAAAGAACTAATTAAATATGGACTCTTATATATATGGAATGGGCCAAGTTCATTTAGGTTGGGCTAAGCTTTCATGGATGGTCCATGGAGCTTTTAACCCATGGATCCTATGTAAATGAAAGGTCATGGGTATTAGGGTTTACATGGATGTAACCCTAATCCTCCATAATATATAAAGGGGTCCTTGGCTCACAAAATTGGGAGAAGTGTGTGAAAAAAAGTGTGGGCCGATTTTAGTGTGCATACATATTCTCTCAAGTTCTTCCAAGGTGTTTTGGTGATTTGTGATTCCATTTGAGGCTTCCACACTATTGGGGCTAAGCTCTTTAAGCTTGAAGACATCAAGCTACATCAAAAGGTATGTCATCTAACTAGAACTTTGTAGTATAGGTGCTTCATAATATGATAGTTAGGATGAAACATTAGAATAGTTAATATTTGCATGTATAATAGAGAAAACATAGATCCAAGGTTTATAGGGTTGCATGTACACCATAGGAGTGTTAGAATGCTCAAAACCCAACAGTGGTATCAGAGCCATGGGTTGTTTTCTGTTATATTAATGCAAATGTATTTTTTTTTCAAGTTGAAGGAAAAAAAAAGAAAAAAAAAACATGAAGTTTGTCAAATATTGTGATAATTACTTGATTTTATGAAAAACTAATTATTTATAAAATTTGAGTCACTTTAATATAAGAGTTGAATTAAGTCAATTTATTAAAAGATAGAAAGATATGATTATTTTATTTTATTTGTTTTAATTATTTTAATTGGAATATTTGATCTTAATGGTTTTTATGAACTCCATAACTTGTCCTCAAGTGATGGAAAGTGAAGAGTTTTCTTTTTAAAGTGCCATTAAGTCTCATAGGTTATGAAAATAGAAGAGTCACTATTTTTAATGGCATCATTAAATGATTTAATGTCTTCCATAACTTGTCCTCAAGTTATGGAACTTGAATTTTTTTTTTCATTAAACCTTAATTAAACTCATAAGTTATGAAATGAAAAGTTTTGAATAGTTTCAAAACCTGCCCTCAAGTTTTGGAATTTGTAAAGTTTTCACTTATGAATATTTTAATTCCAAGTTAAGCCCTTAGAATTTTAAAAGTTAACATTCAACCCTTATACTTTATAATATTATAAGTTAATAATATTTATATATATGTATAAGAGTAAAGTGGTCTTACCATTAGTAGGCCTCATTCACGAAGCCGGTCTATAAGGGGCGTATAAGGTTACTGCCTATAAAATGGCAGTTTAATGGGTGTCCACTCTCACCCACCGCTTCCTTGACCGGTGGAGGGTCGTTAGCCGAACGGGTAGGACAAGGACTATAATTCTCCCTTCATTAAAAGTATTAATGATAAATACTAAGTAACTAAACTGTTATTAATACCCAATCTTAGTTACTGAGGAAAATGTGAATAATGTGCTAATCCATAAAATTACACTTTGCACTTTGTTTAAGCTGTTAGTGGAGCGTGTGTGGTTAACCGGCACACTAACCTGGACTTAACAAGGTAGGCAAAGGGTAACTTAATGTTTATCATAGTATCGTTGGAGCGTGTGTGGTTAACCGGCACATCGATTGAGGGGTAAATATTAAGGGTACCAAGTATATTTGCATGGTTACTTCACACCTTGTTTTGTGATCCTCGGCATCCCAGTCACAAAACCTGAAGGGCACACTCGAGATTGAAACATGCCATTAAAAAGTTCAATGAATCTCAAAAGAATCTAGGAGTTTCAAAACCAATTAAAACCTAATAATACATTTCGTTTATCTTGGTGGAAATTGGTGAATCGTCATTCACCTATCTTCAAATATTTTATAGCTTGGATTACGGCATCTCTCTTCCAAGTTATAAAATAGTTTGTTGGGTCCTAGCCTTAATATATCATATTGGGTGTTATATTAAGGACTTAAATCAACTTTACGTGAATTTCTCCCATTGTTGATGTCTGGTTTAGACAACAATGATCTTCCCAAACCAAGCTTTCCTAATGAATATGACTTCCCGAGTTTGGCTTATGGAAGTCATACTTCTCTTCCTCCACCTCCTCCAATTATTCTCCCTAACCCACAAGTTCAAGGTCACTCAAGCCCTAATGGCAAGCAAGGTCTATGTGTGATCACATCTTAGATAGTTAACCCGGTTGACCAAATGGTAAAGAGAAAGGCTAAGTCTGAGATAGTCCCATTACCAAAGGGTCCATATGTTTATTTTGCCAAAGGAAGGGGCGTTGATTGCAAAGCTGTCAAATTTACCTAAGGATGTTAAAGTCAATAAGTTTGACTCTACATCAGGTAGAGCCCATTATCTAACTCTGTTAAGTTCTATTCTGAGATCCTCATTACATGATGTGACTGGGTCACATGTTGATGTTTTAAGAATCAAAGAATAGAGAGAAATCTTAAAGGAAGTATATGCTGATTCTGATCGCGAAGGTGGATTTCGATCGCATCAGAATTTTGAGCAGTTGCTTAAGAAGTTATGATATATTGCTAAGGAATAGATAACAACAATTTTCCATGTTGATTGTAAGGATAAGTTTTTCCGCAAAGTTTTAAAATAAAAGAAAATTGTTTAATTTTATTTATTTTAAGTATCCTTACAATGGCATTTGTGGAAAATTGTTGCTTATATGATTCCACTGACAGCAATATTGGAAAATGGATTTGATTCTTTCATTTGTGGTAGTGTCTAAATTTACCAAATCAGGAAAGTTCCTCATCGCCCAAGTTTCAATTGGACCTAAACTTGGAATCATGCAAGTTGAATAGTATGATGAATGAGAACTTTCAAGCATTGGAAAATCAAGACTAATTACTTGTTCACATGGATGTGTGAGTCAAGTGAAGGACTAAAGGGATCGAGTACACATTCTTGTGCACTGGTCATGTCCACCACAAAGCTCGTTAAGACTATTTGATTTACTAAAGTTTAGTAAATATGGTTATACTTACAAGTTTAAGTATAATTCTGAAACATTGGAAAAGTCTCAATGTATGGCAGAACGAATGGGAAGAATCAAATTAGGCAGAAAGATAAAAGTTTCTCAAATCTGAAAAGATGGGAGAGTACTTTAGTATCATGTTTGTGATCATCTTAATGATTTAGAAATCATATCACAACTAGTCCTCTAAAGGTCATCTTAGTGCATTCTTATGACTAAGAAGAGGAGTCATGAATTGTTGAAATGGTTAGATCAGGAAGATGAGTCATACTTCGTTCCAAAAAAATTCTTAGAGTCATACTCCAAGATTGTAACTTGAGTGACATATCTTAAAGAAAGGTTTAAAACACTTGTCAAATGTAAGAGTAAAAGTGTCCTACTCTTGTACATTTGAAATTGGTAAGTTGTGATGTTTTGGATAAAACAAAGACCAACTAAGGCTAATTGTGTGAAGTGTTTGTCTTGATAAAGAATCAGCACTATCTCTTGAATATTTGGCAACATAGTCTTATATGTCAAGAGGATAGTGGGAGTCTTAAAGAACCTAAAAAGAATTTCAAGAACTAATCAAGAATAAAACCTGAGGTTCTTCACTAGCACACGACTTGAGGTTTATAACCTATCGTGTTGACATATTCTGTGCCCATTCGAGTTAAAGTTGGCTTTGCATAGGAGTTCTGAAAGTTCTCAATTGGTTGCATAACAACTTGGAAGCAATGGCAGGCCCTGTACTGCCAGGTAGCATGAAGTTAAGATTGCATAAGTTCAGTCCATATGAGTTTGGATTTGTCATTATCCTTGTCTTGTGACTATGGTTTTGACGATTCACATGGATAAGAACACATACACCATAAAATCTAAGGGTCATAAGGTTTCTCTCCGATTCATGAAAATGATGGTGAGGAAACACTTCCACCAAGTAGATTTGAAGCAGATGGCAAAAGGTCTAAACAATTGAGACTATGATTACGGCATCCCTTTTCATAGTTCTGAAATTGTTTAGACACACATGCATGCTATCTAAGGAAAGGTGTTTGATTTTGATAAAGTTTTATCAAAGCATCTCGTATCAGAAATCTGAACTTTGGTAAGAAAGTCAATAAAGTATTGATTTCTAGAAGTCCAGCTGATTTCTGAGTACATGTCAAAGCTAGTGGGAGCATAAGTGTTATGCTAATAATCATCATGTTAGTGGGAGCATGATAATTATTGTTAGTGTTGCAAGTTAGCAATGTCAATTATAGAAAACAAAAGTTTCAATTAGTGAGGCTGCAGGGATTGAAAAAGTTGTTTTGCTATAATTAAGGGAGAGGATATACTTCATTTCAGTTCTAAAGGCTTAGATTGAGACCTTAATCATCTTTAGTCAAGAATATATATATGAATTTCATGTTGGATTGGTTCAACTTAAGGAAATTCTATATATTGCGTTCTCAAAATTCGATTATGATTACGGCATCCCTCTTCATAGTCAAATTTTGAAAACATGGCAAATAAAAATATTGTAGCAAAAGACTGGTCTAGAATCATGTCTTTATTTGGGACATCATGAATCGTGTACCATTTGCTTTGGGTACAGGATCGATTGCATGTGCTATAATATTTGTCATTTCTAAATTTTTCCAAATGCCCAGAGGCATTAAGAAGGGAAAAGGTCTAGAATTGGATATGACTAAAATGATTAAGCAATTGTCGAGGACAATCTGAGGTTTACCAAAGATTGGTTGCTCAGGGACAGTTGGAAGTATAGTGCTAATTTTAGAAGGACCATATTGACATATTCTGAAAAGAGGCATCTCTTATTCAGAAGTGATAGTCAAAATGAGAATATGGAGTTGTCTCTATAGGTGGAAGTTATCTGTGTAAGATTAGAAGACATAATGCAAGAAGCATGTCCAAAGCAATGTACTTTGAATATGAGACTTAGTTTCCATGGAGTTGATCTCCATTGGAATACCTTATAATGACTGTTGACAAGTCTTTGTGACTTTGTACATATTCATTATAGGAGGGTCAGTGCATATAAGTTTAAAATCTAAACAGATTTCGATAAATGATAGGAATTTGAAATTCTCACATTTTTCGATAAGTATTTGGGACTGTGAAATTAGAATCATTGAAATTATGTTCAATTGGTTTATTTCACAAAGTAAGGATCATAGACAAACATAGAGTGCATACTTGGTGTATGGCAAAGCTATTGTTTAAGAAAAACATAGTGTACATGCTTGGAGCATGGGACAACTAGTGTTTTTAATTCAAGTATAAAGTTGATAAAACCGAAACAATGAATAATGAGTAATCAGTATGGTGATAAATAAAAGTGTTTATTTATATTGATAGGGTTTGATACCATATTTGATTCATTTATTCTTGTGTTTCACTTTGCATGTTTTGACTTCCAGAATAACTAAGTCGCTCTTCCTGAATGATTAAGTTATTCAAACCATCCACAGTCGGTCATATGTTGGAAGTAGATATGAATCAAGACTGTCATGGGTTGGTTTGTAGAGGTCCAAGTTGGTGGACAAAGTGGTGCTACAACACTCATGAGTGCTCATAAGTTCTGAGTATTGGATTCAACCCGCGCTCATTTGAATCACTTCATGGATTTTATCACGAGTGATCATGAGACGATAATATCTTATATTCTTCAAACCTAGAGATATGAGTTGTTACTATGAGTTGGTTATACATTGATTGCACGAAAACGCATTTGGTAACTCGATGTTATAAAACGTGCCTTTGTGTATGATTCAACAAGTAGTAGAACAAGCCATATGAGTCGAAGTTTAGCAATTCCTTTTACCTTCGGGATAAAAGCGATATATGTGGGCCCCTCGATGATTTAGCGATGACACATGTGAGTGCTTGGCCAAGCCAGGACTGATTTGATTTGTTCAATCAGTCAGTCATCATAAATCGAAAATCGGGAAACAACAAATGGACAGAGAGAATGATTATAATCCATGTCTCAGTCCATATGATATCTAGAATGGAGGAATATATGATCCCTTATCTAATGGACAAGTCATTGACAAGGTCAGAGTTTGACAGCGGCTTTAAGAGCTACGATTGCTAGTTAGGTTTTGAAGTCATACTCAATAATAGTTTTAGACTTATCCAAGTGGGAGACTGTTGGATTAATGTCTAAGTCCATAACTATATTTGGTATGTACTTGACCCGACCCGGCATGGTCCATTTGGGTTGCACTTCACCGGCACAATTTATATGGATAGTCTTTTGAGAATAGTATATTTATGATTTATATTAATATATTATAAGTTCTAATATATTAATATGGAATCATATTATTTAATTAGTATTGATCAAGAATTAATTTAGAATTAATTAAGTGATCAAAAAGAACTAATTAAATATGGACTCTTATATATATGGAATGGGCCAAGTTCATTTAGGTTGGGCTAAGCTTTCATGGAGCTTTTAACCCATGGATCCTATGTAAATGAAAGGTCATGGGTATTAGGGTTTACATGGATGTAACCCTAATCCTCCATAATATATAAACGAGTCCTTGGCTCACAGAATTGGGACAAGTGTGTGAAAAAAAGTGTGGGCCGATTTTAGTGTGCATACATATTCTCTCAAGTTCTTCCAAGGTGTTTTGGTGATTTGTGATTCCATTTGAGGCTTCCACACTATTGGGGCTAAGCTCTTAAAGCTTGAAGACATCAAGCTACATCAAAAGGTATGTCATCTAACTAGAACTTTGTAGTATAGGTGCTTCATAATATGATAGTTAGGATGAAACCTTGGAATAGTTAATATTTACATGTATAATAGAGAAAACATAGATCCAAGGTTTATAGGGTTGCATGTACACCATAGGAGTGTTAGAATGCTCAAAACCCAACAATAACATCATAGGTAGTCCTACAGATCCACCTAACTGAAATAACTACTAACATGCAACACTGACTCATACTCAACGTCCAATAATGCTAGGATAACACATCCAATGGGCCGGCCTTGGTGCCTTAGACCCCTTAGTATAGTGAGGATAACTCACCTTGCAACTGTCGTCTGAAACTAGAAAGCTCAACTCCCGGATCACCAACACGAGCTCCATCACCTATAGCTACCATAAAACCCTTTTTCATAAATCTCCAAATTACCAGAATACCCTTAGAAGTCAACTGGTCAACCCTTGGTCCAAGTCAAAGTCCACAGTCAAAGTCAACAGTCCATGTTGACTCGACTCGTCGAGTGCAGTTCACCGACTCGTCGAGTCCTTCCTGAACTCGAGAAGTCGTGAAATCCATGATTGGCTCGTCGAGTTCCCTTTTAACTCGCCGAGTTCATACGTGTCCAAGAATTGGGAGAAACCCTAGCCGACTCGCCAAGTCTTCGAACGACTCGCCGAGTTCAAGGCAATCTTCAACGGACTCGCCAAGTTGTTCATCCAACTCGTCGAGTTCATGGCCATCTTCAACGGGCTCGCCGAGTTGTTCATCCAACTCGCCGAGTCCTTGCAGACCTTTATCCATGCAGACGCTTTTTAAGCCATGGCAAGGTTCCAGATTATAGATCCAAGCTTCTAGGGCATGTTTATCACGTAAAGTCACAAACTTTACGTGCATGCAAATCTTTAAGACCCTTAAATGGCAAAACTAAGCTTGCAATGAAGTCTCACACTTGAGGGAAGGCTCCTACTAGGCAAGGCTGATGACTTTATGGATCTAGAGGTTAAAGGGAGTCCAGATCTGAAGTTACAACTTCAGATCTTAACTTAAACATGGGGAGCCTTTCATAAAACCCATCCAAAAGAGGTTAAAAGGGAGATGAGCTAAATGAACAGCTTAATACCTTCCAGAGAGTGACAACTGATGAATCTCTTAGCTCCCCACGAGTTCCTAGCCTTGATTTCCTTGCTTCCCCAAGTGTTTCCTTCTCCATAGTTCCTCATCCAAGCTTGAACACACCAAAAGAACACGCACACTCACGATTTAGGGTTTGAGAGGGACAAAGGGCAGTAAAGGGGAGGCTTCGTCCTCAAGTCTGCTGCAGCGAATAACTCCGGGTAATGCTCCCACATTTCAGCCTCCGTCTCCCACGTCCACTCGGACCCCTCCGATGCTCCCACTGTACTTTCACCAAAGGTATCTCCTTATTCCTCGGAATCTTCATCTTTTTCTCCAGTATGGCCACAGGCCTCTCTACGTAATTCAGGCGTTCATCAACCTGAATATCATCCAGCGGCACCACCTCCTCTTGATCCATAATGCACTTTCGCAGCTACGAAACGTGGAAAGTGTTGTGTATCCGACTAAGCTCCTCCGGCAGCTCTAGCCTGTAATCTACCTTGCCAACCCTGGCAATGATCCTGAACGGCCCAATATATCGGGGACCCAATTTTCCCCACTTCCCGAAGCGGATCACGCCTTTCCAGGGCTAGACCTTCAGGAGTACCATGTCACCGACCTGAAACTCTAACTCGGAGCGGCGCCGGTCGGCGTAACTCTTCTGCCGACTCTGAGTGGTCTGCAGCAGTTACCTAATCTGCTGAATCTTCTCGGTAGTCTGCAAGACCACCTCCATCCTACCCATCACCCAGTGGCCAACCTCACCCCAACAAACCGGGGTGCGACATCTCCGCCCGTACAACAGCTCGAATGGCGGGGCGCCAAGGCTAGAATGATAGCTGTTGTTGTAGGCGAACTCCACAAGCGGTAAGTGAGAATCCCAACTCCCACCGAAATCAATGACACACGCCCTCAACATGTCCTCGAGGGTCTGAATAGTCCGCTCGCTCTGGCCGTCTGTCTGCGGGTGGAATGTTATGCTGAAGTGCAACCGCGTGCCCAGCTCCTCGTGAAACTTTTGCCAGAAGCGTGAGGTAAACCTGACATCCTGATCAGAGACAATGGAAATGGGAACCCCATGGCGAGACACGATCTCGCGAACATACACTTCGGCCAATTTCTCGGCCGATGAGCTCTCCCGTATAGCCAAGAAATGGGCACTCTTGGTCAATCGATCCACGATGACCCATATAGCATCAAACCCCTTCGTCGTCCTCGGCAACTTGGTAATAAAATCCATTGTGATATGTTCCCATTTCCACACGGGAATCTCTAGAGGCTGTAGCTTTCCATGCGGCCTCTGATGCTCGGACTTGACCATCCTACAGGTCAAGCACCTCTCGACGTACCAAGCGATCTCTCGCTTCATGCACGGACACCAATAGCTCAAACTCAAATCCCGGTACATCTTGGTGGCCCCCGGGTGAATAGAGAAATGAGACTTATGAGCCTCCTCCATAACCGTCTGCCTAACCCCACCAGACATCGGAACCCAAACCCGACCGCATCGGGTCAATAGTCCCCGACTATCCTGCACGAACCGGGTATTCTCACCCTTGATCCTCTCCAGCTTCCAATTCTCCGGTCGCATGCCCTCTACCTGGGCATTTCTGATCAAACTCACAAGCGGAGAATCCACCGCTATCCTCATACATACCGCGGGGGTGGAAGACCCAGCTGACTTGCGGCTCAAAGCATACACAACCACATTCGATTTACCTGGGTGGTAAAGGATCTCGCAATCGTAGTCCTTGACTACATCCAGCCACCTGTGCTGCCTCATGTTCAGGTTCGGCTGATCCATGATATGTCTCACGCTCTTGTGATCCGTGTAAATGGTACAGCGGACCCCATAGAGGTAATGTCTCCATATCTTGAGGGCGAACACCACCACCCCCAGCTCCAAGTCATGCGTAGGGTATCTCGTCTCATGCGGCTTCAGCTGCCGTGATTCGTAGGCTATCACTCGTCCTCTCTGCATGAGGACCGCCCCTAAACATGTGATGGATGCATCACAGAACACCACAAAATCCTCAACTCCCTCCGGGAGTGTCAAGACTGGTGCCTCACACAAATGCTGACAGAGGGTCTCAAACGCCCTCTGCTACTCGGGGCCCCACCATAAATCCACCCCCTCCTCCTCAGGCGAGTGAGGGGTACTTCAATCTTGGAGAAATCTCGTATGAACCTCCGGTAGTACCCTGCCAATCCCAGAAAACTCCTAATATCTGAGGGAGATTTTGGGATCTCCCACTGCATAACCACCTCGATTTTGGCCGGATCGACCAAAATCCCCTCCTGGTTAACGAGATGTCCGAGGAACTGGACCTCTCGTAACCAAAACTCACACTTCGAGAACTTGGCGTACAGCCGTTCTCGTCTCAAAACTCCCAACAGCTCTCGCAGATGCTCCTCATGCTGCTCTCGGGTCTTGGAATACACCAAGATATCATTTATAAACACTATGACCGAGCGATCAAGCATCGGTCTGTAGACCCGATTCATCAGGTCCATGAACACTGCTGGCACGTTGGTGAGCCCAAACGGCATCACCACGAACTCATAATGTCCATAACGAGTTCGGAACGCGGTCTTCTCCACATCCTCCTCTCTAACCCTGATCTGATGATACCCAGGCCTCAAGTCTATCTTGGAAAACCAAGATGTGCCCTGCAACTGATCGAAGAGATCGTCTATCCTCGGGAGTGGGTAACGGTTCTTCACCGTTAACTTATTCAACTCCCAGTAATCAATACACATCCGGTGCGAACCGTCCTTCTTCCGGACAAAAAGAATCGGCGCTCCCCATGGAGAACTGCTAGGTCGAATGAACTGCTTGCCCAACAGTTCCTGTAGCTGCGACGACAACTCCTGCATCTCTGGTGCTGCTAATCAGTACGGAACCTTAGCGATAGGGGCCGCACCTGGCACCAGGTCGATCCTGAACTTGACTTGCCTCTCCGGAGGTATCCCTGGCAACTCCTCCGGAAACACATCTGCAAACTCCCTGACTACCGATACATCGGAAACCGAAGTCTGATCCCTGACTCGCGTATCTACCACATACGCTAGATAACCCGCACACCCGTGCTGAATGTACTGCCGAGCCCTGGCAGCTGAGCAAAACCCTGATCCCACTCTGGTGCCCTCGCCATATACAATCAGTTCTCCCCCACTTGGGGTTCGAACTACCACTCGCTGGCCCTCGCAATCAATCATAGCACCGAACCGACTGAGCCAATCCATGCCTACAATCACGCACACCTCCCCCATGGGGATCAGAATCAAATCTATCAGAAAGGACACCCCGAAAATCTCCAAGTCACACCCTCGATAAACTGAAGAAGCAGAAACCCCGTGTTCGTTGGCGATAGAGACTCGCAACGGACACTCTAGCTCGCCTACTGGCACTCTGAACTCCTTACTAAAATTCTGAGATACAAAAGACCGACTCGTCCCCGAGTCGAACAAAACCAAAGCAGGCAAGGAGTTCACTAGAAACGTACCAGCAACCACGTCCGGTGCTGCCTTGGCCTCCTCGGCCGTGAGCTGAAATGCGCGTCCCAGAGCCTTCGGAGGCTCTGCTCTGCCCTGCCTCCCATCGGTAATCCTCAACGTAGCCGGCGCAGGAGCCTGTGCCGGCTTGGCGGCAAGTAGTGGACAGTTGGCCCTCATGTGGCCAACCTGATCCCAGTGATAGCATAACCTCATACCCTGAACTGGGGCGGCCTGGCGACAGTCATTCGCGTAATGCCCCTCTTTGCCACACCTGTGGCACCCACTACCAACTCGACACACACCAGAATGACCCTTGCCACACTTCCCACAAGTACGGCTTTGCTGACCCCCGGTCCTAATATCAGCGGTCTTAGACCGCTTCGGCGCCGGCTGAGAATGTGTCGGGGCTTGCCGCTGCTCTCTCAACTGCTGCTCAATCTCCAACTCACGCCGTCTGGCGGCCTCCTGCAACTCTAGAAGAGTATCACATCGCTGGGTCGACACAAACTGACGGATATCTGTCTTGAGCTTGCTCAGATAACGGGTCATCTGAGCCTGCTCTGAAGCAAACTCCGGACAAAACATCGCCCTCCCAGTGAACATCCGGGTGATCTCAGTCACCGACCTAAGCAGGTTCAGAGCACATCTGACCTTCTGGTCAGTAGGACACGAGCAGGTGAAGAAACACCCCTCCACATCTGAAATCCATCTCATAGCCTTGATGGGATCCTGCGTCCCATCAAAAGTAGGGGGGCTTCGTGTTATCGAAGTCCCTATACTGAAAGCCCCTACCAACTCCTCCCCCTGCCGCGGATACAGTTGATGCAGCTGCTGCGGCGGCTGTCTCTGGAAGGGCTGCGTAGCGCTCATCAAAATACTCCACCATGGCGGTCTTAATCGACCCGAACATCTCCGGTAACTGAGCCCGAAATGCAGCAGCAACCTCATCATGCAGGATCTCTCGAATCCTGGCATCCAACTCCTCTGTACCCATCTGCACCACCGGATCAGGTGCTGTCGGCCCCTCTTGGCCTCTGTCCCCTGATCCTGATCCCGAACCGGATCCAGCCACGAAGCGCCTCGTCATCACCATTTTGAAACATACCACAAGATATCAGATAATCCATATAAATAACTGGGAGCCAACTCCCTACTAACCCTAGGGATTGTAACTTACTTGACATGCGTATGGGTCCTGTGCTTTCAGTAGTACGGGCCTATACTACCTTCCACACCTACCCATATTTGTCTCAAGCATCATCACAATGCCCTAACTGAATACACACCATGGCGAGCGCTCAATCCTCACCCTAGAGGAATGATAAACATCTCAAAACTGGCCTCCCGGCCTCACTCAATCCACCTATCCATGAAACTTTACCAACCCGGTAGCACTAGTGTATGCTAGCCATACATAACGCTAGACCCTATAGACTTTCGAATATGTTGAGAGAAAAACTTTGAGACACACTTGAACAAACGTTAGTACAAGTAGATTGCGGAATAGTTAATCTCGAAGGATCTAAAAGCTCAACAATAATATTAATAAGTTAGAGTTAGATAGTTAGAGAGTTAGTTGCGGAAAAGTAAAGAAATAGAAATGACAACAATTGTTATATCAAGTATACACATAAGTTGATTCATAACAAGGAATGCATTCAAACCAAGTTAATAAGGAAGATCAAACTTAGTGATTAAGTCACAGAAGACTTGCTCCGGAGAGAGGTTATAATCAGTAACGTTCTAGTATGATTTGAGAGTAAGAAGGGATGCGTAGTAAGATAGAGAGTAAGAGATGTATTGGTTGTTTTTAAGTAAGAACGAATGAGCTCTATTTATAGAGACTCAGAAAGTACACTAGATTACATCTCTAAGAGTAGCCATGCAAGGCATACTAGACAATAGAGAGTATTATAATAAAAGACAAGTAAAGTAATCTAGCTAAAGAGACTGCGGTAGGTAGAGACTCCGGATGCGGTTACTGATGAAGTAGCTTGACTGTGGGTGCTTGTCGGCTGCGGTAGCTGAAGTTCAAGAGGGTCACTTTTTTTTATTCAACAATTTCCCCCTAAGTGACCTCTTTAACTTTTGTTCAGCTATCAAGTTTAAGAAACTTGATCAGGATCCACCAAAACTTCCTAATGTTCTCCAACGAAGTGATTCTCCTTAAAATCTCGAACTTAACTTCGGCAGTTGTATTCTTTGATCTTTCGACTCCGATTCGACAGATTTCAAGTTGTTTCCTGGTGAGGTGATTCATGGCAGTCATAGGAATAAAGTATTTGACTTTATCGGTTTTCCTTTTGAAAATGACTCTGAGTTCAGGAAAGTTGGTTGCACCTAAGGATCTTTCTTGATAGCCTTCTGTAAGCATTGGTGCAGGATCGAGTGGTGGTAGATCAAACTTCTTGGCAATGGTGGGGTAGATGTCTGCGTCGATTTTAGCAAAATCGCAAATAGTTTCCTTCAAGAAAATATTAGCCCTTTCAAGCGCAATCTTCATCTTCGGGTGCTTCTCCGACTTGTTCTGAAACACCTTGGCTATGAGAAAGACTTCTTCTGGATTCATGCAAGGGAAGTCAGCTTGGGTGCGGACATAGTCGTGTTCCCTTCTGGTGAGAGTGTACTGAATGAATTCAGCCTTCATGAACTTCCTAATCTTGTAGTTCTTGACTGCGGATGGTCTGTCATTAGACCATATTTTCTCAATGGGAGAGGCATGCTTAGCATAGAAATGACTAAGTCTCTCAAATTCCATTGGCAGTCTTTTGTGGTCTGGAAGGCTACGGTCAAAAGGCTCAAACACTGTGAAGTATTTAGCATTTGAAGAGATTGGAACATCCTAGTAGCCATCCAAAGGAGGTTCAACGTATGTGAGGTATGGCTTGTAATCATCATCCAACAGTCTGCGGTGAGGATTGATCCAAGAGTTTATCAAGGATTCATCCATGACAGTGTCAAAACCGCATTCTCTCCATATAAGCTCAGCAAGTTTGGCTGCCTTCCAATCTTTCTTCCTTTGGGTGGTTGCAAGGGAGTCGTTTGAGCTTGGAGAGGACATGTGCTCTACCAGGTTTTTGAAGTGAGGGGGAGTCTCTGGTTTCTTCGGAGTGATCTCTTCTTGCGATGGAGTGTTATGAGGTGGAGTATGATGAGATGGTTGCGGTGTAGGTTGCGGTGTAGGAATTTTTTATGTAATGATGGGGGAACTCTGATGTTGTGAGATGGAGTGCTTGGAATGATGAACTTCATCTTCACTGTGATGGACTTCGTCTTCACTTCCCCCTCTTGAGGGATGCAACCCAGGTGCTTCCTCAAGCCATTGACGTAGGCCATCAACTTTGGCATATACTTCTTGAAATTGAGCTTTGAGGGCATCAGCCAGTTGTTGATTGTTGGGAGTGGACGAGAGAGCAGCTTGTGAATATCCTTGGTGAGTTGAAGGATTTCAGGACTGTGGAAGTTGGAGGATAGGGATCGTTGCAGTCTATTGATTGTGGCTTGAAGAACTGAGATAATGGACTCATACGCAGTGTGAGTCTCAGCTATCAGTTTTTGAGACTATGTGGCTTGATCCGCAGTGGCTGCTTGGAAATCCTTTTTGATTGCGGTCACCTCAGAGATGAGGCATTCCGCTGCAGCCATGAAGTCCTTATGATCTGCTTGTCGATTGTTGTCAAGGGACCGGATTCCCATTTCGACTTTGAGAAAAATTCTCTCAGCAGCTAATCGCTCACGCGTTTCCAAGCGCTCTATCCTTTCTATCAATGATTGCGGTCCGGGGGCGTCTTCTGGTTGCGGTTGAGTTGGCTTGACCGCAGCGAGAATTTGATCAACCTTTGCTTGTAGGCTCAAAAACTCCTTTCTTGTGACGACATTCTTCTTCTTTTTCTTCTTCTCTTTGGGTTTTGAAGTTGAATGGTGAGAGCCACTGGATTCCTCTTCTTCATCGAACATCATAAGGTCATCATCAGAGGGAGAGGGTTTGTTTACCTCTTGGAGATCAATATCATCAAAACCGAAGGTGGGAGCAGAACTGACTTCTATTGCGGTTCCTTCGTCTTGTGATTCATGAACTGTTGGAGTTGGAATTGGATTTGGAGTTTGAGTTGGAGTTGGAGTTACTCTGGAGGGCTCTGCACCTTCACCTGTTGCTTGAGCTTTGAGGATTGTCTCAGCCATCTCTGTCATCCAGTCTTGAACTTTCAGAATGGTGGCTACGGTATTGGCATTATTGATTGCATCTGCCCAATACTTAGCAACTGACTAGATTTCTTGTTCCTTTTGTTGTTGTTGCTTGATCTGTTGTTCCTTGCGTGCTTGGAATGCCCTTCTGAAAGCGACATATTTCTTGATGTCTGACTCAGTTATCGGAGTGTAGTGTAACCATGAGTCGTTTGATTCATCCCCGTCAAATCCTTGAAATCGCACCGAAGTGTCCTTCGGGAACACGGATCCTTGCACATTTGTGCTCACTGTGCCTAAACCACCTGTTACAGATGTAAGCAGAGTAGGATTTCCTGAGCTTCCTTGGTCTCCTTGACCCGTAGTCAAGTTTGGCCTCGGCTCAGTTCTGGCTAGGGCGGAAGAAGTGCCCTGCGGTTGGGGAGGTGTTTTAAGTGTTTGGGTTACGTTCAAGAGAATGGAGTTCAACTCCTCAGAAGAAAAGAAATGCAGTCGGGAAGCCCTGGAGACCTTAGGGCGTGAACCAGTGTCATCCCCTTGGGAGTGAACTGGGGGGGGGGGGGAGTCTCCACGATGTGGTGAATCAGACTCACTTTCTGAGTCTGATTGGAAAATGATAGTGGTGTTGAATGGGTCTGCGGCCACCCCAAGGACTACCGGAGCCTTTTGAGAGGCTAGGGTATCAGTCCGGTCACGCATTTGGCCAATGGTATCGGTTATTCTTTTCTTAAGGATGGCAATTGGTTGCTCATCCTCATCAGAATCACTATCTTGTGTGGGTGCGGTTGGGTTGGCTTTACGTTTCTTTGTGGGTGCGGTTGGTTTGGGAGCATCCTTGTTTGGTGTTCTTTGTTTCTTTTTTGTGGCCAATTGCTTTCTTCTTTGAGAAAGATTGGAGAGAATAGTGGAGGAAGGGACTGCGGTACTTCCAGGGTTAATGATTGCGGATGGGTTTTGAAGAGGCGGGGTAGGAGGGTATGGGGCAATACCTTCCGTAGCCTCAATATGATCTGAGACATCAACAGTCTCAAGACCAAGAGTGGAAAGAATGTAGGTAGGAAGTCTTCGAATCGGTCCAAAAATGGATTGATCAGATGAGGGATTGTACCTTTTAAGATCCTTGGTGACAAAGAAATTGATGTCACTGCCCATGTCGATCCCTGCATCCGCATGTAGGTCTGAAATGCAAAGAGACCAGAACCTTGCAAAAGTGAGTTCAGTTGGGTTCTCCCTTGGGCTCTCCTTGGGAATGTATTAAAGAAAGTCGTCCCATAGGATCTGCCCGTAGTTTACATCATGACCTGTGAAGATACTCCACACCAGCTCCAGAAGTTTAAGTCCCATATTGTCTGTGCCTCCGGTTCTGCCGGATAGACTGCGGATGACGAAGTGGCAAACAAATTGCCAGACCGCAGGCAATTGGTTTTTTTTGAATTCCCCAATTCCTTTAATCTTCTTCTGATATCCCATTTGGTAAAGTGCAGAAGTGTCGTCCGCCGTGGATGGGGTGAAGATCTTGATGGAGGGATGAACAAGAAGGTTAATGGCAGAAAGAAACTTTTCTTTGGACAGAATGACCAAAGAATCGTTAACCAGGTTAAGATGAACATCTTGTGAGTTTTCGATTGGTCGATAGGCTGAAAAGGCACATTTGAATAGGGTTGAGATTGGGACAACATCTGTGAAGGCATCGAAGGGGCCAAACAGGGGGTGATTCTTCAGAAACTTGATCATCAGCTTGATCGGAGCATTGTAGGATGAATGATCTTCGAATATAGCTCTGAAGTTGCTAGATGCTATCGTAGGAGAGTCTGAACCAGTAGGGTTCACTGATCCAGATGCCTTTGATTGTTTCTTGGATGCACCGGATTTCACCATTGTTGAAGATTGAGAGAAAGAGTAGAAAATAAAACAGATTGTGTTTATGGAGAAAGGATTCGATGTTTAGAGAGCGTAAACTGTTCTTGGGGAAGAAGAAAGGTTTTTATAGGGGTTTAAGGGAGCGGGAAACGTTTTTTTACCCTAGGTGAAAACGATAAGGTAAAAAAAAAATTGGGGGTTCTTTTGATTTTGTGAGATGAAATCTCAGCCACATATTTTGAAACGGTTTAAATTTTTTTGGGATTTTACCAAAAGAGGGTTTGCATTTAATGAAAAGTCTGACGTACATCATCACGTCTGGTGATCGTGTGGTGAGGGGAAAAAAAGTTGTAACGGATGGGACGTGCTAGGTAAGAGGAAAAGACAGATTAAGGATATGTTTATGGAAAAACGTTCTTTTTGTCATCATTCCTAAAATAGGTCTGACACAAGGTTTATTCAGAAAGAGAAAGAGACAGTTTCTTCAAGGAATGTTTTTTTATTTAATGTTTTATTTAATGAAGGATCATTAAATAGCACACTATGATTCAAGGATTAATGAAACAGTTGAGAAATCATCAATGTGATTGCGGATGGAAATTTCATTGCGGATGGATCATTCATTGCGGATGGATCATCCATTGTGGATGGGTAGATGTGTGACTGCAGTGAAAGAACTGAGTAGAGCACTTGTACAATAAGTTAGTAATAACAAACAATAAGGACCAGTGAAGGATAAATATGATATATGGTTGCGGTACATAGACTGCGGTACACAAGATATACCAAAACCATCTATCATAAGTAACTTTCAGTTAGGACCACAACAGAGACCAAAGATGGTCTGCGGTACCTATCAATTCAAGAAGAATTGAGGGTCCGGATTCATCATTCCTAACATTTGTAAGAAAGTCTTGAGCTTTGTAGAGTCAAGTGCCTTTGTGAACACATCAGCAATCTCTTCATGAGTATGGACAAAGATGAGTTCAATGTTACCTTTCAAGATGTGGTCTTTGATGAAATGATACCGTAGTTCAATATGCTTAGTCTTGGAGTGCTGAATTGGATTGTGAGAAATAGCAATAGCACTTTCAGAGTCACAGTAAATTGGTATCCGCAACATTCTGTATCCGTAGTCCAATAGTTGAGTTTTCATCCATAGGACTTGTGAACAGCAGCTGGCTGCGGCCACATACTCAGCTTCTGCGGTAGACAGAGATACACAACTTTGTTTCCTTGATGACCAGCTGACGAGTCTTCCACCCAAAAATTGACATCCACCTGAAGTGCTTTTTCGATCTAGTCTGCATCCGCCATGATCCGCATCTGTGAAAGCTTCAAGGCTGAAATCATTGCATGCGGGGTACCATAATCCAAGAGACTTGCTTCCTTTCAGGTATCGTAGTATCTGTTTGGCTGCGGTCATATGTGTCACTTTTGGGTCAGCCTGATACCTTGCGTATACACCTGTTGCAAAGACAATGTCTGGCCTGCTTGCGGTGAGGTACATCAAAGAGCCTATGATACCTCTATAAGTCTTGTGATCCACAGATTCGCCTGAGGGATCAACAGAGATCTTATATCCGAAGGCCATGGGGACCTTGGCCGAAGAATAGTTGTCCATAGAATATTTCTTTAACAGTTCAGTGGTGTATTTCTCTTGATGAATAAATATCTCTTGCGGAACTTGTTTCACTTGAAGTCCTAGAAAGAAGTTAATCTCTCTATTCATGCTCATTTTAAACTTGTTGGTCATGAGCTTAGCAAATTCATCCACCATTCCTTGATCAGTCGATCCGAAGATGATATCATCCACATATATTTGTACAAGCATAAGGTGGTCACCATTTGCTTTTCTAAACAAAGTGGGATCAATCACACCTCGTTTGTATCCTGACGAGACAAGAAATTCAGAGAGAGTCTCGTACCATGCTCTTGGGGCTTGCTTCAGACCGTAGACTGCTTTTTCAAGTTTGTAGCAGTGGTCTGGGAATTCAATACTTTCAAAGCCTGGAGGTTGCTGAAGATAAATCTTTTCTTTTAATTCCCCATTGAGAAATGCACTCTTAATGTCCATTTGGTGTACCTTGACGTTTTTGTGGGCTGCGTATGCTAAGAAGATTCGGATGGCTTCCATTTGTGCCACCGGAGCATACGTTTCATCATAGTCAACACCTTCAAGTTGACTGTAGCCCTTTGCAACTAGCCTTGCCTTATTTCTGACTACCGCACCTGATTCATCCAGCTTGTTTTTGAATACCCATCTAGTACCAACAATGGTGTGACCATGTGGCTTCGGAATGAGCTTCCACACTTTGTTCCTTTTGAATTCTTCTAGCTCTTCTTGCATTGCGGCTATCCAATCAGGTTCTAGTAATGCTTCTTTGATCGTTCTGGGCTCGATTGAGGACATAAATGTTGCGTAGTGACAATGATTAGATAAGTCCTTGGAAGATCGAGTCTGGATACCTGCGGATTTGTTGCCAATGCTTTGACCTGGTGGATGGTCCTTCGTCCATACGTGTAGACGGGGTTGTAGATGATCAGCAGCTACGGTAGAGGGAATGTCTTCGATATCAGAAGACTCTGCGGTTGGAGATGGCAGTTCCCCCTGGATTTAAGAACATCCTGCAGAATCATCTTGGTTTGTTGGAACGAGAATTGAATTTTCTTGAGCAGTTGGAAGAGGTTCCCCCTGGATTGCGGATGGGAGATCCTCTGGAACCTGAGAAGGTTCCCCCTGGACTGCGGATGGAAGAGTGATAATCCTAGAGTCTATTCTTGTGTCGATGTTTTCTATGTTTTCATCATCCGAGTCAGAAGAAACGTTGGATGGTAAGGTTTCTCTACGGATGGGAACTTGAGCAGCATCAAGTACTGGAACCTCGACGGTTGTTGCTTGATCCGGAGTAGAGCTTTCCCCCTCAACCGAAGAGGTGGAAGTATTGAGAGATGCTACTTCGAATAGTAAAGGACCAGATACATCAGCATGCTGTTGTTGCGCTTCTTGAGACACGAGAACTTCGGATAACTTGGTTGTTTCTACAGGGTCGAAGAGATCGTCATAATTGACTTCAACAAGATTTAATGGACCTGAAGAGGCAGGAATATCGCTTTCCATGATTGCTGTGGTTTCAGTGGATGGAGGGGCGTTGCGGATGTGAGAATCATCAAATCTCACATCGAAGCTTTCAATGATTAGCCTTGTACATCTAGTGAGAACTCGATAAGCAACCTTGTTGGTGGAATAGCCAAGAAAGATGCCTTCATCAGACTTCGGTGCAAACTTGTGAAGATGATCGCGGTTGTTAATCACAAAACATCTACACCCAAAGATATGAAAGAAGCGGACATTTGGCTTTCTGTTGTTAAGGCCCTCATATGGTGTTTTGTTGAGGCGTTTGCACACAATGCTTCGGTTTTGTACAAAGCAGGCGGTTGCTACAGCTTCAGCCCAGAAGTAGAGAGGAAGGTGTGCGAAGTTGAGCATGGATCTAGCTGCTTCTACTAGAGTGCGGTTCCTTCTCTCTACTACCCCATTTTGTTGTGGTGTATAAGGAGCTGAGAAGTTGTGAGTGATGCCCTTAGACACCAAGAAACTGTTGAGAAGATGATTAGTGAACTCGGTTCCATTATCACTGCGGATACGTCGTACGGGAAGCTTGATCTGAAGTTCGATTTCCTTGATGAAATTGATGAGAATCTGCGTTGTTTCTGACTTGAGTCTAAGGAAGAAGACCCATTTGAAGCGTGTAAAGTCATCTACAATAACCAGTATGTATCTCTTGTGATGGAGACTGGCTACGGTGGATGGACCGCAGAGATCAATGTGAAGGAGCTCAAGTGGTTCAGAGATTGAAGAATCAATCACCATGGGGTGACATGCTTTGGATTGCTTCACACATTCACATGCCGGACAGAGAGTATCGTTGATGAATTTGAGAATGGGGAGACCTCTGACTAGTTCTCTGGTGACCAAATTGTTGATGTATCTGAAGTTGAGATAGGCTAGCTTGCGGTGCCATAGCCAGCTGACGGATACGGCTTTGGATAGGAAACACAACTGCGGTCTACCAATGATCAGAGAGACATCCAAAGGATACATGGTACCTTCGGATCGGGATTTGATCAGACATGTGCTCCTATCACTTGTCATTACATAACAAAATTGATCATCAAATTCAACTCGATGGCCTGCCTTACATAGTTGGCCAACACTGATGAGATTGTGTTTAAGGCTTTCTACATAAGTAACCTTTTGAATAGAGAAGTTCCCCGTAGTGAGAACACCGTAACCTCAGATGATTCCATTCGCATTGTTGCCGAATGTAACATTTCCACCATTGCATATTGGCCTGAAATCCCGAAGGTATTCTAACCTTCCGGTCATGTGCAAGGAGCAGGCACTGTCAATTAACCATTCATCTTCTTGTTCCTCCTTGCACAAAGCCTAAGAATTACACGGTTAGTTTAGGCATCCAAACTAGTTTGGAGCCTGGGGCAATTGGTGAATTTCTAAATGATGCATGGACCGAGGTTGCAGGGACGGGTCTCTTGTCAACTTTTAATCCTGGTTCTGGGTGTTTGTTTAGATTTGGAGTGTTGTGAGTTTTTGAAAAAGTACGAGGTTTCTGACTCCGACTAGATTTGACATAGGATGAATCCTTTTGACAACTACACTGACATTTACAAAAAGAGATATTGTCTTTTGATCTAACATTATGCTTGGTCAGCGGTCTATAGGATGAATTGGACTTGTTACCGGTCCGAGGTTGGTAATCCCTGACATGAGTGGTGTTTGGTTTCTGAAAAGTTTGTTTCGAAAAAGGTTTAGCACGTGTAAATCTTTGTGTCCTTTTTTTTGGATTTGGTAGAATACCCTTTCACTTTTTGAAATTTTGATGTGACTTTAAAAGTGTTGGAGTGGGTAAGATACCCTTCCATTTTGGGTCATCTGAGGAATAGACTTGAAAACCATTGTTTTGAAAAGACTTTGCACCTTATTGGGTTTTGTCAGATGAATTAGGAATGACTGATGAAACTTGACATTCCTTTTTGTGTGTTTTCTTGATAGGAGAGTTTTTTGAAAAGTAATGTGAGAAAACAAATTTTTCTGGACTCTTGGACTTTGGAAATCTGACATGCTTCTTGTTTTTCGAAAAAGTTGGTCTATTTGTGCCACGGGATCGAATTTCCTCTTTGAAAGCCTTTTTAGCTAAGGATTTTGGTGAACCGCAGTCTTTGTTGTTCAACTGCGGTTTCCTAGAACCTTTTGAAAATTTGTGATAACGAGGGCTTGAGTCATCAGAACTTGAGGATTCAGGGATTTGAGAGCATTGTCCCACTTCAAAGTTTTCTATGGGCAATTCGTGATGAATTGGTTGAAGAGTTGCAGAACTTTTGTTCACAGACTGTGGTTGGGATGGCTTGACTACCGCAGGGTAAGTCTTAGTTGGGACTGCAGTGGGATCTTTGTGGGACTTTTGGTTACAGTGTGAGACACTGCGGTCTGAGGGCAAAGACGGGAAGTCTATAGGGACTTCGGGGCCCTCAATGACTATCTCTTCATCAACTACGGATGAGGTTTGAGAGTTTGGGTAAATGGTGCCACAGATAGGAATTTGATCACATGTGCGACCCGAAACCTCAGGCACAATTTCCTCAATTACACAATTATTACTTAGATTATGCAGTCTACCGAAGTGAGTTTTGATGTCTTCGGGAAAGGTCTTGTCATTAACTGGGAAATGAAATTCTCGGTCTGGAGGGACATACAGTCTGTCTTTGTTGAACCGGGGTGAGGAATCCATTGCGGTAGGATATCCATTTGACCAACCCCAATTGTATGTATTGTCCACGGTTCCATTATTGACCAAATTTTCAATAGCTTCACTTTCATTAAACAATTTTTCGATTAAAAGATTTAAGCATACAATTTCACTCTGAGCTAAATCTATTTGGTTCAAAGCTATTTCTAATTGGGTTTCACTCAACATTCTTGCATCTTTTTCTAACTCTAGGTCCTTTTCTAACATAGCCATTTTGAGTCTTTTGTTATCCAGTCGTCCTCTCACGTGGAACATCTCTTGGGACGCAATGTTCTTCTCATCTAAGGCTTTGTTATAGTCTGTAAGGACGGCAGCACACGTGTCATTAAGATCATCTATGTAGGGTTGATAGTCATGCATGCTATATTTTAGAGTTTGGATCATGAGTTTTACCTGTTCGACGATGCTTAGAGTTCCATCCTTTGCCATGTAGCAGTAGTTCTTGTTCAGCTTTGTAGACCCATCATCATCCACAGTTGCCAGCATGCAGATTTTCCCTTTTCCTTTGACACTGCTGATGGCTTCATCTTCGTCTCCGGATGACCAAACTTGATGGTCTCTTTTGACATGGGCTACGTATGCCCTTCCCTTTTCCTTATCTTCTAACTCTTGAGCCATTCTAAGGTAGAGTGCTCTGTCTTTTACTACATTGGCCTTACAATCTCTTGCAAAGTGGCCCTACCAACTCCTCCCCCTGTCGCGGATACAGCTGATGCAGCTGCTGCGGCGGCTGTCTCTGCAAGGGCTGCGTAGCGCTCATCAAAATACTCCACCATGGCGGTCTTAATCGACCCGAACATCTCCGGTAACTGAGCCCGGAATGCAGCAGCAACCTCATCATGCAGGATCTCTCGAATCCTGACATCCAACTCCTCTGTACCCATCTGCACCACCGGCTCAGGTGCTGTCGGCCCCTCCTGGCCTCTGTCCCCTGATCCTGATCCCGAACCGGATCCAGCCACGAAGCGCCTCGTCATCACCATTTTGAAACATACCACAAGATATCAGATAATCCATATAAATAACTGGGAGCCAACTCCCTACTAACCCTAGGGATTGTGACTTACTTGACATGCGTATGGGTCCTGTGCTTTCAGTAGTACGGGCCTATACTACCTTCCACACCTACCCATATTTGTCTCAAGCATCATCACAATGCCCTAACTGAATACACACCATGGCGAGCGCTCAATCCTCACCCTAGAGGAATGACAAACATCTCATAACTGGCCTCCCGGCCTCACTCAATCCACCTATCCATGAAACTTCCACCAACCCGGTAGCACTAGTGTATGCTAGCCATACATAATGCTGGACCCTATAGACTTTCGAATATGTTGAGAGAAAAACTTTGAGACACACTTGAACAAACGTTAGTACAAGTAGATTGCGGAATAGTTAATCTCGAAGGATCTAAAAGCTCAACAATAATATTAATAAGTTAGAGTTAGATAGTTAGAGAGTTAGTTGCGGAAAAGTAAAGAAATAGAAATGACAACAATTGTTATATCAAGTATACACATAAGTTGATTCATAACAAGGAATGCATTCAAACCAAGTTAATAAGGAAGATCAAACTTAGTGATTAAGTCACAGAAGACTTGCTCCGGAGAGAGGTTATAATCAGTAACGTTCTAGTATGATTTGAGAGTAAGAAGGGATGCGTAGTAAGATAGAGAGTAAGAGATGTATTGGTTGTTTTTAAGTAAGAACGAATGAGCTCTATTTATAGAGACTCAGAAAGTACACTAGATTACATCTCTAAGAGTAGCCATGCAAGGCATACTGGACAATAGAGAGTATTACAATAAAAGACAAGTAAAGTAATCTAGCTAAAGAGACTGCGGTAGGTAGAGACTCCGGATGCGGTTGCTGATGAAGTAGCTTGACTGCGGGTGCTTGTCGGCTGCGGTAGCTGAAGTTCAAGAGGGTCACTTTTTTTTATTCAACAGAATATCCAATCCTACCCTAAGCTCTCAATCAAACAAGAACAGAACATAAGGCCAAATCAAACATTCTCAGGCTATAAGATCTTAATTATGTATAACTGTGATGCTTACACTAAGAAACTATAGTAATGATGTCAATTTCATATAAAGGAAACCCTAGGCTAGCAGGCATCATGAAATCAGACAATTCTATCGTACAATTTCTGAAGATCCCTAGCCTAGTACTAACATGTTGTTCTAACATATCACATAATCAAATAACTTGTATGGTATTTTGGGGTCTACTTACTGGCTCCGGCTGATCGTACACCCTGCATCCTCCTTTATTTATTTTGAAAACCATTTTAGAAATTATTTTGAAAACCTTTCCTTGATTTGAGACTGAATTCACACGAATGTTCCTCCAATTCACTCAAACCAAGGCTCTGATACCAACTTGTAACACCCAAAAATTTTAAACAAATTTAAAACTTTTAAAACATGTCAAGTTCATCAAAACATTACAACTTTGTTTTCAAAATATTATTTATCAGAGTATTCCCAGAAACATAAACATAATATGAGGAGCTGTACGATCATGCCTTCGCCTTGCCGCGATCCCCTGATGTACCTGAAACAATAAACTAAAACTGTAAGCCCGTAAGCTTAGTGAGTTACCCCCAAAATACCGATACACATACAGTCCACATAACCATGTCAGTAATAACATATCATAACAAACTGAAACAGCATACAATGGGTCCACAGCTTTACGAGCTGGATTACCCCTGGGCCCTCAGTACGAGTCTGGAATGCCTACCGGGCCCTCAGCTCGTATCTAGAATGCCATCGAGCCCTCAGTACAAGTCTGGAATGCCTACTGGGCCCTCAGCTCATATATGGAATACGCTAGGGTTTGTTGGCTACCGCACGGAGCAGTATAACCTCAACCCATTCCACATAACATGTAACATATAACATAACCATTGAGCATGCAATAATCATATAACATCATAGGTAGTCCTACAGATCCACCTAACTGAAATAACTACTAACATGCAACACTGACTCATACTCAACATCCAATACTGCTAGGATAACACATCCAATGGGCCGGCCTTGGTGCCTTATACTCCTTAGTATAGTGAGGATAACTCACCTTGCAACTGTCGTCTGAAACTAGAAAGCTCAACTCCCGGATCACCAACACGAGCTCCACCACCTATAGCTACCATAAAACCCTTTTTCATAAATCTCCAAATTACCAGAATACCCTTAGAAGTCAACTGGTCAACCCTTGGTCCAAGTCAAAGTCAACAGTCCATGTTGACTCGACTCGTCGAGTGCAGTTCACCGACTCGTCGAGTCCTTCCTGAACTCGAGAAGTCGTGAAATCCATGATTGGCTCGTCGAGTTCCCTTTTAACTCGCCGAGTTCATACGTGTCCAAGAATTGGGAGAAACCCTAGCCGACTCGCCAAGTCTTCGAACGACTCGCCGAGTTCAAGGCAATCTTCAACGGACTCGCCGAGTTGTTCATCCAACTCGTTGAGTTCATGGCCATCTTCAACGGGCTCGCCGAGTTGTTCATCCAACTCGCCGAGTCCTTGCAGACCTTTATCCATGCAGACGCTTTTTAAGCCATGGCAAGGTTCCAGATTACAGATCCAAGCTTCTAGGGTATGTTTATCACGTAAAGTCGCAAACTTTACATGCATCCAAAGCTTTAAGACCCTTAAATGGCAAAACTAAGCTTGCAATGAAGTCTCACACTTGAGGGAAGGCTCCTACTAGGCAAGGCTGATGACTTTATGGATCTAGAGGTCAAAGGGAGTCCAGATCTGAAGTTACAACTTCAGATCTTAGCTTAAACATGGGGAGCCTTTCATAAAACCCATCCAAAAGAGGTTAAAAGGGAGATGAGCTAAAGGAACAGCTTAATACCTTCCATAGAGTGACAACTGATGAATCTCTTAGCTCCCCACAAGTTCCTAGCCTTGATTTCCTTGCTTCCCCAAGTGTTTCCTTCTCGAAAGTTCCTCCTCCAAGCTTGAACACACCAAAATAACACACACACACGATTTTGGGTTTGAAAGGGACAAAGGGCAGTAAAAGGGAGGCTGGGGGAGGCCAATGATCCTTTAAATAGGGTGCAAAACCCTGAGATTTAGGGTTTCATCTGCCAGCTCCTACTCGTCGAGTCCCTTCTTGGACTCGGCGAGTAGGTCATTAAAATACGTGGACCAACCCGCTGCTACTCGACGAGTAGCGCAATCAACTCGTCGAGTAGCCCTTGAAATCAAGAACTCACACATTAAATCAATACCTGAGAATAGGGGCGTTACAATTCTCCCCCACTTGAACTAGACTTCGTCCTCAAGTCAGCTGCAGCGAATAACTCCGGGTAATGCTCCCACATTTCAACCTCCGTCTCCCACGTCCACTCGGACCCCCTCCGATGCTCCCACTGTACTTTCACCAAAGGTATCTCCTTATTCCTCAGAATCTTCATCTTTTTCTCTAGTATGGCCACAGGCCTCTCTACGTAATTCAGGCGTTCATCAACCTGAATATCATCCAGCGGCACCACCTCCTCTTGATCCATAATGCACTTTCGTAGCTGCGAAACGTGGAAAGTGTTGTGTATCCGACTAAGCTCCTCTGGCAGCTCTAGCCTGTAAGCTACCTTGCCAACCCTGGCAATGATCCTGAACGGACCAATATATCGGGGACCCAATTTTCCCCTCTTCCTGAAGCGGATCACGCCTTTCCAGGGCGAGACCTTCAGGAGTACCATGTCACCGCACTGAAACTCTAACTCGGAGCGGCGCCGGTGGGCGTAACTCTTCTGCCGACTCTGAGCGGTCTGCAGCCGCTACCTAATCTGCTGAATCTTTTCGGTAGTCTACAAGACCACCTCCGTCCTACCCATCACCCAGTGGCCAACCTCACCCCAACAAACCGGGGTGCGACATCTCCGCACGTACAACAGCTCGAATGGCGGGGCGCCAAGGCTAGAATGATAGCTGTTGTTGTAGGCGAACTCCGCAAGCAGTAGGTGAGAATCCCAACTCCCACCGACATCAATGACACACGCCCTCAACATGTCCTCGAGGGTCTGAATAGTCCGCTCGCTCTGGTCGTCTGTCTGCGGGTGGAATGTTGTGCTGAAGTGCAACCGCGTGCCCAGCTCCTCGTGAAACGTTTGCCAGAAGCGTGAGGTAAACCTGACATCCTGATCAGAGACAATGGAAACGGGAACCCCATGACGAGACACGATCTCGCGAACGTACACTTCGGCCAATTTCTCAGCCAATGAGCTCTCCCGTATAGCCAAGAAATGGGCACTCTTGGTCAATCGATCCACGATGACCCATATAGCATCAAACCCCTTCGTCGTCCTCGGCAACTTGGTAATAAAATCCATTGTGATATGTTCCCATTTCCACATGGGAATCTCTAGAGGCTGCAGCTTTCCATGCGGCCTCTGATGCTCGGCCTTGACCATCCTACAGGTCAAGCACCTCTCGACGTACCAAGCGATCTCTCGCTTCATGCACGTCCACCAATAGCTCAAACTCAAATCCCGGTACATCTTGGTGGCCCCCGGGTGAATAGAGAAATGAGACTTATGAGCCTCCTCCATAACCGTCTGCCTAACCCCACCAGACATCGGAACCCAAACCCGACCGCATCGAGTCAATAGTCCCCGACTATCCTGCACGAACCGGGTATTCTCACCCTTGATCCTCTCCAGCTTCCAATTCTCCGGTCGCATGCCCTCTACCTGGGCATTTCTGATCAAACTCACAAGCGGATAATCCACCTCTATCCTCATACATACTGCGGGGGTGGAAGACCCAGCTGACTTGCGGCTCAAAGCATCTGCAACCACATTCGCTTTACCAGGGTGGTAAAAGATCTCGCAATCGTAGTCCTTGACTACATCCAGCCACCTGCGCTGCCTCATGTTCAGGTTCGGCTGATCCATGATATGTCTCAAGCTCTTGTGATCCGTGTAAATGGTACAGTGGACCCCATAGAGGTAATGTCTGCATATCTTGAGGGCGAACACCACCGCCCCCAGCTCCAAGTCATGCGTAGGGTATCTCGTCTCATGCGGCTGCAGCTGCCGCGATCCGTAGGCTATCACTCGTCCTCTCTCCATGAGGACTGCCCCTAAACCTGTGATGGATGCATCACAGAACACCACAAAATCCTCAACTCCCTCCGGGAGTGTCAAGACTAGTGCCTCACACAAATGCTGACGGAGGGTCTCAAACGCCCTCTGCTGCTCGGGGTCCCACCGGAAATCCACCCCCTTCCTCGTCAGGCGAGTGAGGGGTACTGCAATCTTGGAGAAATCCCGTATGAACCTCTGGTAGTACCCTGCGAATCCCAGAAAACTCCTAATATCTGAGGGAGATTTTGGGATCTCCCACTGCATAACCTCCTCGATTTTGGCCGGATCAACCAAAATCCCCTCCTGGTTAACGAGATGTCTGAGGAACTGGACCTCTCGTAACCAAAACTCACACTTCGAGAACTTGGCGTACAGCCGTTCTCGTCTCAAAACTCCCAACAGCTCTCGCAGATGCTCCTCATGCTGCTCTCGGGTCTTGGAATACACCAAGATATCATCTATAAACACCATGACCGAGCGATCAAGCATCGGTCTGTAGACCCGATTCATCAGGTTCATGAACACTGCTGGCACGTTGGTGAGCCCAAACGGCATCACCACGAACTCATAATGTCCATAACGAGTTCGGAACGCGGTCTTCTCCACGTCCTCCTCTCTGACCCTGACCTGATGATACCCAGACCTCAAGTCTATCTTGGAAAACCAAGATGCGTCCTGCAACTGATCGAAGAGATCGTCTATCCTCGGGAGTGGGTAACGGTTCTTCACCATTAACTTATTCAACTCCCGATAATCAATACACATCCGGTGCGAAACGTCCTTCTTCCGGACAAAAAGAATCGGCGCTCCCCATGGAGAACTGCTAGGTCGAATGAACTGCTTGCCCAACAGTTCCTGTAGCTGCGACGACAGCTCCTGCATCTCTGGTGGTGCCAATCGATACGACTCCTTAGCGATAGGGGCTGCACCTGGCACCAGGTCGATCCTGAACTCGACCTGCCTCTCCGGAGGTATCCCTGGAAACTCCTCCGGAAACACATCTGCAAACTCCCTGACCACCGATACATCGGAAACCGAAGTCTGATCCCTGACTCGCGTATCTACCACATACGCTAGATAACCCGCACACCCGTGCTGAATGTACTGCCGAGCCCTGGCAGCTGAGCAAAACCCGGATCCCACTCTGGTGCCCTCGCCATATACAATCAGTTCTCCCCCACTTGGGGTTCGAACTACCACTCGCTGGCCCTCGCAATCAATCATAGCACCGAACCGACTGAGCCAATCCATGCCTACAATCACGCACACCTCCCCCATGGGGATCAGAATCAAATCTATCGGAAAGGACACCCCGAAAATCTCCAAGTCACACCCTCGATAAACTGAAGAAGCAGAAACCCCGTGTTTGTTGGCGATAGAGACTCGCAACGGACACTCTAGCTCGCCTACTGGCACTCTGAACTCCCTACTAAAATTCTGAGATACAAAAGACCGACTCGTCCCCGAGTCGAACAAAACCAAAACAGGCAAGGAGTTCACTAGAAACGTACCAGCAACCACGTCCGGTGCTGCCTTGGCCTCCTCGGCCGTAAGCTGAAATGCGCGTCCCTAAGCCTTCGGAGGCTCTGCTCTGCCCTGCCTTCCATCGGTAATCCTCAACGTAGCCGGCGCAGGAGCCTGTGCCGGCTTGGCGGCAAGTAGTGGACAGTTGGCCCTCATGTGGCCAACCTGATCGCAGTGATAGCATAACCTCATACCCTGAACTGGGGCGGCCTGGCAACAGTCCTTCGCGTAATGCCCCACTTTGCCACACCTGTGGCACCCACTACCAACTCGTCACACACCAGAATGACCCTTGCCACACTTCCCACAAGTGCGACTCTACTGACCCCCGGTCCTAATATCAGCGGTCTTAGACCGCTTCGGCGCCGGCTGAGAATGTGTCGGGGCCTGCCGCTGCTCACTCAACTACTGCTCAATCTCCAACTCACGCCGTCTGGCGGCCTCCTGCAACTCTAGAAGAGTATCACATCGCTGGGTCGACACAAACTGACGGATATCTGTCTTGAGCATGCTCGGATAACGGGTCATCTGAGCCTGCTCTGAAGCAAACTCCGGGCAAAACATCGCCCTCTCAGTGAACATACTATTGGATTAGATGTCTAAGCCCATAACTATTATTGGTATGTACTTGACCCGAGAGTAGCATGGTCCATTTGGGTTGCATATCATCAGGACAATTTGTTAGGATGGACTTTTGAGAGAAGGTTATTTATGGTTTATTAATATATTATAAGTTATAATATATTAATATGAAATCATATGTTTTAATTAGTATCGATCAAGAATTAATTTGGAATTAATTTAGTGATCAAAAGAGACTAATTAAATCTATGGGGACTAATTATGATAATTAGTTATATTTATATGTGTTGGGCTTATGATCCATGTTGGACCAAGTTTATGTATGGATACATAAAGAGTTGGGCCACATGAACCATGGATCATAAAACCCATGGGTATGGATTATGGGTTATACCCATGACCCTTGGAATCCTACATATAAATAGGTTACTCCATAGCCAAAATCACCACTTCTTTTCTTAGAGAAATATGGAGGTGTTTTGGTGCATGGAATTCTCTCTCAAGAGCCACCTTTGTCCTAGGTGTGTTGTGATTCCATTTGAGGCATTTCATACTATTGGTGCTAAGCTCTTAAGGCCAAATACATCAAGACTTCAAGCCACATAAAAGGTATGTTTCTCTAACTAGTATATTATATGGTTTATGTCAAATGCATGCTAGTTATAGGTTTAATGCCTTGGAAACCATTTGCATGTATAATAGAGAAAACATAGATCCAAGGTATTTAGGGTTGTATGTGCACCATAGGATGTTGTAGTATACTAAAACCCAACAGTGGTATCAGAGCCATGGGTTGTTTTCTATTATATTTGATGCAAATGTATTTTTTTTTCCAAGTTGAAGGAAAAAAAAGAAAAAAAACATGAAGTTTGTCAAATTTTATGATAATTACTTGATTTTATGAAAAACTAATTATTTATAAAATTTGAGTCACTTTACTACAAGAGTTGAATTAGGTCAATTTATTAAAAGATAGAATGATATGATTATTTTATTTGTTTTAGAAGTTTGATCTAAATGGTTTTAAGGAGTTACAAATTTTGTCATAAAATTTTGGAACTCAAAAGTTTTTTTTAAAGTTATGATCTTAAGAGTTTTGAAACTTCCATAAGTTATGGATGTGAAATGTCTCATTTATTAACTCTTTAGGTTATGAATTCCAAGAGTCTTCAAAGGATAATTATCAAAGTTTCAAGATTTGTATTAGTTTATATGATTATCTAATTTCTTGAAAATTGTTGATGTGAATTATCTTTACTTATGAGTTTAATCTAGATCATAGAAAAATTATTTGATTATTGTGTTAATTGGAATATTTGATCTTAATGGTTTTTATGAACTCCATAACTTGTCCCCAAGTTATGGAAAGTGAAGAGTTTTTCTTTTTAAAGTGTCATTAAGTCTCATAGGTTATGAAAATAGAAGAGTCACTATTTTTAATGTCATCATTAAATGATTTAATGTCTTCCATAACTTGTCCTCAAGTTATGGAACTTGATTTTTTTTTTCATTAAACCTTAATTAAACTCATAAGTTATGAAAAATCCAAGAGTTTTGAAAGGTTTCAAAACTTGTCCTCAAGTTTTGGAATTTGTAAAGTTACCCCCCACGTATACTTTAATTCCAAACTAGACCTTAGAATTTTAAAAGTTTAAAATTCAACCCTTATACTATTATTATAATTTTAATTATATAGATATGTATAAGATAAAGTCGTCTTACCATTAGTAGGCCTCATTCACGAAGCCGGTCTATAAGGGGGGTATAAGGTTACTGCCTATAAAATGGCAGTTTAATGGGTGTCCACTCTCACTCACCGCTTCCTTGACCGGTGGAGGGTCGTTAGCCGAACAGGTAGGACAAGGACTATAATTCTCCCTTCATTATAAGTATAATGATAATACTAAGTAACTAAACACTTATAAATTCCCAATCTTAGTTACTTAGGAAAATGTGAATAAGGTGCTAATCCATGAAATTACACTTTGCACTTTGTTTAAGCTGTTAGTGGAGCGTGTGTGGTTAACCGGCACACTAACCTGGACTTAACAAGGTAGGCAAAGGGTAACTTAATGTTTATCATAGTATCGTTGGAGCGTGTGTGGTTAACCGGCACATCGATTGAGGGGTAAATATTAAGGGTACCAAGTATATTTGCATGGTTACTTCACACCTTGTTTTGTGATCCTCGGCATCCCAGTCACAAAACCTGAAGGGCACACTCGAGATTGAAACATGTCATTGAAAAGTTCAATGAATCTCAAAAGAATCTAGGAGTTTCAAAACCAATTAAAACCTAATAATACATTTTGTTTATCTTGGTGGAAATTGGTGAATCGTCATTCACATACCTTCAAATATTTTATAGCTTGGATTACGGCATCCCTCTTCTAAGTTATAAAATAGTTTGTTGGGTCCTAGCCTTAATATATCATATTGGGTGTTATATTAAGGACTTAAATCAACTTTACGTGAATTTCTCCCATTGTTGATGTCTGGTTTAGACAACAATGATCTTCCCAAACCAAGCTTTCCTAATGAATATGACTTCCCGAGTTTGGCTCATGGAAGTCATACTTCTCTTCCTCCACCTCCTCCAATTATTCTCCCTAACCCACAAGTTCAAGGTCACTCAAGCCCTAATGGCAAGCAAGGTCTATGTGTGATCACATCTTAGAGATGAAGTCACATATTGACAAGCCGGGAGAGTTGGGTGTCAAAGTCTTGAGAAAGTTGGATGTTCAATCACTTTCTAAGTCATATAGTGAGTTCCTTTGGGACTACTATGAAACAGACTATGACATGAACCTTAATGATCATATCTATTTGCTTGGTGCTGCTGAATCAGCAATGATTTGGAACGATAGTAAAGCAAATTTGATTAGAAGATCAACTTCCCAAAAACTTTATGGACAGTGACAATGGTGACATTGGAAATCTAGAAAAAGCATTCTCTTCCCAATGGAAAGGGACTGGCCATAGTCAACCCGGTTGACCAAATGGTAAAGAGAAAGGCTAAGTCTGAGATAGTCCCATTACCAAAGGGTCCATATGTTTATTTTGCCAAAGGAAGGGGCGTTGATTGCAAAGCTGCCAAATTTACCTAAGGATGTTAAAGTCAATAAGTTTGACTCTACATCAGGTAGAGCCCATTATCTAACTCTGTTAAGTTCTATTATGAGATCCTCATTACATGATGTGACTGGGTCACATGTTGATGTTTTAAGTATCAAAGAATAGAGAGAAATCTTAAAGGAAGTATATGCTGATTCTGATCGCGAAGGTGGATTTCGATCGCATCAGAATTTTGAGCAGTTGCTTAAGAAGTTATGATATATTGCTAAGGAATAGATAACAACAATTTTCCATGTGGATTGTAAGGATAAGTTTTTCCGCAAAGTTTTAAAATAAAAAAAAAATTGTTTAATTTTATTTATTTGAAGTATCCTTACAATGGCATTTGTGGAAATTGTTGCTTATATGATTCCACTGACAGCAATATTGGAAAATGGATTTGATTCTTTCATTTGTGGTAGTGTCTAAATTTACCAAATCAGGAAAGTTCCTCATCGCCCAAGTTTCAATTGGACCGAAACTTGGAATCATGCAAGCTGAATAGTATGATGAATGAGAACTTTCAAGCATTGGAAAATCAAGACTAATTACTTGTTCACATGGATGTGTGAGTCAAGTGACGGACTAAAGGGATCGAGTACACATTCTTGTGCACTGGTCATGTCCACCACAAAGCTCGTTAAGACTATTTGATTTACTAAAGTTTAGTAAATATGGTTATACTTACAAGTTTAAGTATAATTCTGAAACATTGGAAAAGTCTCAATGTATGGCAGAACGAATGGGAAGAATCAAATTAGGCAGAAAGATAAAAGTTTCTCAAATCTGAAAAGATGGGAGAGTACTTTAGTATCATGTTTGTGATCATCTTAATGATTTAGAAATCATATCACAATTAGTCCTCTAAAGGTCATCTTAGTGCATTCTTATGACTAAGAAGAGGAGTCATGAATTGTTGAAATGGTTAGATCAGGAAGATGAGTCATACTTCGTTCCAAAACAATTCTTAGAGTCATACTCCAAGATTGTAACTTGAGTGACATATCTTAAAGAAAGGTTTAAAACACTTGTCAAATGTAAGAGTAAAAGTGTCCTACTCTTGTAAATTTGAAATTGGTAAGTTGTGATGTTTTGGATAAAACAAAGACCAACTAAGGCCAATTGTGTGAAGTGTTTGTCTTGATAAAGAATCCGTACTATCTCTTGAATATTTGGCAAGATAGTCTTATATGTCAAGAGGATAGTGGGAGTCTTAAAGATCCTAAAAAGAATTTCAAGAACTAATCAAGAATAAAACCTGAGGTTCTTCACTAGCACACGACTTGAGGTTTATAACCTATCGTGTTGACATATTCTATGCCCATTCCAGTTAAAGTTGGCTTTGCATAGGAGTTCTGAAAGTTCTCAATTGGTTGCATAACAACTTGGAAGCAATGGCAGGCCCTGTACTGCCAGGTGGCAAGAAGTTAAGATTGCATAAGTTCAGTCCATATGAGTTTGGATTTGTCATTATCCTTGTCTTGTGACTATGGTTTTGACGATTCACATGGATAAGAACACATACACCATAAAATCTAAGGGTCATAAGGTTTCTCTCCGATTCATGAAAATGATGGTGAGGAAACACTTCCACCAAGTAGATTTGAAGCAGATGGCAAAAGGTCTAAACAATTGAGACTATGATTACGGCATCCCTTTTCATAGTTCTGAAATTGTTTAGACACACATGCATGCTAACTAAGGAAAGGTGTATGATTTTGATAAAGTTTTATCAAAGCATCTCGTATCAGAAATCTGAACTTTGGTAAGAAAGTCAATAGAGTATTGATTTCTAGAAGTCCAGCTGATTTCTGAGTACATGTCAAAGCTAGTGGGAGCATAAGTGTTATGCTAATAATCATCATGTTAGTGGGAGCATGATAATTATTGTTAGTGTTGCAAGTTAGCAATGTTAATTATAGAAAACAAAAGTTTCAATTCGTGAGGCTGCAGGGATTGAAAAAGTTGTTTTGCTATAATTAAGGGAGAGGATATACTGCATTTCAGTTCTAAAGGCTTAGATTGAGACCTTAATCATCTTTAGTCAAGAATATATATATGAATTTCATGTTGGATTGGTTCAACTTAAGGAAATTCTATATATTGCGTTCTCAAAATTCGATTATGATTACGGCATTCCTCTTCATAGTCAAATTTTGAAAACATGGCAAATAAAAATATTGTAGCAAAAGACTGGTCTAGAATCATGTCTTTATGTGAGACATCATGAATCGTGTACCATTTGCTTTGGGTACAGGATCGATTGCATGTGCTATAATATTTGTCATTTCTAAATTTTTCCAAATGCCCAGAGGCATTAAGAAGGGAAAAGGTCTAGAATTGGATATGACTAAAATGATTAAGCAATTGTCGAGGACAATATGAGGTTTACCAAAGATTGGTTGCTCAGGGACAGTTGGAAGTATAGTGCTAATTTTGGAAGGACCATATTGACATATTCTGAAAAAAGGCATCTCTTATTCAGAAGTGATAGTCAAAATGAGAATATGGAGTTGTCTCCATAGGTGGAAGTTATCTGTGTAAGATTAGAAAACTTAATGCAAGAAGCATGTCCAAAGCAATGTACTTTGAATATGAGACTTAGTTTCCATGGAGTTGATCTCCATTGGAATACCTTATAATGATTGTTGACAACTCTTTGTGACTTTGTACATATTCATTATAGGAGGGTCAGTGCATATAAGTTTAAAATCTAAACAGATTTCGATAAATGATAGGAATTTGAAATTCTCACATTTTTCGATAAGGATTTCGGAGTGTGAAATTAGAATCATTGAAATTATGTTCAATTGGTTTATTTCACAAAGTAAGGATCATAGACAAACATAGAGTGCATACTTGGTGTATGGCAAAGCTATTGTTTAAGAAAAACATAGTGTACATGCTTGGAGCATGGGACAACTAGTGTTTTTAATTCAAGTATAAAGTTGATAAAACTGAAACAATGAATAAGGAGTAATCAGTATGGTGATAAATAAAAGTGTTTATTTATATTCATAGGGTTTGATACCATATTTGATTCATTTATTCTTGTGTTTCACTTTGCATGTTTTGACTTCCAGAATAACTAAGTCGCTCTTCCTGAATGATTAAGTTATTCAAACCATCCATAGTCGGTCATATGTTGGAAGTAGATATGAATCAAGACTGTCATGGGTTGGTTTGTAGAGGTCCAAGTTGGTGGACAAAGTGGTGCTACAACACTCATGAATGCTCATAAGTTCTGAGTATTGGATTCAACCCGTGCTCATTTGAATCACTTCATGGATTTTATCACGAGTGATCATGAGACGATAATATCTTATATTCTTCAAACCTAGAGATATGAGTTGTTACTATGAGTTGGTTATACATTGATTGCACGAAAACGCATTTGGTAACTCGATGTTATAAAACGTGCCTTTGTGTATGATTCAACAAGTAGTAGAACAAGCCATATGAGTCCAAGTTTATCCATTCCTTTTACCTTCGGGATAAAAGCGATATCTGTGGGCCCCTCGATGGTTTAGCGATGACACATGTGAGTGCTTGGCCAAGCCAGGACTGATTTGATTTGTTCAATCAGTCAGTCATCATAAATCGAAAATCGGGAACCAACAAATGGACAGAGAGAATGATTATAATCCATGTCTCAGTCCATATGATATCTAGAATGGAGGAATATATGATCCCTTATCTAATGGACAAGTCATTGACAAGGTCAGAGTTCGACAACGGCTTTAAGAGCTACGATTGCCAGTTAGGTTTTGAAGTCATACTCAATAATAGTTTTAGACTTATCCAAGTGGGAGACTGTTGGATTAATGTCTAAGTCCATAACTATATTTGGTATGTACTTGACCCGACCCGGCATGGTCCATTTGGGTTGCACTTCACCGGCACAATTTATATGGATAGTCTTTTGAGAATAGTATATTTATGATTTATATTAATATATTATAAGTTCTAATATATTAATATGGAATCATATTATTTAATTAGTATTGATCAAGAATTAATTTAGAATTAATTAAGTGATCAAAAAAGTACTAATTAAATATGGACTCTTATATATATGGAATGGGCCAAGTTCATTTAGGTTGGGCTAAGCTTTCATGGATGGTCCATGGAGCTTTTAACCCATGGATCCTACGTAAATGAAAGGTCATGGGTATTAGGGTTTACATGGATGTAACCCTAATCCTCCATAATATATAAAGGGGTCCTTGGCTCACAAAATTGGAACAAGTGTGTGAAAATAAGAGTGGGCCGATTTTAGTGTGCATACATATTCTCTCAAGTTCTTCCAAGGTGTTTTGGTGATTTGTGATTCCATTTGAGGCTTCCACACTATTGGGGCTAAGCTCTTAAAGCTTGAAGACATCAAGCTACATCAAAAGGTATGTCATCTAACTAGAACTTTGTAGTATAGGTGCTTCATAATATGCTAGTTAGGATGAAACCTTGGAATAGTTAATATTTGCATGTATAATAGAGAAAACATAGATCCAAGGTTTATAGGGTTGCATGTACACCATAGGAGTGTTAGAATGCTCAAAACCCAACAGGTAGATCAAACTTCTTGGCAATGGTGGGGTAAATGTCTTCGTCGATTTTAGCAAAATCACAGAAAGTCTCTTTCAAAAACATACTAGCTCTTTCAAGAGCTATATTCATCTTCGGGTGTTTCTCCGACTTGTTCTGGAACACCTTTGCTATGAGAAAGACTTCTTTAGGATTCATGCAGGGGAAGTCAGCTTGGGTGCGGACATAGTCGTGTTCCCTTCTAGTGAGAGTGTATTGGATGAAGTCAGCCTTCATGAACTTCCGAGGCTTGTAGTTTTTGACTGCGGATGGTCTGTCGTTAGACCAGATTTTCTCAATGGGAGAGGAATGTTTAGCATAAAAATGGTTAAGTCTCTCAAATTCCATTGGCAGTCTTTTGTGGTCTGGAAGGCTGCGGTCAAATGGCTCTAACACTGTGAAGTATTTAGCATTTGGGGAGATTGGAATATCCCAGTAGCCATCCGAGGGGGGTTCAGCATATGTGAGGTATGGCTTGTAGTCATCATCCAACAGTCTGCGGTGAGGATTGATCCAGGAGTTTATCAAGGATTCATCCATGATAGTGTCAAAACCGCATTCTCTCCATATAAGCTCAGCAAGTTTAGCTGCTTTCCAATCTTTTTTCCTTTGGGTAGTGGCAGGGGAGTCGTTTGAGCTTGGAGAGGACATGTGTTGCACCAGATTTTTGAAGTGAGGGGGAGTCTCTGGTTTCTCAGGAGTGATCTCCTTTTGCGGTGGAGTGTTATGAGGTGGAGTATGATGAGATGGTTGCGGTGAGGGTTGCGGTGTGGAAAGTCTTTCTGTAATGATGGGGGGAGTCTGATGAGATGGTGTTGGTGAGGGTTGCGGTGTAGGAATTTTTTCTGTAATGATGGGGGGACTTTGATGTTGTGAGATGGAGTGATTAGAATGGTGGACTTCTTCTTCACTTCCCCCTCTTGAGGAATGCAACCCAGGAGCTTCCTCAAGCCATTTTCGAAGGCCATCAACTTTGGCAAAAACTTCTTGAAATTGAGCTTTGAGGGCATCTGCCAGTTGTTGATTGTTGGGGGTGGTGGAGTTGAAGAGCAGCCTATGAATGTCCTTGGTGAGTTGAAGGATTTCAGGACCATGGAAGTTGGTTGACAAGGAGCGTTGCAGGCGGTTGATTGTAGCTTGAAGGACTGAGATAGTGGACTCATACGCAGTGTGAGTCTCAGCTATCAGTTTTTGAGACTGAGTGGCTTGGTCCGCAATTGCTGCTTGCAGATCTGTCTTGATTGCGGTCACCTCAGAGATGAGGCGTTCCGCAGTGGCCATGAATGCCTTGTAATCTGCTTGGCGATTGTTGTCCAGGGACCGGATTCCCATTTCGACTTTGAGAGAAATTCTCTCAGCAGCCAATCGCTCACGCGTTTCCAATCTTTCGATCCTTGCGATCAGGGACTGCGGTCCGGGCATGTCTTCTGGTTGCGGTTGAGTTGGCTTGACCGTAGCGAGAATTTGATCAACCTTTGCTTGCAGGCTCAGAAATTCTTTCCTTGATACCGCATTCTTCTTCTTTTTCTTCTTCTCTTTGGGCTTTGAAGTTGAATGGTTAGAGCCACTGGATTCTTCTTCTTCATCGAACATCATAAGGTCATCATCAGAAGGAGAGGGTTAGTTTACCTCTTGTAGATCAACATCATCAAAACCGAAGGTGGGAGTAGAACTGACTTCTATTGCGGTTCCTTCGTCTTGTGATTCATGAACTGTTGGAGTTGGAATTGGATTTGGAGTTGGAGTAAGAGTTACTTTGGAGGGGCCCGCACCTGCACCAGTTGCTTGAGCTTTGAGGATTGTTTCAGCCATCTATGTCATCCAGTCTTGAACCTTTAGAATGGTGACTACGGTATTGGCATTATTGATTGGATTTTAGAATGGTGGCTACGGTATCTGCCCAATACTTAGCCACTGATTGGATTTCTTGTTCCTTCTGTTGCTGTTGCTTGATCTGTTGTTCCTTGCGTGCTTGGAATGCCCTACTGAAAGCGGCATATTTCTTGATGTCTGACTCAGTCACTGGAGTGTAGTGTAACTATGAGTCGTTTGATTCTTCCCCGTCAAATCCTTGGTATCGCACCGAAGTGTCCTTCGGGTCCACGGATCCTTGCACATTTGTGCTCACCGTGCCTAAACCACCTGTTACAGATGTAAGCAGAGTAGGATTTCCTGAGCTTCCTTGGTCTCCTTGACCCGTAGTCAAGTTTGGCCTCGGCTCAGTTCCGGCAAGGGAGGAAGAAGTGCCCTGCGGTTAGGAAGGTGTTTGAAGTGTATGGGTGACATTCAAGAGGATGGAGTTCAACTTCTCAGGGGAAAAGAAATGCAGTCGGGAAGCCCTGGAGACCTTAGGGCGAGAACCAGTGTTATCCTCTTGGGAATGAACTGGGGGGGAGTCTCCACGAGGTGATGAAACAGACTCACTTTCTGAGCTTGAGTGGTATTCGATGGTGGTGTTGAATGGGTCTGCGGCCACCCCAAGGACTACCGCAGCCTTTTGAGAGGCTGAGGTATCAGTCCGGTCACGCATATGGCCAGTGGGATTGGTTTTTCTTTTCTTAAGGTATGGGGCAATACCTTCCGTAGCCTCAATATGATCTGAGACATCAGCAGTCTCAAGACCAAGAGTGGTGAGAATGTGGGTTGGAAGTCTTCTAATTGGTCCAAAAATAGATTGATCAGATGAGGGATTGTACCTTTTGAGATCCTTGGTGACAAAGAAATTGATGTCGCTGCCTATGTTGATCCCTGCATCCGCATGGAGGTCTGAAATGCAGAGGGACCAGAACCTTGCAAAAGTGAGTTCGGTTGGGTTCTCCGTTGGGCTCTCCTTGGGAATGTATTGCAGAAAGTCGTCCCATAGAATCTGACCGTAGTTCACGTCATGGCCTGTAAAGATACTCCACACCAGCTCTAGAAGTTTGAGTCCCATATTATCCGTGCCTCCGGTTCTGCCGGATAGACTGCGGATGACAAAATGGCAGACAAATTGCCAGACCGCATGCAGTTGGTTCTTCTTAAATTCTCCAATGCCTTTGATTTTCTTCTGATAACCCATTTGGTAAAGTGCAGAAGTGATGTCCGCCATGGATGGTGAAAAGATCTTGATGGAGGGATGAACCAGAAGGTTAATGGCGGAGAGAAACTTTTCTTTAGACATGATGACTAAAGAATCGTTAACTAGGTTTAGATGTACTTCTTGTGGGTTCTCAACTGGTCGATAGGCGGAAAAGGCACATTTGAAAAGGGTTGAAAGTGGGACAACGTCTGTGAAAGCATCGAAGGGGCCAAACAGGGGTTGATTTTTCAGAAACTTGATCATCAGCTTGATCGGAGCATTGTAGGATGAATGATCTTCGAACACGGCTCTGAAGTTGCTTGATGCTATCGTAGGAGTGGGATGTCTTGAAGCAGAGTCTGAACCTGTAGGGTTCACTGATCCAGAAGCTTTGGATTGCTTCTTGGATACACCGGATTTCACCATTGTAGCAGTTTGAGAGAAAGTGTAGAAAACAGAGTACGATAATGGAGAAAGGATTCAATGTTCAGAAAGCGTAAACTGTTCTTGGGGAAGAAGAAAGGTTTTTATAGGGGCTTATGGGAGCGGGAAACGTTTTTTTTTATTTACCTTAGGTAAAAAAAAGATAAGGTAAAAAAAATTGGGGGTTCTTTTGATTTTGGGAGATGAAATCTCAGCCACACATTATGAAACGGTTTAAATTTTTTGGATTTTACCAAAAAGGGATTTGCATTTAATGAAAAGTCAGACGTACATCATCACGTCAGGTGATCGTGTGGTGAGGGGAAAAGAAGTTGTAACGGATGGGACGTGCTGGGTAAGAGGAAAAGACAGATTAAGGATGTGTTTATGGAAAAACGTTCTTTTTGTCATCATACCTAAAATAGGTCTGACACAAGGTTTATTCAAAAAGAGAATGAGACAGTTTCTCAAGGAATGTTTTTATTTAATGTTTTATTTAATGAAGGATCATTAAATAGCACACCATGATTGAAGGATTAATGAAACAGTTGAGAAATTATCAATGTGATTGCGGATGGAAACTTCATTGTGGATGGATCCTTTGCTATTGCGGATGGGTAGATGTGTGGTACATAGACTGCGGTAGAAGAACTGAGGAGAGCACTTGTACAATAAGTTAGTAATAACAAACAAGAAGGACCAGTGAAGGATAAATATGATATATGGTTGCGGTACATAGACCGCGGTACACATGATATACCAAAACCATCTATCATAAGTAACTTTCAGTTAGGACCGCAACAGAGACCAAGGATGGTCTGCGGTACCTATCAATTCAAGAAGAATTGTGGGTCCGGATTCATCATTCCTAACATTTGTAAGAAAGTGTTGAGCTTTGTAGAGTCAAGTGCCTTTGTGAACACATCAGCAATCTCTTCATGAGTATGGACAAAGATGAGTTCAATGTTACCTTTCAGGATGTGGTCTTTGATAAAGTGATACCGTAGTTCAATATGCTTGGTCTTGGAGTGCTGAATAGGATTATGAGAAATCGCTATAGCACTTTCAGAGTCACAGTAAATTGGTATCTGCAACATTCTGTATCCGTAGTCCATAAGTTGTGTCTTCATCCATAGGACTTGTGAACAACAGCTGGCTGCGGCCACATATTCAGCTTCTGCGGTAGACAGAGATACACAACTTTGTTTCCTTGATGACCAGCTGACGAGTCTTCCACCCAGAAATTGACATCCACCTGAGGTGCTTTTTCGATCTAGTCTGCATCCGGCATGATCCGCATCTGTGAATGCTTGAAGGCTGAAGTCATTGCCTGCGGGGTACCATAATCCAAGAGACTTGCTTCCTTTCAGGTACCGTAGTATCTATTTGGCTGCGGTCATATGTGACACTTTTGGGTCAGCCTGATACCTTGCACATACACCTGTTGCAAAGACAATGTCTGGCCTGCTTGCGGTGAGGTACATCAAAGAGCCTATGATACCTCTATAAGTCTTGTGATCCACAGATTCGCCTGAGGGATCAGCAGAGATCTTATATCCGAAGGCCATGGGGACCTAAGCCGAAGAACAGTTGTCCATAGAATATTTCTTTAACAGTTCAGTGGTGTATTTCTCCTGATGAATGAATATCCCTTGCGGAAATTGTTTCACTTGAAGTCCTAGAAAGAAGTTAATCTCTCTATTCATGCTCATTTTGAACTTGTTGGTCATGAGCTTAGCAAATTCATCCACCATTCCTTGATCAGTCGATCCGAAGATGATATCATCCATATATATTTGTACAAGCATAAGGTGGTCACCATTTGCTTTTCTAAATAAAGTGGGATCAATCACTCCTCTTTTGTATCCGGACGAGACAAGAAATTCAGAGAGAGTCTCGTACCATGCTCTTGGGGCTTGCTTCAGACCGTAGACTGCTTTTTCAAGTTTGTAGTAGTGGTCTGGGAATTCAATACTTTCAAAGCCTGGAGGTTGCTGAAGATAAACCTCTTCTTTTAATTCCCCATTGAGAAATGCACTCTTAACGTCCATTTGGTGTACCTTGACGTTCTTGTGGGCTGCATATGCTAAGAAGATTCGGATGGCTTCCATTCGTGCCACCGGAGCATACGTTTCATCATAGTCAACACCTTCAAGTTGACTGTAGCCCTTTGCAACTAACCTTGCCTTGTTTCTGACTACCGGACCAGATTCATCCAGCTTGTTTTTGAATACCCATCTAGTACCAACAATGGTGTGACAGTGTGGCTTTGGGATGAGCTTCCACACTTTGTTTCTTTTGAATTCTTCTAGCTCTTCTTGCATTGCGGATATCCAATCAGGTTCTAGTAATGCTTCTTTGATCGTTCGGGGCTCGACTGAGGACATAAATGCTGCGTAGTGACAATGATCAGATAAGTCCTTGGAAGATCGAGTCTGGATACCTGCGGATGGGTTGCCAATGATTTGACCTGGTGGGTGGTCCTTCGTCCATACGTGTAGACGAGGTTGTATATGATCAGCAGCTGCGGTAGAGGGAATATCTTCAATATCAGAAGATTATGTGGTTGGAGATGGCAGTTCCCCCTGGACTTGAGAACATCCTGCGGAATCATCTTGGTTTGTTGGAACGAGAATGGAATTTTCTTGAGCAGTTGGAAGAGGTTCCCCCTGGATTGCTGATGGGAGTTCCTCTGGAACCTGAGAAGGTTCCCCCTGGACTGCGGATGGAAGAGTGATAATCCTAGAGTCTGTTCTTGTGTCTATTTTTTCTATGTTTTCATCATCCGAGTCGGAAGAAACGATGGATGGTAACGATTCTCTACGGATGGGAACTTGAGCTATATCAAGTACTGGAACCTCGATGGTTGTTGCTTGATCCGGAGTAGAGCTTTCCCCCTCAACCGGCGAGGTGAAAGTATTGAGAGATGCTACTTCAGATAGTGAAGGACCAGATACATCAACGTGCTGCTGTTGAGCTTCTTGAGACACAAGAACTTCGGATAACTTGGCTGTTTCTACAAGGTCAAAGAGATCGTCATAATTGACTTCAACAAGATTTAATGGACCCGAAGAGGTAGGAATATCACTTTCCAGGATTGCAGTGGTTTCAGTGGATGGAGGGGTGTTGCGGATGTGATAGTCATCAAATTTCACATCGAAGCTTTCAATGATCAACCTTGTGCGTCTAATGAGAACTCGATAAGCAACCTTGTTAATGGAGTAGCCAAGGAAGATGCCTTCATCAGACTTCGGTGCAAACTTGTTAAGCTGATCTCTGTTGTTGATCACGAAACATCTACACCCAAAGATATGAAAGAAACGAACATTTGGCTTGCGGTTGTTAAGGCCCTCATACGGTGTTTTATTGAGGCGTTTGCACACAATGCTTCGATTTTGTACAAAGCATGCGGTTGCTACAGCTTCAGCCCAGAAGTAGAGAGGAAGGTGTGCGAAGTTGAGCATGGATATGGCTGCTTCTACTAGAGTGCGGTTCCTTCTCTCTACTACCCCATTTTGTTGCGGTGTGTAGGGAGATGAGAAGTTGTGAGTGATACCCTTGGATACCAAGAAACTGTTGAGGAGATGATTAGTAAACTCGGTTCCATTATCACTGCGGATGCGTCGTACTGGCAGCTTTATCTGAAGTTCTATTTCCTTGATGAAATTGATGAAAATCTGCGGTGTTTCTGACTTGAGTCTGAGGAAGAAAACCCATGTAAAGCGTGTGAAGTCATCTACTATAACCAGTATGTACTTCTTGTGATGGAGACTGGCTACGGTTGATGGACCGCAGAGATCAATGTGAAGGAGCTCTAGTGGTTCAGAAATTGAAGAGTCAATCACCATGGGGTGACTTGCTTTGGATTGCTTTCCATATTCACATGCAGGACAGAGAGTATCATTGCTGAACTTGAGAATAAGGAGTCCTCTGACTAGTTCTCTAGTGACCAAATTGTTGATGTATCTGAAGTTGAGATGAGCTAGCTTGCGATGTCATAGCCAGCTGACTTCGGATACTGCTTTGGATAGGAAACATAACTGCGGTTTGCCTATGATCAGAGAGACATCCAGAGGATACATTGTACCTTCGGATCGAGATTTGATCAAACATGTGCTCCTATCACTTGTCATTACATAACAAAATTGATCATCAAATTTAACTCGATGGCCTGCCTTACATAGTTGGCCAACACTGATGAGATTGTGTTTAAGGCTTTCTACATAAGCAACCTTTTGAATAGAGAAGTTCCCCGTACTGAGAACACCGTAACCTCGGATGATCCCATTCGCATTGTTACCGAATGTAACATTTCCACCGTTGCAAATTGGCCTGAAATCCCGAAGGTATTCTAACCTTCCGGTCACTTGCAAGGAGAGGCACTGTCAATTAACCATTCTTCTTCTTGTTCCTCCTTGCACAAAGCCTGAGAATTACACAGTTAGTTTAGGCATCCAAACTAGTTTGGAGCCTGGGACAACAAATGAGTTTCTGAATGATGCATGGACCAAGGTTGCAGGGACAGGTTTCTTGTCAACTTTTAATCCTAGTCCCGGGTGTTTGTGTAGTTTTGGAGTGTTGTGTGTTTTTGAAAAGTTACGAGGTTTCTGACTCCAACTAGATTTGACATAGGATGAATCTTTTTGGCAACTACACTGACACTTGCAGGTTGAGATTTTGTCTTTTGTTTTGACACCACGTTTGGTCAGCGGTCTAAAGGATGAGTTGGGCTTGTGACCGGTCCGAGGTTGAAAAGATCTGGCATGAGTGTTGTTTGGTTTCTGAAAAGTTTGTTTTGAAAAAGGTTTAGCACGTGTAGATCTTTGTGTTCTTTTGGTTGGATTTAGTAGAATACCCTTCCACTTGTTAAAATTTTGATGTGACTTTAAAAGTGTTGGAGTGGGTAAAATACCTTTCCATTTCGGATCATCTGAGGAATAGATTTGAAAACCATTGTTTCGAAAAGACTTTACATCTTTTTGGGTTGTGTCAGATGAAATAGGAATGACTGTTGAAACTGTACATTCCTTTTTGTATGTTTTCTTGATGGGAGAGTTTTTCAAAAAGTAGTGTGAGAAAACAATTTTTTCTGGACTTTTGGACTTTGGAAGTCTGACATGCTTCTTGTTTTTCGAAAAGATTTGTCTATTTGTGCCTCGGGAGTGAATTTCCTCTTTGAAAGCCTTTTTTGCTAAAGTTTTTGGAGAACCGCAGTCCTTAATGTTCAACTGCGGTTTCCTGGAATTCTTATAAAAATTTTGAAAACGGGGGCTTGAGTCATTCGAACTTGAAGATTCAGGGGTTTGAGAGCATTGACCTACTTCAAAGATTTCTATGGGTAATTCATGATGAATTGGCTGAAGAGTCACAGTTCCTTTTACTGATGAATGTGGTAGTGATGATTTGACTACTGCAGAGTAAGTCTGAGTTGGGACTTCAGTGGGACTTTTGTGGGACTTTTGACTACAGTGTGAGACACTGCGGTCTGAGGACAGAGATGGAAAGTCTTTAGAGACTTCGGGGCCCTCAATGACAAGTTCTTCATCAACTACGGATGAGGTTTGAGAATTTGGGTAAATGGTGCCACAGATAGGAATTTGATCACATGTGTGACCCGAAACCTCAGGCACTATTTCCTCAATGACACAATTATTGCTTAGATTATGCAGTCTACCGAAGTGAGTTTTGATGTCTTCGGGAAAGGTCTTGTCATTGACTGGGAAATGAAATTCTCGGTCTGGAGGGACATACAGTCTGTCTTTGTTGAACCGGGGTGAGGAATCCATTGCGGTAGGATATCCATTTGACCAACCCCAATTGTATGTATTGTCCACGGTTCCATTGTTTACCAAATTTTCAATAGCTTCACTTTCATTGAACAATTTTTCGATTAAGAGATTTAAGCGTACAATTTCACTCTGAGCTAAATCTCTTTGGTTCAAAGCTATCTCTAATTGTGTTTCACTCAACATTCTTGCATCTTTTTCTAACTCTAAGTCCTTTTCTAACATAGCCATTTTGAGTCTTTTGTTATCCATTCGTCCTCTCACATGGAACATCTCTTGGGACGCAATGTTCTTCTCATCTAAGGCTTTGTTGTAGTCTGTAAGGACGGCATCACAAGTGTCATTAAGATCATCTATGTAGGGTTGACAGTCATGCATGCTACAGTTTAGAGTTTGGATCATAAGTTTTACCTGTTCGACGATGCTTAGAGTTCCATCCTTTGCCATGTAGCAGTAATTTTTGTCCAGCTTTGTAGACCCATCATCATCCGCAGTTGCCAGCATGCAGATTTTCCCTTTTCCTTTGACACTGCTGATGGTTTCATCTTCGTCTCCGGATGACCAAACTTGATGGTCTCTTTTGACGTGGGCGACGTATGCCCTTGCCTTTTCCTTATCTTCCAATTCTTGAGCCATTCTAAGGTAGAATGCTCTGCCTTTTACTACATTGGCCTTACAATCTCTTGCAAAGTGATTTTCTTTGTTGCATTTGTGACAAATTACAACATCAGTCTTGTTTTCTGATGGAGTACCGGAGTCAGTGGTTTGAGTAGACTGCGGTGCCTCCTTTGGTTGATTATTTTGAGATTGTGGTGGTGGATGATAACTTTTGGGATATCGAGGATGGTTATTATGGGGACTGAAGTTACGGTTGAATGGAGGTTTGTTGAACTGTTTATTCTTGCGGAAGGAAGGAGGTGGTAGACGGTTGAACTGTTGGCTAACCAGAGCAATATCCTTCTGAAATTCTTCTTCATCGTCATACTCTGAGTCAGCTTCGTATGACTGCGGTGGTGTGTCATACGAGGGAGAGTAAGATTGATTATGTGGAGCTTGTGCTATGAGAGCAAGTGGTCCTCTGAAGTCAGCACAGTCTTTGAGTACGGTGGATTCTTGTGCTTGCAGTTCTCCATAGAGCTTGTAGAGTGACAAAGAATGAATCTTTCTATCGCCTTGGACTATCATCTTAGCCGTAGTCCAATGTCTTCCCAAACCATTAAGAAACTGAAGATTTGTTTCATGGTTACTGCGGATGGTGCCCGCATTGGATAACTTGGTGACTATCAGGTTGAATCTTTTGAAGGAGTCTTCCAAGCTTTCGCCAGTATGAGCTTTGAAGTTGTTGAACTCATTGAGTGCGGTAGTAAGCTTCTTGTCTTGTGCTTGTTCTGAGCCTTCGTACAAATTCTTGAGAACTTCCCAGATCTATTTTGCTGATTTGCAATTTATGATAATATCGAAGTTGTCAGGAGCAACTCCACAGGAGATTTCATAAAAAGCAACAACATCATTTTCCATTTTATCGAGATCATCCTTGGTGGGACGGTTCATGACTGGTTGACCTCCTCCTAGTCTGGTTGTAGCGCCGTCAGTTTGGACTGGTGTAAGGACTGGGACATGTGGTCCTTCTTCTACGGATCGCCATACATCTCTACCAAGTCTCCTTAAGTATCTTTCCATTCTTTGGGACCAATGATGATATTCATTTGCTACCAGTATTGGGGCTCGATTAGAACCACCAACACTGTTGGAAACATTCAGAGATAACGATTGTGCCATATTTTTTGAAGTTTTTTTGTTTTAAGAAATGAGCTTCAGTGGTATAGAAGACCCTTTGAAAATCAGAGTTCCGTTTTCAAAAAGCAACCACTATGGCTCTGATACCAATTGTTGAGAGAAAAACTTTGAGACACACTTGAACAAACGTTAGAACAAGTATATTGCGGAATGGTTAATCTCGAAGGATCTAAAAGGTCAACAATAATATTTAGAGTTAGATAGTTAAAGAGTTAGTTGCGGAAAAGTAAAGAAGTAGAAATGACAACAATTGTTATATCAAGTATACACATAAGTTGATTCATAACGAGGAATGCATTCAAGCCAAGTTAATAAGTGAGATCAAACTTAGTGATTAAGTCACAAGAGACTTGCTCCGAAGAGAGATTGTAATCAGCTATATTCTAATAAGATTTGAGAGTAATAAGAGATGAGTAGTTTAGATAGAGAAATAGAAAAGATAACTTCAGAGATGTGTATTCAGAATGATAGATCCGTAATGAATACAAGAGAATGAGCTCTATTTATAGAGACTCAAGGAGTTACATTAGATTCACTCTCTAAGAGTAGCCATGCAAGGCATACTGGACAATAGAGAGGATTACAGTAAGACAAAATAAACTAAGTAACAAAGAGTGACTGCGGTTGGCTTTGATGACTTCGGATGTTGAAGAGGGAGCTTGACCGCGGTAGCTTGTTGGCTGCAGTAGCTGAAGTTCAAGAGGGTCACTTTTCATGATTCAACAAATGTTATGTTGAAATGGTTCAACTTAAGGAAATTATATATATGGAAAGGATAATTGCATTCTCAAAATTTGGTTATGATTACTGCATCCCTCTTCATAATCAAAATTATGAGAATATGGCAAATAGAAATATTATAGCAGGAGATTGGTAAAGTATCACGTCTTTATGTAAGACATTATGAATCGCGTCCCATACGCTTTGGGTATAGGATCGATTGCATATGCTATAATATCCGACCGTTTGGATTTTCCAAATGCTTAGGGCATTAAGAGGGAAAAGGATCAGAACCAGATTTGACTAAATTGATTAACCAACTGTCAAGGACAATCTGAGGTTTGCTAAGGATTGGTCGCTTGTGCGCAGTTGGAAGTAAAGTATTGAATGGAACATATTGACGTTGTTATGAATAGATAAGACTCTATTAAGAATGAGTGGTCATATGGAAAATATGGAAATGTTTCCATATTGGGAGTTGGACGTTAAGAATCTACTTTGAATGTGAGACTTCATAATAGAGCACTTTGTAATTCCATTGGCTGAGTCTTGGTGACTTTGTGTTGTGGCATTACGAAAGGATCGTTGCATAAAATGTTAGAATCTAACATATTCTAGTAGTGCAAGAATTGGGTATTATTACACTTATGATAAGGATTAGGAATTGTGAAATGAGTATCGTTGGAAATGTGTTCAATTGATCTATTTCACAAAGTATGGACTATAGGTAAACATAGTGTGCATGCTTAGAGCATGGGACAAATATTGTTATAATTCAAGTAATAAGTTGATTATCCGAAACATTATACAATGAATAATATGTAATCAATATGGTGACTAAATAAAATGTGTTTTATTTATACTCACAAGTTTGAGGCCATATTGGATTCGACTATTCTTGTGTTTCACTTTGCATGTTTTGACTTCCCGAATAATATGATTATTCAAACCATCCACAGCCGATAAATACTTTGGAAGTAGGTATTGAAGCTAGACTGTCGTGAATTGGTTTGTAGACTGTCTAAAGTGTATTAGACATAGAAAAAGTTTGCTACAACGTTCATTAGTGCTTATGAATTAAGATTTTAGCATTGGATTAAACCCACACTCACTTGAATCACTTCGTGGATTTTATCACGAGTGATTAGTGAGACGATAATATCTTATATTCTTGAAACCGAGACATGTGAGTTGTAATTTACAAGTCGGTTGCACATTATTAATATGTAAACGCACCAGTAACTTGGTGTTATAAAACATATTGTTATGTGTGATTTGATGAGTAGGTACAAGCGAGAATTTGAGTCGAAGTTTATCCGTTCCTTTTACCCAATGTGGGATAAAAGCGATATATGTGGGCCCCTCGATGATTTAGTGATGACACCCCTAAGCGCTTGGTCAAGCCGGGACTAAGTTGATGTGTTTAATTGTAGTCTGTTGTCAGTCGTCATAAACCGGAAATCGGGAAACAACACATGAACAAAGAGTATGATTAAATCCATGTCTCAATTCATACGATATCTAGAATGGAGGAATATATGATCCCTTATCTAAAGGACGCGTTACTGATAAGATCAGAGTTGACAGCGGCTTTTGAAAGCTACGATTGTTGATCAGGTTCTGAAGTCATATGCAAAATAGTTAGTAGACTTATCCAAGTGGGAGATTGTTGGATTAGGTGTCTAAGCCCATAACTATTTTGGTATGTACTTGACCCGATTATGAGCATGGTCCTTTTGGGTTGCCTTCGCCATAGCAACTGATAGGATGAACTAAGGAAAAAGAGGATTAATTATGATGTATTAATATATTATATGAATAATATATTAAAAGAGAAATCATATTGTTTAATTAATATTAGTCAAGAATTAATTAAAAAATATTAATTAAATAAAGGGGACTGATATTGTAATTATAAGATAGTTACAAAGTTGGGCTTAGGATCCATAAAGGAAGCATGGACGAATTCTATATTTGGGATCCATATAGAAATCGTCCAAGGGCCTTCTGGAAGGGTCTTTGGGCTGCTTAAGGACTAAGCAACTGGATTAGGGTTTCCTAGTTCAAACCCTAGAAGCCTAACTGTAAAAGGAACCCCTTATGCCTCCAAAAACGTCCCTAACCTTCTAAGAGAAACCCTAGGACGTTTTTGGTGCCTCCTCCCTCTCTCCTTATTCATCTTGTTGCTCATGGTGTTTATGACTCCATTAGAGGTGCAACATTTGAGGCACTAAGCTTTCAGAAGTTAAGATCAAGAAAGATTGTGATTGTTATTGCTACATAACAATCAAGGTAATGTTTCTAACCCTAATCTTTTGTCAATTTCGATAATAGCATGTTAGATATAGGGTTTATTGCTTTGGTATTCAATGTTGTATGTTTACTTAGAAAAACCTAGATCAAAGCAATTAGGGTTGCATGAACACCATAGGAATGACGTTATGCTCATAATCCATCACATATTTGTTACTCGTCTGCAGATCTACATCCACCTTCAAATCAATGTCTCCAATTCCCAACCTATCTCTACATGCCTTTTCCATGTACTTTTCCATTTCATCAAAGCTTCTTGCTTCTCTTTCATCTCCAATATCCTCCTTTTTTAGTCTTGTTACTATTTACTTCTTGCTTCCCTTACATCACCTAACCTCACCCCTCCTATACAAACCAACTCTACCTATCCCTACACTCGCCCACCATCCTCATCTACCGCTACAAACCAAAACCTACACATTTTCACCCATCCTTACAACCCACCCTACCTACCTATAGCCATATATTTCCACCCAACCTTACCCACCCTGCCCCTATCCACATCCATCGTACCATCCACGTACCCATCCCACCTCCATTTACCCTTACCTAATCCCTCCTTACTTATCTACCACCACCACCACCTACCCCACCCCGCCATCACCTATAGCTACCTTTACCCACCTACCCACCCTTACTTACCCATAAACCCGACCCTACCCACCTACACCTACCTTATGGTTGGGTGATGATGATGGGATGTGGATACGTAAGGGTAAGCGAGTGTGTATAGGTTTGGAAGAGGTGTGGTGAGTGAGTATGGGAGTAGGTACATATGGTTGTGGATGGTTTATGGAGGTATATGTGTTTGGTGTGGATATATGGGTGTGGTTGGGGCTGGTACCATAGGGGTGGGTGGGTAGGTTGGGTTGAGGGTGAGTTTGTGGGGTGTTGGTGTTAGGTATGGATTGGTATGAGGTTCAGGTGGGTAGGGTGGGGGTTGTGCGGGGTGATAGGTGTGATGTGTGGTTATGTTTCTGTTTTGTTTTGTTTAAAATAACAAAATTTTGGAGTATGAAAATCGATAAAAATCACAAATCCAAACACGTTCTCTAATTTTCTATAACAGATAATGAACTTAAGCATTTTAGCTAAACACATTTTATAAACTTTATACTGAAAAAGTGAAAATGAAAACACATTTCAATCTTCTGAAAACGAAAAACAGTTTTTTGCAACTAAGCACATCATAAGGGACTATTTTTTTTCTTATTATGTTCTGGATGAATAAAATGACTGAATTTAAAATAATTTTTATATGGATAAAAGGTTGAATATACAAAATCCATTATTTCTTTTTTGGACTGAAATGACCGTTTCAAATAAATAAATGACAATTTTATCTTTTTATGTAAAATTAATTTTGATATTAAGTTCATTAACTATCATAACTTCAATTTTAGACAAAAATAAAATCAGAAGAAGTTTGACTGCTAAGATCCCAAAAATCATGAACTTTTTCATGTTTAATTTTAACTTTAAATATTTAAAAGTATATACAATATCACATATTAAATAAAATCCAAAAGAAATATCAATTCTCTCCTTTTTCTTCTAATTACATGACTGTTTGAAATATATATTCATTGGAATCATAATATAAATATAATGCACCAATTGAAACCTACATTGTGAACATACAAAAGAAATATAAAATATTTGATAGCGATAAATGCAGGAATTACATGACCCTTTGAAATATATAGTCATTGGAATCATAATATAAATATAATGCACCAATTGAAACCTATATTGTGAACATACAAAAGAAATATAAAATATTTGATAGCGATAAATGCAGGAAAAAGGGACCGAAATTTTCCAACATAAATAGAAAATGAACAGAAATTGGGATGACGTGGAGAAAAGAAAGGGTGTGATTGGAATAATAAATATGTAATTACCATTTGCTTGATGATAAAGATATTATTTTTCCAACTTAATTTATTAGGATATTTTTTTAATATTAAGAGGGTGTTTGGTAAAGTAGCTTATAAGCGATTCCATATAATTATAAGTTAAAAAAAATGTTTTGATAAAAACAACTTATAGTGTGGAAACTGCTAGTAAATCATTTTTTAATCATTTTTTCATAAGTTATATCACTCTAATTTACTAGCTTATAAGCCAATAAGCAATAATTTTTTTCCCAAATACCCGCTAAATTAAAAAAAAACAACTATATATAACTGAATGTATTAAATTTTTACACATTATATGAAAAAGAAATACCAACATGCAGACAATAAGGAGTATTAAGTGAATGTCTCCAAATATGATTATGATTTATGATCTTCACTATAGTTTTATAAGCATAAATATAAGTTTATTTAAATAGTTCAAATAAACGGACTCTTCGATGTGTATATTTATATATTTTTTTTTGCCAACTGGACACTACACCTATATAACTCATAGCATAGGCATGTGTAGGATTTTATGTATGTTTTGGCAAAACTAGTTGTAAGCGGAAGTTTGAAGTTGTAACTTTAGCTTTTATATAGAATTTTTGTTCCACAAGCACTTGTAACTTTTGTAATATAAAATGAAGTAAATGTAAAAGTTATAAGCTGTAATATCTATTTAAATTAACTTTTGGTAGTAATTTTTTTTTTATTTTACATTTTAACTAAAACTTTTAGGATCGTACTGCTGATAATATTAAGGTTTTTTAAAATTTGATTTTTTTTTCTTAAAATATTAAAAGCTTATAAAAGCTCTCAAAACCTAGTTACTAAAGGTACTGGAAAACTAGTTACCAAACATACTCTTTATCTCCTTACGTCTAAAAACATGATTTAGTTTCAATGTTGTTTTGTTCTCACTTATCATTTACTATAAATTAAATTTATCAATTTAGTTACTTGATTGAATATTATATAATTTTAGTATGAACGAATTTGGGAATATGTATTTAGAAAATTGTCCGCTATGGAACCTGGAAAATGTCCAAAGTCCAAACAGATGTTGACTCATAAATGCAACTAATCCATATGTAATAAGTTAAAATAGTACACCAATGTTGAACGTAGGAATATTCAAACAGATAGACTCACAAAATTCAACTATTCCATAATTGATAAATACCATTAAAATAATACTCACTAGTCATCCGTTTGTGGCCCACATAATTCTATAAATATCACATTTCAAAGAAGCAAAATTCATAACATTTTAAGGAGTGATTTCATATCATGACAGTTGTTACTTCTGAGTTCGAGGTCTCTTCTTCCCTCCCAGCTTCCAAATTTTTCAATGCCTATCGTGACTTCAACAACATTGCACCGAAGGTAGATCCAGAAACATACAAAACCCTAGTGACCATCGAAGGTGATGGAGGCGCTGGAACTATCAGGGACATCTCTTTTGGTGAAGGTAAGTAAAATATATATATATATATATATATATATATATATATATATATATATATATATATATATATATATATATACTAGTTGTGAAATCCATATATTACATAAGTTAATTAAAAATAAGTTAAATATAAAGGTGAAAATATTTGAAAACTATGAATTATAAGAAAATAAGAAAAATAATGAATTATTATAATGAAATTGTTTTTATCTTTTAAATTTAAACAAATAATTTAAATAAATAAAAGAAATTAAAGAACTTTAATTTTAGAAATTTAGAAATTAAAATGTAAGCTCATTAATGAAATTAATATTCTTTATTACTACATTTATTTAATTATTACATTAAAATATTATGTGAAATTTAATAAAATAGAAAAACTCGGAAAATGACATGTAGAAAAACAATTAATTCAAAATAATATAAAATGACATTTGACAAATTAAATGAGAGTTTGACAAATGGTAAAAAAACCTTTATATATATATATATATATATATATATATATATATATATATATATATATATATAAAAGATCAAATAAAAATGAAAATTTTAGTAGGAAGGTAAGATGTTTTTTTTTCTACATATTTTTTTAGCAAACAAACATAATGAATCTTTAGATGATTCAAAAGTTAGATGATTTATAATGAAAAATTCTCAAAAAAAACATATTCATGATTCATTTTTAAGTAAATTAAGAAAAAAATTCATTTTAACGACAATTTTAATGAACAACAACAAAATCATTGTATAAATGAATCATCGAAATATTTTTTTGAGAATTTTATTTTGTGAATCATGTTATTTTTGATTCATCTAGTGATTAATTTCTTTTGTTTGTCAAAAAAATATGTAGAAAAAAACTTCTTACCTTTCTACCGGATATATATATATATATATATATATATATATATATATATATATATATATATATATATATATATATATATATATATATACTCTTTTAAATTGTTTTAGTATATTTGACATGTATTTTGGTTTTTTATCCAATTTACATCGGGATAACACAGGCGTCCCATTTACAAGCGGAAAGTCGAAACTCGATGTTGTTGATAGTGACAACTTCACTGTTGTTTACACAATCTTTGAAGGAGATGTCTTGATGGGGCAACTAGATTCAATGACTCATCATATGAAGTTTATACCTTCACCTGACGGAGGATGTGTATACAAGTCTACCATTGTGCATAACTGTAAAGGTGAAACTCAACTTCCCGAGGAAGCAATCAATATGGCAAAAGAAGGATTCAAGAAAACTTTCAAGGCGATTGAGGGTTTTATCCATGCAAATCCTCACAATTATTAATCAATATACTACATAGATGGTGTGTCATGTTCATGGTTCAGCAAAAATAAAATGGATTTCAGTCCTGTTATATTTTATGTGTACTTTTGTGTTTATTAATATATAATGACACAAGTGTTTATTTGGGTGATACGCAATCTTTATATACAGTTGTTCGAGAATTTGGAAAATCGTTGGAATGATTTTTATAGCTTAAATTTGCCACTTGCTGAGCAGCCGTAATTTCAGTTTGTGGACCAAACCGGTTTCTTCTGTTGTTGGACACTTGGTGGACACTGAAGTGACGGTTTTTTTACTGAAACAGCCATTTTCTTCCGACAAGTTTCTTCAAATACGAAAATTAGTGATAGCTTTTTCCCCTTTTTATCTAGCCATTTTTTTAAGACAAAGGCTTCCATTTCATTGTTGATTAAACTAGCTACAAGCCGTCCATTTCATTAGTACACAAAACGTCATTAGCCATGCCAAAAAACTATGACCATAGACATTTATTCACAGTCTTTTATTTTAATCAAAACCTGACTAAAGGTCGCATCACTATTGATAAGTTATGGCCACGTTTTATTTCCATGACTACATCAAAAGCAAATCGTAACTATAGGTTAAAATAGTCAACTATAATGTATCAATTTTTGTAGTTTCTTCGATTGTTTTTTTATTAAACATCACCTTAAACTATTTTGTGTCATAAATATTCTTTCTATCATGAGTATTATTTATGTTTAGTTACGTATACGGAATTAAACCGTGACCATAAAATAATTATAGTCACAACTTTTTTCTTTTATAATATCTATTGTTTAGTTTTAGTCACATCTAAGAAATAAACCGTGAACATGAACTACTTTTCATCGCACCTTTTTTTCATTTTCATAACTATTGTTAATTTTAAACACACATAAGAGTTTAAGCTATGACTATAAAATTGTTATAGTAACAAGTTTTGTCTTTTTTTGTACGTGACTATTGGTTACCTTCAGTCACACAAAATAATATAAACCGTGACCATAAGTTAGTTATAGTAACAATAGTCATTTTTCATGACCATTGTTACTTTTAAACACACATAAGAGTTTAAACTATGTCTATAAAATAGTTATAGTCACACATTGTCTTTTTTCTCGTTTGGTTTGTCATACAAAATAATATAAATCGTGACCATAAGTTACTTATAGTTACATGTTTTGTCTTTTATCATGACTTCTGGTTAGTCCTACAAAAGAAATTAAATTGTGACCACAAAATAAGTATATTCACGCGTTGTTTTTTTTTATCATGACAGTTTTTACTTTAAACCACGTATAAAAATTAAATTGTGAGCATAAGGTACTTTTACTCGTAGGGTGTTTCTTTTATCATGACCACTATTTATTTTTAATCAGGCATAATAAATTTAATTGAAGCCATGAGTATTGTTTACTTTTGGTCACATATATCAACTTAAATCATGACCGTAAACTACCTTTAATAATAGGTTATTTCGTTTATCATGACAATTGTTTACTTGTAGTCATACATAGCAAATTAAACAGTGACCACAAATTACCTACACACCTACAATCATAGGTTTTTTCTTTTAGAGGAAATACGAATTTTCTATGGTTGGTCCTTATAGTTCATAAACTATTTATGTGGTTTTATGAGGGAACAAACTCGTGGGCTACCTGTCTTTTTAGTCCCCTTGACTTGTTATATTCGGTTTGAGTGCCACATACACAAAACTTGGGCCCATCTGTATCCTGTTCATCATTTTCCTCTGTGTTAAAATGGAATAGTTTGAAGTCATTTGGCGATGATAAAGGAGATGAAATGGTTATGGAAGGCGATGAAACCATCGATCTACCTTGCGATGCTTCTGATTTGCAGAAATTACAAAGATTCGATGATGACGGTGGAACCAAAGAGGATGAATGTTGAAGGATTGATGCGTGAGAACGTCATGAGTCATCCTTCGTCTTCAGATCACCTTTTCGGTTCAACTCCGGCTCCCTTGAATTTACATGAATCCAGAGGCGGCACTAATGGCCATTACCATGCTCAAGGGACTATTACGATGCATTACACCCTATAGATGGCTCCATCACCACGTATGGATCCTAATAGGTGGTGGAGGTTCTTACCATCATGGATTTGAGCCCCACTCATATCCATATAATATGACATCGCTCCAAAGATGGTTTTGTTCAAATTACTTTAACTTAAACACAAGAGTGTTTTGTTCAAATTACGAAGACCCAAAGCTGCAAAGATGGATCATACATAAAGACGAACATCATAAAGCAAAATTACCTAAATCAGATAACAATATAAATAATCAGAAGTAGCCTTAATTGCATGAAGAACGAAAATCTCAGATAAGATTTGATCACAAATTTGTCTTTGCTTTGAAGGAAGAAAAAGAGATTTTAAGGTTTGACCACAATCTTAGAAGTCAACATTGCATTTTAACATAGAGGAAAATGATGAACATGAAAGATATGGGCCCAAGTTTGTGTATCTGGCACTCAAACCGGGTATAACAAGTCAAGGGGACTAAAAAGACAAGTAATCCATGAGTTCGTTCCCTCATAAAGTCACAGAAATACTTTATGGACTAAAAAGACCAACCATAGAAAATTCGTAGGGCATTTGTGTCATTTCCCCTTTCTTTTAATAGGATTATTGTTGACTTTCAGTCACATATAAAAAACTGAATTGTGAAAATATAATATGTAGAGTCATAATTTTTTTGTTTATCACGATTATTATTAAATTTTAGTCACACTTTTATATTTTGTAATAATGGATTTTTTTTCTAATTTAGCCACGGCTATAAATACACATATCAACCACTACTTGTAGTCATACATCGCAAAAAATGAAAATATATAATAAAATACATTAAAAAGAATTATTTTTTTTATTAATAATAACATAAAACTCATACATAATTTTTCATGTAAATAGTTAACCAAAACAAATTTAGAATTTCTAAAAATTAAAACTAAATACTAATATTCAATTAAAACAAACAACTTATTTGCTTTACATGTAGTTCCTGTAACAACAAAAGTAGGCGTTTAACAATTAAACAAATACGAACAATGTTATATAATAGAGTGTACTACTTGCATTTGTTTTAATACACTAATATACTTCCATTTTTTTCTTATTATAATATCCTACTTCCATTTCAAAGTACGATGCTTTAATAGGAAGAAATGAAAGTAGGATGCCATAATTCGATACATTTTTCAAGTAAATGTGTAGACGGGTCACGGGTCTTCCAACCTTCGTAGTGTCGCATGGTTTTCCATAGGCATTAGAGGTGAAGTGTGCGTAATTTCACTATAACCATATGAAAAAAAAAACATGCCAAATTTATCTAATAAACATAAAGGAAATAGAATACCATATAAATAATAAACATGATTGCAATACTCTTCGCAAGATAAATGCACATACCTTTAAACTTTAGATTTTTTACTAAGATAAATACACATACCCTTACACTTTAGATTTTTTTTACTTGGTTTTTCAGTAAACTTCTTAATAAAATCACCCCTGAATAGAAGCTAAAAATAGATTAATTAACTAATTCTTAAACAAAGTAACATAACCTTACCAAATCAAACAATAGCTTGTTGAGTTAGCCATTCCAACCCTCTCTCTAAAACCACAGTTAATTTTTTCGGAACGTAATTTGATTCCATGAGTTACTTACTTGTAAACAACTAGTAGTGCCATTCTAACCACAATTAGGGTTGATGTTGGTCTTTCCCACTGCATGATCTCTTTAAACAATGGTAATAGACCTTTCAAGGGCTTCACCAGCACCTACACAACAGTATGTAGATGAAGTGGGGAGATAGGATTCAATTATAGAATCCTAGGGTTAAAAAGGGAAGAGGAGTAACAAGAAAGAAAAGTTAGGAATTGGATTTTATAGGGTAGAAGAGTATTACAAACCATATTGGAATGGAATTGAATTCCAATTCCGACCAAACCCCATGAAATCTAGCCAACCAGAGGCGTGATTAGAGTGGAACTCAATTCCAATTCCTGCCAAAATCCCACAAAATCCAACGAACCAAACATGTACAACTGGAATGAAATTTGAGTTCTAATTATAAACCCTCCAAAATCAAGCAAACCAAACGCGTGATTGGAATGGAATTTAGTTCCAATTCTGGTTAAACCCCACCAAATCTAGCAAAACAAAGGCACAATTGAAAGGGAGTTGAATAAACATTCAACTGGAATGAATCTGGATTCAATTGCGGCCAAACCCAACAAAATCAAGCAAACAATTAGCACGATTGGAATGGAATTGAATTTCAATTCCAATCGGACTTCATGAAAACCAACAATCCAAACACTCCTAAAATTTTCAAGAGAGATATACCATTAACACAAGCACACTGTTTCCAATTCCTTCATCATTCTACTCACCAGCCTTAACTTTTTGCAATATTGAACTCTTTTTCTTCCTCTCTCACTTGTTCAAAAGTTGTTTCCAATGATTTTATATTTTCTGGTCTGTTATTTGCAGTTCACGTTTCCTTTTCTGTGTGTTAAAGATTAGCCAGTAATAGTATAGTCAAATCACCCAAGACATTCTTCCTCCATAACTAACTAATACAAATATTTGGAAACTCCATCAATCATGATTCTCCGTATTACTTTCATTCCTCTGATCATCCGAGGCAGATGCAGGTAAATGGTGTCCTCTCTGATATCAACTATGAATCTTGGGCTCAAGAGATGAAAAACTTTTTATTCCCAAAGAACAAAATTGGTTTCTTCAATGATATGATCAAGAATTCAATGGAATGATCAAGAATTCAGAGGAGTGGTATATATTATGGATGAGATGTGATGCTATGATCAAAGGATGGTTAACTACAGTGATGGATAAGGACATCAGATCAAACATCAAAATTCAAATACGCCAACAATGCTACAGAGATATAGACCACTTCCCAAAACGACGCATCGGTTTTTGGTTTACTACACAAAGATGTGAGGTTTGTGGGACGAAATACAGACTGTTTCTCCAACTCCGTATTGCACTTGTGGTAAGTGTACATGTGATGCGGGAAAAAGATTGAACAGATCAAAGGAAAAGGAGAGGCTCTATGAATTATGATGTGGCTAGATAACGAGTTTTCAACTATTAAAACTCAAATTCTTACCTCGAAACTATCACTCACGATTGGCACTGCGTATCATCTCATAGCAGAGGACGAAAAACAAAGAGCCATTACCGTCACCAGAATGGGTTTCCAAAGCTCTACTCAGAACCGATGCGAATGCATAAAAGACTCAATGCAGCAGAGTAAAAAATTTGGCACAAAGGAGATTAAAGGATATAGTAATGAAAAGGTAGAGAATAGCACTTTTTGGGGAAGGACATGACATAACAAGGATACTTGTTCAAAGCGAATTAGTTACCCTGGTGGCCTAGCAAAGGGACGACCCAAGGAAGCCTTTGCCAATACCGAAGTCACACAAGTGCCCATATAACCAATGATGTACTGACGGATGCTCAAGCACTTCATCAAAAACAGCGACAAAGAAGGGTGGCCTCAATCTTGTAGCCTATTACGATGCTGACTGTCTTGGTTGTGCTTACACTCGACGATCCCGTACGGGATACTTACTACTTTTTGCTGGAGCTCCCATTTATTGAAAAACTAAGTCTTTTAGTGCATATACGGCGATAGATAGTTGTCTAAAGATCTTTAGCTGAAGCTGATTGTTGAATATAGGGCGATAGCGACTACGTCTTTTAGTGAAGTATTGTGGGTTCGGTAACCGGTTATCGGGGACTCTGCAAGCACATCAAGATAGCTCTACGCATCTTTTTTTTTATGATAATCCTTGTCTAGACATATTGCTAATAATTTTGTTTTTCATGAAAGAACCAAACATGTCGAAATGGATTGTTACTTTGTTTGCGAACAAATTGAATCACAAGATATTAAGCCTCTTTCTATTGACACAAAAACACAGCGCTGGCTAATATTTTCACCAAGACCTTGGGTAGAGACCGACTTCTCAAGCTACTTGACTAGTTGGGCATTCAAGACTTACATGCACCAACTTGAATGAGAGCAAAGGCGAATCTATGTTGATCTTAAAGGTATCCATGGGCACCCTTGATTTTGCAATTTCTTTTAGGGAAATCTTCGGAAAAGTCCAAATATTTTACCCTAATTTACGAAAAAATCCCAAACTAAAATTTGTTTACGAAAAAGTCTCAATTACCGGTAAAAGAGACGATTTTATCCATTTTTCCTAGGTTTCATTACTTACGCGGTTTTATTAAAGTCCTATTATTTTACCATAATTTACGAATAAGTCCCAAACTATGGTAAAATAATGGGACTTTAATGAAATTATGGTAAAATAATGAGACTTTAATGAAACCAGGTAAGTATTGAAACCGATAAACCGGATAAAAAAGGGGCAAATCGGCATTTTTACCGGTAATTATGACTTTTTCGTAAACAAATTTTAGTTTGAGACTTTTCGTAAATTTGGATGAATTATTATGACTTTTTTGAAGATTTCCCTTTTGTTTTATATATTGTAAAGTAAAATATGGATGCAACCTTTAATAAGATATATACGGACACATGTAAGCAAAAGAATCACAAAGGAAACACTTTTAAATGGCTTTGATTTTTTTTATACAGAGTTGTATTAGGAGTTATGATATATATATATATATATATATGGTGAGGTTCAATAGAGAACCATTATTAATAAGGAACCAAGGTTCTTTTGGGGCATGCAAAGTCACAAAGTCACTGACTTTATGGTTCTAGACACTTGCTCGGACTCAGATCTGTGGCTTGGACTGTTGGACTTAAGCATTAAGAGCTTAATGAAGGTTTTGGCTTAATGGATGACTACGATGGGCGTACAAATCTGTACGCGCAACGTACAAACCAAATAGCGAGTACGCTTAGCGTACAGCTGAGTATGCCCCCGCGTACTCAGTCAAGTGGGATTTTGCATTTTGGGCTTCGAGTTTGGGCTTTCTTTTTGGCTTGGGTATTTGAGTTCTTAATTGGTCATCTGAGTACAAGTGTTTTGGACTAGGAAAAAAGGTTGGGCTTTAGGGTAAGGCCCATGAAAGGGTTTGGGCCCAATTTGGAAAATTAGGTCATATTTGGGCTTTTGGAATTAATGGATTGGGCCTTGGCTGTGGGCCAAGTTGAAGAGGGTGAAAAGGTCTTTTACCCTACTTTGGACACTTAGTGTGGGTCGGAACAGATTAGTGATGGATGTTTGGTGATTGATAACGGGGATTCGCAGGGGCCAGCAATCAGAGATTCTTTCTACGAGACTCGGCAGTGCGAGGTGAGTTTTCCTCATTATACTTACGGGTCTAAGGCACCAAGTCCGGCCCATTGGTTTGATATCCTGATATGCTGAGTATGGAGTAGACATGCATGATTATGTAGTTTTTGATATGATAATCTAGTATATTTATAGGAGTACTTGTGATTCTGTTTGCATGATTATCTGTATATATTTGTTCTCTGTTACGTGTTGACACATGGTGTTGGGTTGAGGTTGTACTACTTCATTCTGTAGCCAACAAACCTTGGAGCATTCCAGATATGAGCTGAGGGTCAGAGAGAGCATGTCAGACTTATACTGAGGGCTCAGGTGCATTCCAGATATGAGTTGAGGGCCGGGGAGGGCATGTCAGAATCATACTGAGGGCTCAGGTGCATTACAGATATGAGTTGAGGGCCGGGGAAGGCATGCCAGACTCATACTAAGGGCTCAGGTGCATTCCAAATATGAGTTGAGGGTCGAGGAGGGCATGCCAGACTCATACTGACTTACTGAGGAATCAGGTGCATTCCAGATATGAGTTGAGGACCGGGTGGTATACCAGACTCGTACTGAGGGTATTTCAGTCCGATGACTGATTGGTTCAGGAAGCAAGCCAGGCATAAGCTGTGGGCCCCGAGGGTAAGCCAGACTTATGTTGTGGGCTCAGGAGCAAGCCGGATATGAGTTGTGGGCCCAATAGGCAAGCCAAACTCATACTGTGGGCTCAGGGGTAATCCAGTCTATTAGTTGTGGACCCAATACATGGTGTTATTGGTATATGATATTTGTGTGTGTGTTGGTACTTTGAGGGAGCTCACTAAGCTTCGTGCTTACAGTTTTGTTTATGGTTTCAGGTTCTTCAGAGGACCGTGGCAAGGCGAAGGCGTGGCCGTACACATCTTTGGTTTTACAACTGATTGGATCTTGGAAGACTCTGATATTAAATCATATTTTGGAAACAATGTTTTTGTAAACACTTTTATCAGTAAATGGGTTGTTTTGAAAAGTTTAAATTTGTTAAAAATTTTGAGATGTGACAAGTTATAACACCGGTATCCTTTTTGGTTGGCTCCATATCCCACAAAGACATATTTTTCGGTACACAGATCGAGTTTGCTTTGGTTATTTTTTGGTATGTGGACAAGAAATTAACAACCAAAGACCTTTGGTTCAAGAGTGAGGGGAGGAGGAAGTGTAGTAAATTCAGTTAGGGTTTGGATGAGAGTTTTAAGATTAAGGGATTTGGTTGGAAGACGGTTAATGAGGTAGGTGGCTGTAGCTAAGGCTTCTGGCCAAAAGGACTTTGGGACTTGAGATTCAATCAAAAGTGCACGTGTTATCTCAAGAAGGATACAATTTTTTTGTCCGACCACCTCATTTTGTTCCGGAGTGTGAGGACATGAGGTTTGGTGGATTATTCCCTTTGTTTGACACAATTGTTTCATGGGCTCATTAATGAATTCTCTCGTATTGTTAGATCGAAGGATTTGAATACTCTTTTTGAATTGGTTTTGAATCATGGTATAAAATATTGTGATTTTTTCAAACACATCCAATTTTTGTTTTAAGAAGTAGATCCAAGTCATTCGAGTACAATCATCAACAAATATAATAAAGTATCGATAATTGTGCCCACCACATGCTTTTTCTGGTCCCATACATCATAGTGAAAAAGTGAAAACGGAAACTTAACCCTAGTATTATTATTTGGTTTAAACATATGTATGTGACTTTTGGCCAAAACACATGTTTCACATTTAATCTCTTTATTAGAAGGGAATATTTTGGAAATAAAAGGTGTAAGTAACTAGGACGCCCCAATCTTCTATGCCATAACCAAGCTTCTCTATGAATACTTCCATGAGCTAACATCACAGTTCCTTGTTGAGTCACCTCGTCCACATAATACAATCCATGGCGCTCAGTGCCCAATGATCATTCTTGTCTTGATTTCCTGTAAGATACAGAAAGTGGGGTGCATTAGAACTCAACAATTTAACTCTTTTGTAATGTGGCTTATTGATAAAAATATATATGATAAAGATGGTTTATAAAGACAATTTGATAATTTCATTGTTATGTGAAATTTCAATTGTTCCTCCCCTTTTCACATGTACAATACCCCCATCTGCAGTTTCAATGTGTGTTTTTATAGGTTTGGATTTTGAAATAAAATCTGAGGATTCAAATGTCATGGCGTCAGTAGCACCACAGTCAAGGATCCTGAATTATCCCTTTTTTCACATTCTTTCTCAATATTTGCTTTCCCAATTAATTTTCATCTTCTCCTTTATTTTCCTAAAAGGATACCGATGGATCCCCACAATTTAGCAATTTTAGAATTTTAGGGAGAAAAATTTTGGGTTTAAAAAGGATGAAGACAGGGTGTTAATTTTCAAAGTAGAAGGGTTGGAATTGTTAGAGCTTGAGTTAAAAAACTCAAACCCTATATCTGCGTCGTCACCTCCTTCGTTTTTTACACCTGTTGCTAATCCCCCAAATCCCTCATCTCCTATTGTGTTTTTCTGGTAGTCACTGTAGCTGTTGGCGGTGTTTATATTACCCACGGTGGTGGATGCCCTCCCTTTTTCTTTTCTTCCCCATTTGTGTCCATCGTTCCACCATTCTGGGTATCCAACTATCTTAAAACTTTGTTCTTTGGTATGTTTAGTCATACCACAGTGATCACGCTTGATTTGGGACTTATCCGCCCGAGATGATGATCCAGATCGTTGCCCACTGGCGATGTCCCTTTGTTCCGAGTTCTAATCCTCCAATCTCGTTGGTCCAGTAGCAACTAGAGGAACGGACACACCTTAATGAAATGAAGATTCCGCCGAAGTTGCTCCCAGAATATTCTGGTGAACGGTTTCTTTTCTAACTACTGCATAGGCACCTTCGGATGATGGAAGAGGATCCCTTCGTAAAATTTCACTTTTGATTGGGTTATACTTGCGGTCAAGAGCATTTAAGAACTGAAATAATTTTTGTTCGATTCTTATCTTGTTATACGCGGTGATGTCTTTGCACATGTTATTGAATTGGAGTCTCTTCTTTCAATTTCTCCCCAAATTCCTTATAATACTATCCAGAAATCTTCCAAATGTACACCATGTTGCTTGAGTTCATTAGCTTTGACATGGAGATCAAAGGTTTAGAGTTTGTCCTTACCACTACTATATGTAACCACGAGTGCATCCCACAACGTTTTTGCTATATGGAACTCAGTAAGATTACTTGCAAGATCCGGGTCAATATTCTGGATAAGCCAAGAGAAAACCACAAGATCATCTTGTTCCCACTGCTCGTATTTTTCATCAGTGGGTAGTCGGTAGTGGGTTATGGTGGGTTTGTGGTAAGATGGATTAAAAGAGCTTTCGATTTCCCCCCTATGGCAACTCGTATCATACGAGCCCACAAGGGATAGTTTTGGCTAGTGAAGTTAAGGCTGATTTTAAGGCTATCAGAGAGGTTTTGTTTGTGGCTTTGGGTTTGAGAATTAAGGCCATTTTTTACAAGATTGGCTGAGGTTATCATGGTTTACTCCTAAGCTACCGTTGATCCATACATGGCAACTTGCTGATTGAGATGGGTAGATGATGAGCAATATTGTTGTAAGGATTACCAACACTTCTCTGATACCATGTTATCAATGATAACCAGAGAACAGAGGAGAAGATTGTGTTTTATTTTTCTGTATATTACAATTGAACATGACACCACTATTTAGGGATTTTGACATTAAAGTCCCTAAGTCTTCAAAATTTGTTCGGTTTAGTCCCCGCGACGAATTTTGGTGCGTTAATGCCCAACATTTGGGCTCTTTTTGTCAAAAACACCATTTAGTAGGTTTGGAGCCGGTCATCCGGTGACATCCAACCTGTTAAAGAAATACCCTTATAAAAAAGGGAATCCCAATGACTTTCGTCCCCCCTCCCTCATTTACGTAGCCCTTCTCCCTCATTTATGTAGCTCTAATCAGAGCATCTTCATGCACCAATGGCTGCATCGTCTTCAAACTCAGCAACTTCACGCATAACGAAACTTGTTAAATGCTATTGTGGTGATGTGTGCTACGTAGCAGTGTCAAGAACACCAGATAACCCTGGTAGAAAATTTTGGGGATGCCCTAATTTCAAGGTATTTTATAATTTTTGTGTCAAATTGAAATGATTACTATTAACAGGGTTTTAGGGTTTTGATTACAAGTTTTTCTCCCTTTTAATGTCTAAGAGTCTTCAAGGTGCCGTTTTTCAAGTGAGTAGATGAATGTGGGAACAAATCTATCCAGCAAGAAGATGAATTCATGGGTGTGATGAAGATTGTTGTAGGGATGTTAATGTTTATTGCAATAATGCTTGTAATTGTTGTCCTAAAAATGTAATTTAGGCATTGTACTTTTGCAATGTGGTTGGTAATGTAATGCAATTGTGTTTTGAACTGGAATCACTGTAATTTAGGCAATGATAATGTAATGGTAATCCTTTTTGTAGTCTTTCTAATTTGGTATGTGCAAAGTTGTAAATGGTAACCCAATTTAGGCATTCAATAATATGCATTGAATAATATCAATAGAGGGCAGTTTATGCATTGAATAATGTCATGACATAGGGCAATTCAGATGATATAATTCATACAAAATTAAGATGTTTTAATCCATACCAAAGTATGATGCTATAAAGCATAAAAAACCCAAATGTCATATGTTATAATCCACACCTAAGATGCAATTAACCAAACCTATTGTAAGATGTTATAATCGAATAATAGTACCATAAACCATATTTCATAGAAAAGGGTTGTGCATTACATAATGTTTTATGTAGCAATCATCCAATTGTGCCAAAAAGCCTATCAAACAAGCCTATCAAGGCAACATATAAGGCAACACATATGACAATTGGATGTTTGCTGCAAAAACCAGGAATAACAAAAGATATACAAAAAGAAGGCATCATATGCCAGTGATTAACATCCCACTTCACCCATTTTCATAATCACTACCCAACTAATCCAACTTGACATGTTTGGTAGCACTGGAACCACTACCATCTTTTTCATACACAATCTTCTTCAACTTTAGCTTCAATATCCTCTCAGAAGGTTTCCTTTTCCTATGCACAGGTTTGGTAGACAGGTTTGGCAAGTTATTGACTATATCATTGTAACAACCCGGAACTTCTATCATGTACACTTAGTCAATACAATCAATAATCAACTTGTTTTCTTGATTTCCGGTGCTATTCAAGGGTTCAATTAAGTGTTCTAAGCTTAAATTTGACCAAGGTTGAGTTTAGGAATGAGTCAGCACGCCCCATAGTGAGAAAAACGGGCCATACACCCTCTTAGAGGAGTGTACGGCCGTACACATGGGTGTGCGGCAGCACACCCACTCCCTTGGCAGCACACTCACTCTTGGGCAGCACACCCACCCTATATAAAGGGTAGACCCCTTTCCTTTCATTCCTTCAACCGCAAACCCTCTCAAGGCCTCAAAAACGTGAGTTCTCCATCACCTAGCTTAACATACATGAAGGACCCATTGATCTAATCCCTTAATCATCAAAGTTTCATCATGTTCTTCATCATATGAAGGTGTACGGTTGCACACCTTCATAAGGTGGCCGCACACCCTTAAAACACCCTCCAAAGTGAGAGTTTAGCTTCCATAATCGATGTAGACATGCTCCTAGCCTTGTTGCACCTTGGAATGAACAATTTGGGCATCATTTTGAGGGGTGTACTACTGCACACACCCTTGTGCGGCAGCACACTCCAAGTGTGCGGCAGCACACCCAAGTGTGCGACCGCACACTCTTGTGTGCGACCATACACTCATTCTAGGACCATAAACCCACCTCTAGGACCCTTATCTGGCACTACAATTGAGTATAGACCTTGAACACTTCGTGGATGTGAGTAAGGACCTTGAGAACACTTCGAAGACACCTCATTCCATGAGTGTACAGCCGCACACTCATGGCCACACACACACTCTAGGTGGCCATACACCCCCTACACTCAACCCTACAAGGTCCTATCACTTGGTGCAAATAGTTTCAAGTCCCTAGAGTGGTTTTCCATCACTTATAGTGGTGAAATACCTTCATTTGACTCCTTTATGTGTCATTGCATATAATTTAGGATCAAATCGTGTTCAAGGCTTCACTTGAACATCCAGCGTGTCGTGTTGATCCTTCATTCAAATCACCCGAGGTGAGTTGATACCCCTACATTTTCCGTGTTTTTAATGTTTTTCAGGGGGGGGGGGGGAATACAAGCCAAACTCAAAGTATTTTATTAAGTTTTAAACTTATTAATGCAGTCCAACGATTTCCACGTTAATAACATATTCGGATATTTTATCTCTTTTTGTAATATGTTGAGCATAAGGGAAACTACTATTTTGGAAATTTAACTTCATAGCTTTCAGAAAGGTTTCTACAAAGCAGCTCTATATCAACTCTAATAAACTATAACGGGTATAGTTTGGGATAACCCTCTAGGCATCTCTACCTAATCAGATTTCATAAATGAATATATATAAACTATGGAAGATTTAGTTGATGTTATATATTTTCTCAGGAGTATAAAATACTATTATTCAAGGATAATCATTGTTTTATACTGTTTCTCGCTAGTAAACTAGATTATACAGAATTGTGAGGCTCTACTTCAATACTGTATCCTTAGGTGTATAGTGATAAATCCTTTTAGTATAACCAGAGTCTCCTGGAGGGAGAGCATGAGATTTGTGAATAGATCTATTCGGGACTGACAATCCCACACCAGAACTGCTAGCTACAGTTAGGCAGGCATGCCTGTGGTGAACAAATGTCATTTAGCTTAACGTCTGAAGAACGTTATAAAGGTCTCTCGGTCATATCAAGTATGGTTATACGACTCACAAAACAAGTATAAACTATTTTTGGTCTACGGACTCTAATCTTCATCTGTTTTATTTTGAGTAATAAAACTACTTTTATAAATACTAATAGTAATCAGGAATCTCTAGACTGGCAACTCTACCTCTAGTACAGATAACCGTTTTTAGGGAAAATATAGGATTTTCCCAGGAGAACACTAGCATTTCTAAAACTGATGGTTTACTTTATACCGCTATATACTCTTTTAACACTACTTTTCGTAAGAAAATATAGGATTTTCTTGAGGAACACTTTTCAAAAAGGATTTCTAAGAAACATTTTTCCACAAAAACTAAATTTTTATGAACTCAACAGCTTTATGCTGATATTCTTTCAAAACTGCTTGTATTCTCAGGGAATCAGTAGACAGGTACCTGCTGGATTTTAAAGAGCCGGAGCAATAAGAGTTATATTTTTATATGATTACATACTTTTGATGTTCTTAAAACAAGTTTTAAACTGATGTAAACACTTTTTCATATTGTATTCAATGTTTGGTTGTGTTTACTATGCTTGCTATACAATTGTTGTGATACTACGCATGACGTCCTCCACCCTGGAACGTTTCCGCCATTTTGGTTTCAGGGTGTGACAGATTGGTATCAGATCCCTTGTTTATAGCAAACTAAGTATACCGAACCTTACATGGTATACAACTATAAATATTAAGGGGCCTAAGCGCTCTAAACTAAAAGTATACTTTCAGAAATACAAGTATTTTTATAAAATTATACCTGAGTATCAGAATCCGTGTCGTAAGTAGAACAAAACAAAAGTATTTGGATGTTGGACACTGCAGTTAAACCTCGGCAGTTATGTAATCATGTCTAGGGTCAATATAGCCTGATCAACTATATTCATTTGAGACATGACCAACATGTGTTTGGGAGAAACTATGGTGTTGCAGCAAGCCCAAAAACTTACCAAAAACATCTCACATAAAATACTATAGGAGTATTTTAGCTAGAGCCAAACTCAGTATATAGAATCATTCCAAGTGTTGCTACCCCTTCTTTCTTAAGCGATAACTTACTTGCATTAGTAACCTTCCTGTGTTTATTGCTTGGTAGAACACTTTTATTATCAGGATGAAATATATCTCTTTTCATATATCTTGAGGACTTACCATCCTCTTCTTCCTGATTGATTCTAGAAAAAGATGCCTCCTCGACCAAGACCCAACAGAAGGGATAACACTCCGCCACCACCACCACCTCCCCAGTTCGACCCCGTCATGTTCCAGGCAGCAGTTACCGCCGCTGTAACCGCAGTAATGGCACAAGTAAACTCTGGTGGGGCTGGAGGTGGAACCGACCCACAAAGACAAGACGGAAGTCAGGAACATCAAAAGGAGTGTTCCTACAAGGACTTCATGACTGCAAAACCCAAGTCCTTCGATGGAAACGGAGGAGTCATCGCTCTGACTCGATGGTTCGAGAAGATCGAATCCATCTTCGAAATTTGTGCCTGTTCCGAAGCAAATAAGGTGAAGTTCGCCCCCTGCACCTTCACCAACAGAGCCTTGACATGGTGGAATGGTCGAGTCAAAACCCTAACCCTACCGGTGGCTAATGTCATGGGTTGGGAAAGACTGAAGGAACTCATGCTTGCAGAATACTGCCCGAGGGGCGAAGTGCAAAAGTTGGAGCACGAACTTTGGAACTTGAAGATGAAGGGTTCTGACATCGCCGCCTACACTGCTAGGTTCTATGATTTGGCACTCCTCTGTCCGGTAATGGTCACCCCGGAAAGCAAGAAAATCGAGAGGTATATCTGGGGACTGACACAACCAACCAAAGGAAATGTCTTGGCTGCGAGGCCGACCACATTTGAGAGCGCCAAGGATCTAGCTCAGAATCTGATCGATCATGGAGTCGATCTTGACGAGGTGACGGTTGCTCCTGCACCACAGAAGGAGAGTAGTGGGAAGAAGAAATTTCGAAACAAGCGTAAGGGCCAGTCCTCTCAGGGGCCCTCCAAGAAACAACAAATAGTGGCAGTCCACGCTGCTACTACTCCTGCTACTACTCCTGCTGCAGTCCCCGTTACTCCAACAAACCCCAGTCGCTATGCTGGAAAACTACCTCTGTGCAACAAGTGCAAATATCATCATCAGGGACAGTGCCGGGAGATGTCGTGCACCAGCTGTGGCAAGAAGGGACACACAACTCGATTCTGCAAAGGACCAATCCAACCAACCAATCAAGCTCCTGGGGCGGGTGCTGGCCAAGCCTATTATGGCTGTGGAGAGGTTGGGCACTTTAAGAGAGATTGTCCCAAGGCAACAACAGGTGGCAATGCAGGAAGGGTGCTGGCGATGGGCCAGGAGGAAGCGGTCGTTGATCCTACCGTTGTTACGGGTACGTTCCTCCTTGGCAACTCTAATGCATGCATTCTTTTCGATTCTGGTGCGGAGAGGAGTTTTGTTAGTCATGCATTCAAACATCTAATCAAATGTAAATCCCAACCTTTAACCGAACCGTTCATCGTCGAGATGGCTAACAGAGAGAAAGAAAGCGCGAACGACATATTCATGGGCTGTACTCTTACCTTAGGCAATCATTCCTTTCCTATCGATCTTATGCATGTATCTATTAAGAGTTTCGATGTCATTATCGGTATGGATTGGTTGAGCCCTAATTGTGCTGATATCCTTTGCTTCGAAAAAGCCATTCGCCTCAACCTTCCCTCTGGCGAAACCCTCGTGATTTACGGTGATAAACTCAGTTCGAACCTTCGTATCATCTCGTGCATCAAAGCTCAGAAGTACCTGCGGAAGGAATGACATGCGTTTCTAGCTCATGTTGTTGATGAGACACAAAAGGGTAAAGACCTTGGGAGTATCCCCGAAGTCTGCAACTTTCCTGACGTCTTTCCTGAAGATCTCCCAGGAATTCCTCCCGAGCGTCAAGTCGAGTTTCGTATCGACTTAATCCCCGGAGCTACTCCTGTAGCTAAGTCTCCGTACCGTTTAGCTCCAGCAGAAATGCAAGAATTATCCAGCCAGCTCAATGAGCTTATCAGCAAAGGGTTCATAAGGCCGAGTTCCTCACCCTGGGGAGCTCCGATCTTATTTGTGAAAAAGAAGGATGGATCCTTTCGGATGTGCATTGACTACCGAGAGCTGAATAAGCTGACCATCAAGAATCGATATCCCTTACCCAGAATCGACGATCTCTTCGACCAACTTCAGGGAGCCAGTTATTTCTCAAAGATCGATCTAAGATCATGGTACCATCAGTTGCGAGTTCACGAGAATGATGTGCCCAAGACAGCATTCCGAACTCGCTATGGACACTACGAGTTTGTAGTAATGCCCTTTGGTCTGACCAACGCACCGGCAGTATTCATGGACCTGATGAATCGGGTGTGCCGCCCTTTCCTGGACAAGTTCGTGATCGTGTTCATCGACGATATACTTGTCTATTCTCGGAGTGAGAACGATCATAAACAGCACTTGAAGCAGGTGCTGGAAACATTAAGAGCAGAGAAGCTATATGCAAAATTTTCAAAGTGTGAGTTCTGGATCAGGAAGGTAAATTTCCTTGGTCACGTGGTTAGCAAGGAAGGTATACACGTGGACCCTTCCAAAATCAAAGCGATAGAAAATTGGTCTGCACCAAAGACACCCACAGAAATCCGGAAATTCTTGGGTCTCGCAGGCTATTATCGCAGGTTTATCCAGAATTTCTCCAGGATCGCTAAGCCTTTAACTACCCTGACACAAAAAGGTGTAACCTTTAGTTGGGGAGTCAAGCAAGACACTGCGTTTCAAACATTGAAGCAGGCCCTATGCAGCGCACCGATCTTGTCTCTGCCCGAAGGGACGAAAGACTTCGTGGTTTATTGCGATGCATCCAATCAGGGCCTAGGCTGTGTGCTCATGCAGCGAGGAAAGGTCATCGCCTATGCCTCGAGGAAGTTAAAAACACACGAAGTCAATTACACAACTCACGATTTAGAGTTGGGAGTAGTGGTCTTTGCGTTAAAGATCTGGAGACATTATCTCTACGGAACCAAGTGCACTATCCTCACCGACCATAAGAGCTTGCAACATATCTTTGATCAGAAGGAGTTAAACATGAGACAACGACGATGGGTAGAACTACTCAGTGACTACGAATGCGAAATTCGTTACCATCCCAGCAAGGCCAATGTGGTAGCAGATGCCCTCAGCCGAAAGGAGTATTCAGGGCGTAAGGTGAAGGCACTAACAATGACCATCTATTCCCATCTGTCCGCACAGATCAGAGAGGCCCAGCTGGAAGCCTTAAAACCTGAGAACATGGCAGATGAAGCCTTGCGGGGAATGAAAAAGAACATAGAGGTCAAGGGAGACGGAGTTTACTATTTCATGGACCGTATCTGGACCCCGAAGTATGGTGGTTACAGAGAAGTTGTCATGAACGAAGCTCACAAAACGAGATACTCCGTTCACCCAGGGTCAGATAAAATGTATCTGGATCTCAAACGACTCTATTGGTGGCCAAACATGAAAGCAGAAATTGCTACTTTCGTGGGCAAGTGTTTGACTTGTGCCAAGGTGAAGGTAGAATATCAAAAACCCTCAGGTTTGCTTCAGCAGCCGGAAATACCTGAGTGGAAATGGGAAATGATCACCATGGATTTTATCACCAAATTACCCAGATCTCCAAGCGGGCACGACGCCATCTGGGTAGTTGTCGATCGGTTGACTAAATCCACCCACTTCCTGCCAATCAAAGAAAACTTCAAGATGGAGAGACTCACGCGGATCTACATTCAAGAGATAGTTCGCCTTCATGGGGTACCTGTATCCATTATCTCCGACTGAAATAGCAGATTTACCTCAAGATTCTGGCAATCACTACAGAAAGCACTTGGAACTAAATTGGATATGAGCACGGCTTATCATCCGCAGACTGATGGACAGAGTGAGAGAACAATTCAGACATTGGAAGATATGTTGAGGGCCTGCGTCATCGACTTCGGCGTGTCATGGGACACTCATCTTCCTTTGGTTGAATTTTCCTACAACAACAGCTACCATTCCAGCATCAAGGTTGCGCCGTTTGAAGCCTTCTATGGCCGCAAATGTAGATCCCCTCTGTGCTGGGCTGAAGTAAGTGACACGCAACTAGTCAAGGGTCAAGTCCCTGACAGCACTCTCACTGGTCCTGAAATTATCCGAGAGACGACTGAAAAGATTGTGCAAATACGAGAACGACTGAAAGCCTCACAAGATAGACAAAAGAGCTACGCCGATAAGAGACGAAAACCCTTGGAATTCCAGGTCGGTGACCGCGTCCTTCTGAAGGTCTCGCCCTGGAAAGGCAGGATACGTTTCGGAAGACGTGGAAAGCTAAACCCAAGGTACGTTGGACCATTCGAGATCCTTGCTAGGATCGGTCCCATAGCATACAAACTCCAGTTACCACGAGAGCTCAGCAACATCCATCCTGTCTTCCACGTGTCGAACCTAAAGAAGTGTCTGTCCAATGAGACACTTGTGATTCTTCTCGACGAGATCAAATTAGACGAGGGTCTACACTTCGTGGAAGAACCTGTCGAAATCATGGATCGGGAAGTCAAACGTACGAAACAGAGTCGCATCCCGATAGTGAAGGTCCGCAGGAATGCCACGCGGGGTCCTGAATTCACTTGGGAGTGCGAGGATTCAATGAAGCAGAAGTGCCCTCACCTCTTTCCAAGTTCATGATTGGTACTATATTCTTGAATTTCGGGACGAAATTCCCTCTAACGGGGGGATGATGTAACAATCCGGAACTTCTATCTTGTACACTTAGTCAATACAATCAATAATCAACTTGTTTTCTTGATTTCTGGTGCTATTAAAGGGTTCAATTAAGTGTTCTAAGCTTAAATTTGACCAAGGTTGAGTTTAGGAATGAGTCAGCACGCCCCATAGTGAGAAAAACGGGCCATACACCCTCTTGGAGGAGCGTACGGCCGTACACATGGGTGTGTGGCCACACACCCACTCCCTAGGCAGCACACTCACTCATGGGTAACACACCCACCCTATATAAAGGGTAGACCCCTTTCCTTTCATTCCTTTAACACCTTGGCAGTACACATCACCTTTCTCTCAAGACTCTTCAACCGCAAACCCTCTCAAGGCCTCAAAAACGTGAGTTCTCCATCACCTAGCTTAACATACATGAAGGACCCATTGATCTAAGCCCTTAATCATCAAAGTTTCATCATGTTCTTCATCATATGAAGGTGTACAGCCGCACACCTTCATAAGGTGGCCGCACACCCTTAAAATACCCTCCAAAGTGAGAGTTTAGCTTCCATAATTGATGTAGACATGCTCCTAGCCTTGTTGCACCTTGGAATGGACAATTTGGGCATCATTTTGAGGGGTGTACGACCGCACACACCTGTGTACAGCCGCACACACCCTTGTGCGGCAGCACACTCCAAGTGTGTGGCAGCACACCCAAGTGTGCGACCACACACTCTTGTGTGCGACCATACACTCATTCTAGGACCATAAACCCACCTCTAGGACCCTTATCTTGCACTACAACTGAATATAGACCTTGAACACTCCGTGGATGTGAGTAAGGACCTTGAGAACACTTCGAAGACACCTCATTTCATGAGTGTATGGCCGCACACCCATTGGGCCGCACACTCATGGCCGCACACACACTCTAGGTGGCCATACACCCCCTACACTCAATCTTACAAGGTCCTATCACTTGGTGCAAATAGTTTCAAGTCCCTAGAGTGGTTTTCCATCACTTATAGTGGTGAAATACCTTCATTTGACTCCTTTATGTGTCATTGCATGTAATTTAGGATCAAATCGTGTTCAACGCTTCACTTGAACATCCAGCGTGTCGTGTTGATCCTTCATTCAAATCACCCGAGGTGAGTTCATACCCCTACATTTTCCGTGTTTTTAATGTTTTCAGGGGGGAATACAAGCCAAACTCAAAGTATTTTATTAAGTTTTAAACTTATTAATGCAGTCCAACGATTTCCACGTTAATAACATATTCGGATATTTTATCTCTTTTTGTAATATGTTGAGCATAAGGGAAACTACTATTTTGGAAATCTAACTTCATAGCTTTCAGAAAGGTTTCTACAAAGCAGTTATATATCAACTCTAATAAACTATAACGGGTATACAGAATTTCATAAATGAATATATATAAACTATGGCAGATTTAGTTTATGTTATATATTTTCTCAGGAGTATAAAGTACTATTATTCAAGGATAATCATTGTTTTATACTGTTTCTCGCTAGTAAACTAGATTATACAGAATTGTGAGGCTCTACTTCAATACTGTATCCTTAGGTGTATAGTGATAAATCCTTTTAGTATAACCAGAGTCTCCTGGAGGGAGAGCGTGAGATTTGTGAATAGATCTATTCGGGACTGACAATCTCACACCAGAACTGCTAGCTACAGTTAGGCAGGCATGCCTGTGGTGAACAAATGTCATTTAGCTTAACGCCTGAAGAACGTTATAAAGGTCTCTCGGTCATATCAAGTATGGTTATACGACTCACAAAACAAGTATAAACTATTTTTGGTCTACGGACTCTAATCTTCATCTGTTTTATTTTGAGTAATAAAACTACTTTTATAAATACTAATAGTAATCAGGAATCTCTAGACTGGCATCTCTACCTCTAGTACAGATAACCGTTTTTAGGGAAAATATAGGATTTTCCCAGGATAACACTAGCATTTCTAAAACTGATGGTTTACTTTCTACCGCTATATACTCTTTTAACACTACTTTTCATAAGAAAATATAGGATTTTATTGAGGAACACTTTTCAAAAAGGATTTCTAAGAAACATTTTTCCACAAAAACTAAATTTTTATGAACTCACCAGCTTTATGCTGATATTCTTTCAAAACTGCTTGTATTCTCAGGGAATCAGTAGACAGGTACCTGCTGGATTTTGAGGAGCCGGAGCAATAAGAATTATATTTTTATATGATTACATACTTTTGATGTTCTTAAAACAAGTTTTAAACTGATGTAAACACTTTTTTATATTGTATTCAATGTTTGGTTGTGTTTACTATGCTTGCTATACAATTGTTGTGATACTACGCATGACGTCCTCCACCCCGGAACGTTTTCGCCATTCTGGTTTCGGGGTGTGACAATCATCCACTCCCTCAACATCAGCTTTAATCCCTGCTTCTAGTTGTACCTCATCCACTACATGATTATCAGCTGCAACCACTCCTTCATCATCACCTTCACTCCATTCTTCATCCCCTGCATTAACTCCTCCATCATCAACAAACACCTCAACATCATCTGGATGCCCTTCTTGATCTTGTAATTCCTGTTAAGGCAATATATGACATGTAATTACAATATGGCAAAAATAGAATAAAATTGAATTTAAGTAGAATAAATAGGAGATTAATTACAAGTTCAACAGGTGTCATGTCATCTAATGGCATTGATATCCCTTTACCCCCCTCAATTTCACCAATGTTGTATTCTGACTCTAGTAGCATGGCTACATCTTCTTCATTCAGTTGGATTTTCTCAGGTATAACATCATCTGCATTACCTTCAAGAAACTTAGGTTCCTCCTCTTGAATGTCTCTAAGAATTTCATTTATACCATTCTCAACATCATCAAGAATTTCACTCAGCTTTCGTGACTTAGATTGTCCCTCAACAACTTCATCTATAACTTGACTGACCATACCCTCATCAACCTCTTGTTGTCCATTTTCCTGGTTTTGCTCTTTATCTCCAGCTCTACCTTCACCCCTTCTACTATTTATTTTTCTCCTTTGAGCAATTGGCTGATTTGGCTCATTACTGGTTTTTGTACTCCTCCTTCTAGTCTTTCTCCTAGAACTAGATGCTTGATTGGGATCCACATTTTGATTCATTGGAGTTTCAGTTGTTGCACTTTCATGTTCCTCTTGATTTTTCCTTGGCCTACCAATTTTTTGGGGTGTATGTGGAACTCTTGGCCTAGTTTCACTTGTGCAACTTTGTTTGTTATGTCCAAATTCAGAGCAATTACCACACCTCACAGTTCTGGATACTTTAACTCTTGCAGTAGCAAACTTGGTCTCTTTTTCACTTGAATGCCTTCTCCTTTTGGTGGCAGGTCTTCCTGTCATTCTTCTAGCTATTGGTGGCAAAGGCTTTTGGAAAGGAGTTTGTTCCCATAAATTGCTCCCATTGACAGGAATTATGTTACTTTTGGTAACATTCAATAAACCTGCCTTTTGAGAAGCATTCATTAACATATCCATCAGCTGTCTTATGGATATAGTTAATGGCAACATTTGCATGAACACAAGGGATTCCAGAAAGATCCCAAAGCCCGCATGTGCAAGTCCTGGCCTCCAAGTCTACCTTGAAACTTTCATAATTGAACCTAACTTCAAACATTGAATCTTGGCTATGAATAAACATCCAAAACCAGAAATTGTCACATAAATTTAAAAACATTAACATAAGAGCATTGATTTATAAAATACAAATGCAATTGGGTAAATAATACATACCTCATATACTTCCCAAAAAGGTTCATTTTTTAACACATTTGGGCACACATTGGACTTCCATTTGTTACACTTATTAGTCATGTGAGCAAACCTATCCATTATGTAGATTCTTATCTCCTCAAGCATTGTTACCAAAGGCTTTTTCCTAGCTTCTATTATGATGGAGTTAAAGCATTCTGAGATTCCATTCTCAACTGTTTCACATGCAAACCCTGGAGTAAAGTAAGCTCTGCACCAAGTTCTAGGCTGTTTGGACATCAAATACTCATATGCACCAGAACTAAGCTTCTTTATTTCACCCATATGTTTCTTGAAGTATCCTTCTAAACAACTCTGAAGCCCAAAAAAGTCTTTTGAATTCTAATCCGGTGTAAGCCTTCTTGAAGTTTGCATAAATGTGTCTAGCACATTGTCTGTGCTCCACATGTGGCAAAATGTCTTTCACAGCTTCCAGTAAGCCCTGAAACATATAAGTACATTGAATATTAATACAAAACATTTCGATTATTTAGTATATTAATACAAAACATAGCAACTAAAAGTACCTTATGTTGATCTGATATGATAACCAACCCTCTACTACCATCCAACATTAGATCATCATGTATGAGCTCCGAAACCCAAGTCCAATTAGGTTTATTCTCCACATCTACAACAACCCAAGCTATTGGATAGACTTGGTTGTTGGCATCCCTTCCAATTGATGTCAACAGTTAACCTTTCACCTCACCTTTCAAGAAGCATCCATCTAAACCAATCACTTTTCTACAACCACTTTTCCATCCATTACTTAAAGCCTTAAAACAGATATAAAATCTGTGGAAATAGCTCTTTCCATCAGGGTTGTTGATGACACTAACCTTGCAAGTAGATCCAGGGTTTGATCTTAAAAGCTCATAGGAGTAGTCCCATATTCTTGCATAATGCTCAATTAAGTTTCCTTCAATTAACTCTTTTGCCCATTTTTTTGCCCTCCTACATTGGCCAATAGACACATCACATCTAAATGTCTATTTAATATCACTTATCATCTCCTTAAGCTTAAGCTTTGGCTTGTTTGCAATCTCAATCATGTAATGTCTCCTAATCCATTAAGGAGACACAATTAAACCAAACATGAATGACCTAGAGCATTTGTGGATCCTAGTCATAGTTTTGATTTGTAATGACCTTTCCTTGTACATCCAAGCAGCATGCAATCTGAAAGGGCATTGGTTGTCTTCATTTCTTTTCCCACATTTTGCAACAATTCTAACACTATCACACAAAATATATTTGATACCCATGGGACACAACATAGTTTTCAACACATAATTTAAGTTACTCAGCGGATTCAAATATATCACCAAGTTTTGGTTCCATCTTGTCCCATTTGATGTTGGGATCATGAACCCTATACTTAGGTTGTACTTCTTCCTCGTCATCTTTATCACTTCCTCAGTCATTTTCATGATATACTCATGCTCTCATTTAATCAGACATACTTGCATTATGAAGATTAGCATCATTAAGTAATAAATTCAAGATATTATCCTTACACTTATCTAGTGTGCTCACGAACTCATCCTCTGGTTCATGGTCCATGTAAATACCATGTAGTTCAAAGTCCATCTTGTTCAACCCAACAAAAGGTTCGTTCAAAGCAACAAATGGACCGTTCAATTCTTCCTCTGATGAAGCCATTCTTCACTCCTTCATAAAATCAAGGTTACATAACATGATTTTAACTAAGAGTTCAAAGGAAAAAATGAAATTTTAGTCCAAAACTGTAAATACCTAACCTGTGATGATCGTCTTCTTTACTGGACTTACACTATCAACACTGATTATCGTTTACTTCTTTACTCAAGCTTCTGATAAGAATCAAACCCTAAAAAGCTTTAAAAATGCAGAGAAATATGGGCGACAATGATTATTTTTGTGGAGAAATGGAGAAGACGTACGTTTTGGTGTAAAGGTGATGGATATTTGTGTTCTCGATGTCTAACGGACAAGATAACAGGAGTAAATGAGAGGTGTGTCACCGGATGTTACCGGATGACCTGCTGAATTGCGTTTTTGACAAAAAGAGCCCAAATGTTGGGCATTAACGCACCAAAATTCGTCAAGGGGACTAAACCGAACAAATTTTGAAAACTTAGGGACTTTTATGTCAAAAGCCCCCACTATTTATGTGTTATACAAGAAATAAAAAGGAAGCTATTAAAGTACTCTGCTATGTTACAGCCTGTAATTCTTAAACCACAAAAGGAAAATATTGAGCTGGGATATGAAAAGAAGCCCGATCCCATGATTGGCTCAAACATGACTTTCCTTTCTCACACTTCCATGGTGGGGCTGTGATTGATCAGTTTTCGTGATCTCTTATGTGCTCTGATTCCAAGTGATAATTAAGAAAACCCTCTGGTTTTTAAGAGATCCTTGTTTATTGCTGAATACTTGATTAAAGAAAACATGGCAAAACAGGGGAAGGAAGAAAAAAACGCGAGCTGAGAAATACTTTCTGGAAAAGAAACTTTTACTGCTCAATACTTGATTAAATAAACATAAAACGATACCTTTATTTATACTAAAACAGATGGTATCCTAAACTAACACATATAATGCTTAAAAGGAAAGTTTCCATAAAAATTCCCAAAATGCCCCTGAGGGCTAATTCCTGAATTACGCCAACAATTTCAAGTAAATGAAATATTTTCTGTTTTGCAGCTTTTTTCTTACATCTTTTGTGAAGAGTTTTGGTAAGTCAATTGAGATTATACCAAAGTTGAAAGAAATGGATGCATTTAACCATTAAGAAGAATTGAACTTTATGAGATTAGTTTTCTCGTACTTCCAAGAACCTGCGTCTTGTGTACTTCTATAAATGATTTTGAGTTTTTATCTGTCATTCAACCAGAAATAAGATTTTACCTATTTTTCATGTGTGAGAGTCTCGACAAGAGTGCTTCAGTTAGATATATCCAAGAGAAAATCCCAAAATATTTATTAACAAATTTTGTTAGTCTATATTTAAGTGGCACTTAAAAAGCCTAAACATATTCATTTTGTTATTCAGACTAAAAATATATACATAATTTGCTTCCAGAAACTCCATCACACTCTTGGTGTAGAGAATGTCAACATTTTGATGTTCCTTCATTTTTGTAATATATGAAAAACCATCAGGTTTATTAATCTATTAAATCTGCAGTTCTAATCAGAATAATATTCAAATTATACTTCTATATGAAACGCCTATGATTTTCATCAGATATCGTAGCTTTTCCTTTCAGTGAAGTCATCATATTTTTGTTAGTGTTCGTGGGTATTCGTATGTGCTTCATTATATCATATGGAGATCATCATATCTGATGCAGAAGAGGCTGAGGTAAGCAATCCATAATCACAAACCTTCGTTCATTTTGATCATTTAAACTTTACATTTTGTTGACCCTTTATAATAAATGATAAAAAAAGCACAATAGTTTAATAATAATGTTTTCACTATTTCTATGAGGTAAGTATATGTGCTTCCTTTGCATCCTTAGAAGAGTGGACTACAGGACGGACCTACTTGGTGTCCCGAGCAACCCCTCAAATTTTACCGTCAAGTTCAAACCTTAGTCACAAATCCATCACATATCCGTTGGAAATTCGTCACGTATCCATTGGAAATTCATCACAAAATCCTTATAACTGTAAGTTTAATGTAAATATGTTTTTGCAACCCTTTTAGTGAGGGATTTTTGGCAGCCTTTTAGTGACAGATTTGCGAAGGAAACTGCCGTCGAAAGATGAGTTTTTTTAGTAATGCAACACTTAAAAAGATTGTGCAACCCTTGATATTTTTTTACATCCGCCACTAGGAAGAATGTACGACATAATTATTATCTTGAATAATTGGTGTCTATTATATTAATTTGTTCACTATAAACAGTCTTTATTTCTCTTTTTATTCTTTCATAAGGTTGGTTTTAAAATAAATTTACATGAATCATACCACATTTTATCGCATCCTACATTTCACGAGTATTCTGTATGTTATCTTGTTTCACATATTTTTCTGTCATGCATCACCTAACCTAACCATTTCTAATAAAAGCGATTTAAAGGATAACCTTGTTAGAGACCGAGTAATTTTTGTAGCTTAATGGACTTTATGGAGATAACGTTGAATAATCTTGACATGGGTCAGTGGTTAAGTCGGGTTATGGGTATTATCATATTATTCATATCTTGATATAAATATAGATAGATTTGTTAATATCCTTTCTAGATTTGTCTTCTGTAATGGGTTGTCAGCTTTGTATCTTCCCTATATATATTGGGATCATTATTCAATAGTAACACATGAGAGATATACCATTCTTTATGGTATCAGAGGCACAATAACCCTAAAAAATTTTCGAAGCCCATCGCCACCTCTCAGGTCGAAGCTACGGCTTTTGTGTTGTTCTCTGCAAATGCAAAATTGATTTCCACTTATTCTCTCCACCATGTCTTAGAAGAAGGACAATGATGCCAAGGCCACGACATTGCATCCAGTCTGTTATGTTACCAATATTCAGACGAAGATCCGAACCCTTTGATGATACTAAGACCCCGTTTGATAGACATCTTTCCAGGTCATCCTTCTTTCTGGCTGAATCGGCCGGAAAGACCTTTTGATTTGCACAAAAAAGGGTCTTTCCCGGTAAGACATGTCTTTCGCAGAAAGCCCCAAAATCATATCTATATGGTTAAATGGCCCGGAAAGATAATTATGCCCTAAACATCACTTATTTTTTTCTTCTCTTCGTTGCTCTTCATCAGACAACATCATCGCCTCCTTACCAAGCTCCCTACTTCTTTTCTGGCCTACATCCCTCCGTTGGACAGCCACAGCAACCACCAGCTGCACCCCATAGGTTACTATCTTATCTTTTTTTTTCAGATTTATTTCTTTTGATTGGAGTGTACCACATATGAACCTTCATCTATTTCATCTTATCTTCTTTCTTCTGATTTTCGAGCATAGGATTTAGGAGGACTATTTCATATATAAAGTTTCATTCAGAAATTCTGATATTAAAATACATTTTGTGTAATTTGGATTTTGTATGACAATTTGTATTTGGGTTTTTAAATGATTATTGTGTAATTCTGATTTTGTATGACAATTTGTATGTTTTTAAAATTGTTCATCAACTTCATCCATCACAGTGTAGATCAGGGTAACATAGTTATTTTTCATCATTCAATACAATGATATACAATCAAGCAGCATGATTTCTTTCCCGGTCATTCCCAGTCTGTAACATAGTTATTTTTCAACTTCATCCATCACAGTATAGTATAGAGCAGGATAACATAGTTATTTTTCATCATTCCCACTCGGTAAACTTTCTCAAATAACACTTTCCCAGACAGCAACTATTAAACGGGCCCTAAGGTCATTTATACTTCATGGACCAGGCTATTATGTCTACACGCCAAAGCCTATAAAGTTTTAGGCTATATTAACGGGACAACGGGTGTAACGCCCCATTCCTGGTATGTAATTTAAATGTTGAATTTCCTTTCTTAAGGGTTACTCGACGAGTCAGTAGCCCCGACTCGTCGAGTAGAAGCGGGAATGCACGTGGACTTAGAGGGGCGACTCGACGAGTCCATTTCCGACTCGGCGAGTCTGCCAGTCTGGATGAAACCCTAATTCTTAGGGTTTGTACCCTATTTAAACGTCCTTATAGCCCCCATCCCAGTCTCCAGCACCTCTAGAGCGTTCCCCCTCAAAACCCTAGCCCTCCATTGGTAAGTTGAGTGATTCCTTCTTGATTTTGAGTGTTTTGGTGCATTCTTGGAAATGTAGAAGAGAAGGAAGGAGAGAAGGTGCAAAGGAGAAGAAGGAGATCCAGAAACTAGCTTCCATTTGCTACTTCATCTGGTAATAAAGCCTCTACCTTGTTTATTTTCCTAGTAGATCTTCATATATGCTTGTTTTGCCACTTTTGGGACATTTCAAGGTCCAAACTCGAGATTGGAGCTCCCTTAGGGTAGGGAACTATAGATCTGGACATCATTGAGCTCCAGGAGCTCAAAGTAGCCACCTTTATGCAAAGCAAGGTCTTGTTCCAAACCCTAGGTTCCCATTTGTAGCTTATTTTAGTGTTTTAGCTTCATACCTCTATGCATGTACGTAAAGTTGGCAACTTTACGTGTTATATCGGCCCTAGAAGCTCAGATCTATGAATTTGATGCACTGGAATCGATTAGAATCAACTGTATAGTGAAGACATGCATAGGACTCGACGAGTCGTTCATTGGACTCGGCGAGTAGGAGTGCAAACTCCCGATTTCTCTGATTTGAGAGTTGCGAGTTGAATCAGTGAGTGGAAGAGGACTCAGTGAGTTAGAACAAGGATCTGAAAGTAGAAGGACTCGACGAGTCTACGCCCCGACTCGGAGAGTCGAGTCGCGAGTTAGAGAATTGTGAGTTAGGGAACTCGGCGAGTCCATAGTAGGACTCGGCGAGTAGAGTCAACCTGAAGTTGACTCTGATCAGGACTTTAACTTTGACCAGGGGTAAATTGGTCATTTACTCCATGAGGAATCATCAGTTGATTCAGAATGTTATGTGATTGTAGCCGGGGAGTCGCCGGAGCAGCGGACATGGATTTCTCACTCGGGATATCAGCAGCCAGTTATACGAGGTGAGTTCTCCTTTAGTAGGAACGGGTCTACGGCACCAAGGCCGGCCCGTAGTGTGATATGATAGTAGCTGAGTGTGGGCGGGGCCCGTATCCTATCCTAGCAGAGCGTGGGCGAGGCCCGTATCTCATATTAGTAGTTAAATATTGTTGGATTAACGTCTAAGTCCATAACTATAATTGGTAAGACTTGACCCGACCCGGCATGGTCCATTTGGGTTGCATGGCATCATGCATTTGGATAGACTATAATGAGAGAAATAACACTTAAGGTTGGTTAATATATTATAAGTTCTAATATATTAATAAGGTTATTTAATTAGTATTGATCAAGAACTAATTTGGAATTAATTAAGTGATCAAAAGGAGACTAATTAAATATATGGGTTGATTGTGTAAATCATTCATTCTTATATATGTGGGCTTGTGATCCAAGATTCCTTATGTTGGACTAAGTCCATGGGGTGACCCATGGATACTCCATGGAGGTTAAAATCCATGGAGCATAAGGAATGGGTAAAGTTATGAGTTACATGGTGTAACCCTAATAGTCACCATATAAAAGAATCCCATGGCTCAAGAAATCGTGCACTAATGTGTGAATATGAGGGCTAGACGATTTCAAGGAGTGTTCCATTTCTCTCAAGTCATTCCATGTGCATTTGGTGTTGTGTGAACCATTTGAGGTGTCACACTTGGGGCACTAGGCACTCAAGCTTAATGAAGTCATTCTACATCAAAGAGGTATGTATTCTAACATGTTATATTTCATATGAATCAAAGTTTTGGTATGCTAGTTAGTATAATACCTTGGATATTCATATTTGCATGTATCTTAGAGAAAACATAGATCCAAGGTACTTAGGGTTGCATGTACACTTAGGAGTGTTAGAATGCTCAAAACCCATCAGTGGTATCAGAGCCAAGGCTTGTTTTCTTGTTATACTTGCAAAATTAGCTGAAAAATCGAATTGTATTAGTTTAAAAGTTATGCTAATTACTTGAAAAAAATTTGATGTGAATTATCTTTGTTCATATGAGTTTATTAGATTAATAGAAAAGTTAATTGATTATGTGTTTTCAATCCATTTTAATCTAAGAGTTGATTCTAAAATGTGTTTTTGTAACTTGTCCTCAAGTTATATGAAAAGTCACATTTAAGTTTCATAAAACTCATAAAAAGTTGGCAATGGTTACAAAAATGAAGAGTCTTGTCCTCATTAAATGGTTTTATGACTCCATAACTTGTCCTCAAGTTATGGAGGTTCAAGAGTCACTTCATTAAATGATAAAATGTGTAACCTTAATTAGTTCCATAAGTTACAAAAATAAAAAAAGTTACATTCTTTTATTAGTTTAAAGTCTTCCATAACTTGTCCTCAAGTTATGGAACTTGAAGAGTTTTTTTTTAATTAAAACTACTTTAAACACATAAGTTATGGAATTAATTAGTTTTGAATATTTTCAAAAACTTGCCCTCAAGTTTTGGAATTTGTAAAGTTTTCCCCATGAATACTTTAATTCCAAGTTAGCCCTCAGAATTTTAAAAGTTAAAATTCAACCCTTATACTTTATAGTATTATAAGTTAATAATAAATATATGTATAAGAGAAAGTCAGTCTTACCGTTAGTAGGCCTCATTCACGAAGCCGGTCTATAAGGGGGGTATAAGGTTATTGCCTATAAAATGGCAGTTTAATGGGTGTCCACTCTCACCCACCGCTTCCTTGACTGGTGGAGGGTCGTTAGCCGAACGGGTAGGACAAGGACTATAATTCTCCCTTCATTAAAAGTATTAATGATAAATACTAAGTAACTAAACACTTATAAATTCCCAATCTTAGTTACTTAGGAAAATGTGAATAAGGTGCTAATTCATGAAATTACACTTTGCACTTTGTTTAAACCGTTAGTGGAGCGTGTGTGGTTAACCGGCACACTAACCTGGATTTAACAAAGTAGGCAAAGGGTAACTTAATATTTATCATAGTAACGGTGGAGCTCGTGTTGTTAACCGGCACATCGATTGAGGGGTAAATATTAAGGGTACCAAGTATATTTGCATGGTTACTTCACACCTTGTTTTGTGATCCTCGGCATCCCAGTCACAAAACCTGAAGGGCACACTCGAGATTGAAACATGCCATTGAAAAGTTCAATGAATCTCAAAAGATCTAGGAGTTTCAAATCCAATTAAAAACCTAATTACATTATTTCGTTTTTCATGGTGGAAATTGGTAAATCGTCATTTACCTACCTTCAACTATTTTATAACTCAGATTACAGCATCCCTCTTCCAGTTATAAATAGGTTGTTGGATCCTAGCCTTAATATTTCATATTGGGTGTTATATTAAGGACTTTAGATCAACTATCTTGAATATCTCCCAAAAGATGTCTAGTTCAGACATCTATGATCTTCCCAAATCTCTTGGAACTTTACTTCCTCCACCTCCTCCAGTTATTCTCCCTAACCCACAAGTTCAAGGTCACTCAAGCCCTAATGGCAAGCAAGGTCTATGTGTGATCACATCTTAGAGATGAAGTCACATATTGCCAAGTTGGGAGAGTTGGGTGTCAAAGTCTTGAGAAAGTTGGATGTTCAATCACTTTCTAAGTCATATAGTGAGTTCCTTTGGGACTACTATGAAACAGACTATGACATGAACCTTAATGATCATATCTATTTGCTTGGTGCTGCTGAATCAGCAATGATTTGGAACGATAGTAAAGCAAATTTGATTAGAAGATCAACTTCCCAAAAACTTTATGGACAGTGACAATGGTGACACTGGAAATCCAGAAAAAGCATTCTCTTCCCAATGGAAAGGGATTGGCCATAGTCAACCCGGTTGACCAAATGGTAAGGAGAAAGGCTAAGTCTGAGATAGTCCCATTACCAAAGGGTCCATATGTTTATTTTGCCAAAGGAAGGGGCGTTGATTGCAAAGCTGCCAAGTTTACCTAAGGATGTTAAAGTCAATAAGTCTGACTCTACTTCAGGTAGAGCCCATTATCTAACTCTGTTAAGTTTCTATTCTAAGATCCTCATTACATGATGTGACTGGGTCACATGTTGATGTTTTAAGAATCAAAGAATAGAGAGAAAGCTTAAAGGAAGTATATGCTGATTCTGATCGCATAGGTGGATTTCGATCGCATCAGAATTTTGAAGCTGTTACTTAGGAGTTATGATATATTGCTTAGGAATAGATAACAACAAGTTTTTCCGTATGCATTTGCACTATAAGGATAACTTTTTTCCGCAAAGTTTTGAAATAAAATAAAAGTTTTTAATTTTATATTTATTTTAAATATCCTTACAAGTGGCATTTGTGAAAAATGGTTGTTTATATGATTCCATTGATAGCAATATTGGAAAAAAATGGACTTGATTTTTTCGTTTGTGGTAGTGTCATAATTTACCAAATAAGGAAAGATTCTCATTCGCAAGGCTTCAGTTGGATAGAAACTTGGAATCATGCAAGTTGAATAGTATGATGAATGAGAACTTTCAAGAATTGGAAAATTAAGACTTGTTCACATGGATGTGTGAGTCAAGTTAAGGACTAAAGGGATCGAGTACACATTCTTGTGCACTGGTCAAGTCCACCACAAAGCTCGTTAAGACTATTCGTCATGATTTACTAAATTTTAGTAAATATGGTTATACTTACAAGTTTAAGTATAATTCTGAAACATTGGAAAAGTCTCAATGTATGGCAGAACGAATGGGAAGAATCAAATTAGGCAGACAGATAAAAGTTTCTCAAATCTGAAAAGATGGGAGAGTACTTTAGTATCATGTTTTGTGATCATCTTAATGATTAAAGAACCACATCACCATTGGTCTTCTAAGGACATCTTAGTGCATTCTTATGACTAAGAAGAGGAGTCATGAATTGTTGAAATGGTTAAATCAAGAAGATGAGTCATACTTCGTTTCAAAACAAGTCTTAGAGTCATACTCCAAGACTATAAGTTGAGTGACATATCTTAAAGAAAGGTTTATAACACTTGTCAAATGTAAGAGTAAAAGTGTCCTACTCTTGTACATTTGAAGTTGGTAAGTTGTGATGTTTTGGATTAAACAAAGACCAACTAAGGCCAATTGTGTGAAGTGTTTGTCTTGATAAAGAATCCGCACTATCTCTTGAATATTTGGCAAGATAGTCTTATATGTCAAGAGGACAGTGGGAGTCTTAAAGATCCTAAAAAGAATTTCAAGAACTAATCAAGAATAAAACCTGAGGTTCTTCACTAGCACACGACTTGAGGTTTATAACCTATCGTGTTGACATATTCTGTGCCCATTCCAGTTAAAGTTGGCTTTGCATAGGAGTTCTGAAAGTTCTCAATTGGTTGCATAACAACTTGGAAGCAATGGCAGGCCCTGTACTGCCAGGTGGCAAGAAGTTAAGATTGCATAAGTTCAGTCCATATGAGTTTGGATTTGTCATTATCCTTGTCTTGTGACTATGGTTTTGACGATTCACATGGATAAGAACACATACACCATAAAATCTAAGGGTCATAAGGTTTCTCTCCGATTCATGAAAATGATGGTGAGGAAACACTTCCACCAAGTAGATTTGAAGCAGATGGCAAAAGGTCTAAACAATTGAGACTATGATTACGGCATCCCTTTTCATAGTTCTGAAATTGTTTAGACACACATGCATGCTATCTAAGGAAAGGTGGATGATTTTGATAAAGTTTTATCAAAGCATCTCGTATCAGAAATCTGAACTTTGGTAAGGAAGTCAATAAAATATTGATTTCTAGAAGTCCAGCTGATTTCTGAGTACATGTCAAAGCTAGTGGGATCATAAGTGTTATGCTAATAATCATCATGTTAGTGGGAGCATGATAATTATTGTTAGTGTTGAAAGTTAGCAATGTTAATTATAGAAAACAAAAGTTTCAATTCGTGAGGCTGCAGGGATTGAAAAAGTTGTTTTGCTATAATTAAGGGAGAGGATATACTTCATTTCAGTTCTAAAGGCTTAGATTGAGACCTTAATCATCTTTAGTCAAGAATATATATATGAATTTCATGTTGGATTGGTTCAACTTAAGGAAATTCTATATATTGCGTTCTCAAAATTCGATTATGATTACGACATCCCTCTTCATAGTCAAATTTTGAAAACATGGCAAATAAAAATATTGTAGCAAAAGACTGGTCTAGAATCATGTCTTTATGTGAGACATCATGAATCGTGTACCATTTGCTTTGGGTACAGGATCGATTGCATGTGCTATAATATTTGTCATTTCTAAATTTTTCCAAATGCCCAGAGGCATTAAGAAGGGAAAAGGTCTAGAATTGGATATGACTAAAATGATTAAGCAATTGTCGAGGACAATCTGAGGTTTACCAAAGATTGGTTGCTCAGGGACAGTTGGAAGTATAATGCTAATTTTGGAAGGACCATATTGACATATTCTGAAAAGAGGCATCTCTTATTCAGAAGTGATAGTCAAAATGAGAATATGGAGTTGTCTCCATAGGTGGAAGTTATCTGTGTAAGATTAGAAAACTTAATGCAAGAAGCATGTCCAAAGCAACGTACTTTGAATATGAGACTTAGTTTCCATGGAGTTGATCTCCATTGGAATACCTTATAATGACTGTTGACAAGTCTTTGTGACTTTGTACATATTCATTACAGGAGGGTCAGTGCATATAAGTTTAAAATCTAAACAGATTTCGATAAATGATAGGAATTTGAAATTCTCACATTTTTCGATAAGGATTTGGGAGTGTGAAATTAGAATCATCGAAATTATGTTCAATTGGTTTATTTCACAAAGTAAGGATCATAGACAAACATAGAGTGCATACTTGGTGTATGGCAAAGCTATTGTTTAAGAAAAACGTAGTGTACATGCTTGGAGCATGGGACAACTAGTGTTTTTAATTCAAGTATAAAGTTGATAAAACCGAAACAATGAATAATGAGTAATCAGTATGGTGATAAATAAAAGTGTTTATTTATATTCATAGGATTTGATACCATATTTGATTCATTTATTCTTGTGTTTCACTTTGCATGTTTTGACTTCCAGAATAACTAAGTCGCTCTTCCTGAATGATTAAGTTATTCAAACCATCCACAGTCGGTCATATGTTGGAAGTAGATATGAATCAAGACTGTCATGGGTTGGTTTGTAGAGGTCCAAGTTGGTGGACAAAGTGGTGCTACAACACTCATGAGTGCTCATAAGTTCTGAGTATTGGATTCAACCCGCGCTCATTTGAATCACTTCATGTATTTTATCACGAGTGATCATGAGACGATAATATCTTATATTCTTCAAACCTAGAGATATGAGTTGTTACTATGAGTTGGTTGTACATTGATTGCACGAAAACGCATTCGGTAACTCGATGTTATAAAACGTGCCTTTGTGTATGATTCAACAAGTAGTAGAACAAGCCATATGAGTCGAAGTTTATCCATTCCTTTTACCTTCCGGATAAAAGCGATATCTGTGGGCCCCTCGATGATTTAAAGATGATACATGTGAGTGCTTGGCCAAGCCAGGACTGATTTGATTTGTTCAATCAGTCAGTCATCATGAATCGGAAATCGGGAAACAACAAATGGACAGAGAGAATGATTGATAATCCATGTCTCAGTTCATATGATATCTAGAATGGAGGAATATATGATCCCTTATCTAATGGACAAGTCATTGACAAAGGTCAGAGTTCATCGACAAGGTTAGAGTTCGACAGAAGCTTTTGAGAGCTACGATTGCTGATCGGTTCCTGAAGTCATACGCAATAATAGTTTTAGACTTATCCAAGTGGGAGACTGTTGGATTAATGTCTAAGTCCATAACTATAATTGGTAAGACTTGACCCGACCCGACATGGTCCATTTGGGTTGCATGGCATCATGCATTTGGATAGACTATAATGAGAGAAATAACACTTAAGGTTGGTTAATATATTATAAGTTCTAATATATTAATAAGGTTATTTAATTAGTATTGATCAAGAATTAATTTGGAATTAATTAAGTGATCAAAAGGAGACTAATTAAATATATGGGTTGATTGTGTAAATCATTCATTCTTATATATGTGGGCTTGTGATCCAAGATTCCTTATGTTGGACTAAGTCCATGGGGTGACCCATGGATACTCCATGGAGGTTAAAATCCATGGAGCATAAGGAATGGGTAAAGTTATGAGTCACATGGTGTAACCCTAATAGCCACCATATAAAAGAATCCCATGGCTCAAGAAATCGTGCACTAATGTGTGAATATGAGGGCTAGACGATTTCAAGGAGTGTTCCATTTCTCTCAAGTCATTCCATATGCATTTGGTGTTGTGTGAACCATTTGAGGTGTCACACATGGGGCACTAGGCACTCAAGCTTCATGAAGTCATTCTACATCAAAGAGGTATGTATTCTAACATGTTATATTTCATATGAATCAAAGTTTTGGTATGCTAGTTAGTATAATACCTTGGATATTCATATTTGCATGTATCTTAGAGAAAACATAGATCCAAGGTATTTAGGGTTGCATGTACACTTAGGAGTGTTAGAATGCTCAAAACCCATCAAATATGATGTATGAGCTGTAGATTAGCTTTACATGTTGTCTGTGTGATACTTGTATGTTGGGCTTAGTAATTGAGTGTGGGCGAGGCCCGTACCTCATCATAGTCGAGTGTGGGCGAGGCCCGTATCTCGAAGTAGCTGAGCATGGGCAAGGCCCGTACCTCAGAGATAGTGGAGTGTGGGCGAGGCCCGTGTCTCCTAGTTGCATGCTATGTGGTAGATTGGGGAGACTCACTAAGCTTTGTGCTTACTGTTTTCAGTTTTGGTTTCAGGTACTTCCACTAGCACTGGGAAGGGCTCGGGATGATCGCATGGCACACACCACAGTCTTCAGCCTGGGAGCTAGACTCTGATATTTGGATATGAGATTTGATTTGAGACAGATACTATGATGTTTATGATACATGATTATGATTTTACTTATGATTTTGGATGGTTGATGGCTTTAATAATGTTTTGAAAACGAAATTTTTGGGTTGTATTTTTGGGTTGTTTCAAGTTGGTGTCAGAGCCTTGGTTTGAGGGATTCGGGCGCACTCCCGAGTGTGTCTGAACTCAAAACTAAGGAAGTGGTATAAAGTTTTCAAAAGAAAAGAGTTTTAGAAAAGCAAAAAGAATTTTTAAAAAGAAAAGAACTTTGAAAAGAGAAAAAGGGTGTGGTGCATGCAATCAGCCGAGCTCAAGTAAGTACTCCCAATTTACCCATACAAGTTTATGTTATGATTATCAGTTTTAGTATAACATCATGCTAGATTAGGGCTAAGGATCTAGGAGGATGCCTTATGTGCCTGCTATATGTGTTTCAGCTTTATGAGAACTGCATGCTAGTACAGATTAGACAGGAGGATAGCCTGAGTAGTATATGCTTGATTATGTGCACTCGATGTCCGAATGCTGCTTGCTTTGTGCTTTTAGGAGTTCTAGTTGTCTTTCACTAGCTAGTAAACAAATATGTTAAGTTACATATTGCAAGGACTAAATAATTCCAGAAGGTTAGGTCTATCCCTATTTCGCAGCTCTTGTTTGAGTCCAACCGTTGTAGGGTAGGATCTCTCATTCGAAGAATTATCTAGTATGAGTGATATGTAATAGTATTTGCGAGCTAGTTAGGGGAAGAAAGCAGGGACTTCTTACGCAGTTGATGGTGGAGAGTGGGTTGGAGATTTCCCTAGGGCAAGCCTAGGAAGAGCGTAGCAGAGATCAGTAGCAGTAGAAGGGACTTGGTAGAGTCAAGGCAGTTCTTGAGGAAAGTACGGATAGATGTGGAAGGTAGTATGGACCCGTACTACTGAAAGCAGAGGATCCATACTCGAATCGAGGAAGGCTGAGGCAAAACCAGGAAACTTGTGGTAGATGTGATCCCTCTAGTTATATCAGTGTTTCTGACGATTGTCATTATGTGTTTCAGAATGGTGGTTTTACGCCCTAGACCAGCAGTCGGCAGTTCAGGTGCCGGAGAGGGATCAGCTTCAAGCTCGGGAGCCGAGCATTTGGATGAGCAGACCAGAGAGTTCATCTCTTCAGAGGTCACGCGTAGCATACTTGAGCAAACTCCTGTGATCTTTAGATCGGTCAAGGAGGGTATTCTTGAGTTGTTGGATGAGAGGTTGAGTGTGTTCCGCGCTGAGATGGTGACTATGATGGGGTCACGTACTTTGACCTTCAGGGAGTTCCGGGCTTGTGGAGCTCCAGATTTCCAGGGGGCCCGAGACCCCATTGTGAGTACCAGATGGTTGGCTGATGTGGTCAACGCCTTCCGCACTAGCAGATGTCCCGAGGGGGACAAGGTCCGACTTGCATCCCGTCTTCTGAAGGGCAGGGCACATGATTGGTGGGAGGAGGTCGGACATGTCATTGGGGATGATGCAACCCTTGATGCTATGACCTGGACGAATTTTGTGGCCCGGTTCAGGGCCGAGTTTACACCTGTCATAGAGGTGCAACAGCTTGCTAGGGAGTTCCAGGATCTCCAGCAGACGACGGAGACAGTGGCGGAGATTACCGCCAAGTTCAGGGAAAGGGCTCTTCTCGTTCCTCAGTACGCGGCAGATGAGGAGATGAAGAAGGCCCGGTACCATGAGATGTTGAGGAGTGATATCAGACAGTTTGTGAGCCGGTCCAGCTGTAAAATGCTGGATGACATGATTGCAAGGGCTCGTGAGAGGGAGATTGATCTTGAGATGAAGAGAAAGAGGAAACCAGAGGTAGTGTCTGGTTCAGATGGTTCGGGCAAAAGGCCCAAGACAGATTCCCGAGGGAAGGGCCAGCAGGGTCGAGGCTGCTGCGGAAAGTGTGGTAGGACGCACGATGGGGCGTGCAGGGCAGGGAGTTCGGGCTGCTTCAAATGCGGCCGAACAGGTCATCTGAGCAGGGATTGTACTGCTACTTCTACCATTACCACCACGTCACTTTCTGACCTGATTTGCTTTCAGTACAATCAGAGGGGCCATAAGAGGTCCCAGTTTCCGAGCTTAGCAGCAGCAGGGAAGGTGGCGACACCTGCCCTTGCTACATTGAGGATTACAGACGGCCGTCAGGGTCGGTCCGAGGCGCCAGTGGCGAAGAGTTGAGCCTTTCAGCTGACAGCAGAGGAGGCGCGAGCGACTCCTGATGTGGTGACGGGTATGTATTTGTTGGATATAGTGTCTAAGTCCATAACTATATTTGGTATGTACTTGACCCGACCCGGCATGGTCCATTTGGGTTGCCCTTCACCCGAACAATTTATGGATAATCGTTTGAGAATAGTATAAGTTATGATTTATTAATATATTATAAGTCCTAATATATTAATATAAAGTCATATTATTTAATTAGTGTTGATCTATAATTAATTTAGAATTAATTTAGAGATCAAAAGTATGACTAATTAAATATGGGCTCTTGTATTTATATAGTGTGGGCTAATGCTTATTTGGAATGGGCTAGGCTTGCATGGAAAGTCCATGGATACTCCATGGAGCTTTAACCCATGGATCTCATGGAAATGAAAAGACATGGGTATTAGGGTTTACATGGATGTAACCCTAATCCACCACACTATATAAAGGAGGCTTTGGTTCTTGAAATTGGACTAGTTGATGTGTATAAACTAAGAGGGCCGATTTCAAGAAGTTTGTGACTATTCTCTCAAGTTTCCAAGTTTGTGGTGATTTGTGACTTCCATTTGAGGCATCCACATTATTGGTTCTAGGCTCTCAAACTCCAAGCAATCAACTACTACTACAAGGTAAGTAATTCTACTAGTTTTATTTGATTCAAGTACCCCATGCCATGCTAGTTAGGATAAGAACCTTGGAAAAATAATTATTTGCATGTATCTTAGTCAAACATAGATCCAAGGTTTCTAGGGTTGCATGTACACCATAGGAGTGTTAGAATGCTGAAAACCCATCAATGGTATCAGAGACAGGTTTGTTTATTTGATACTTGATGCAAAAAAAAAAAAAAAAAACTTGAAAATCGAAGTTTTGTTCAAAAGCTCGAATCAAAATTTCAAGTTTTGTATATGTACTTACGATTCTTGAAATTTTTTATATGAACATTCATAAACATATGAGTTTACAAGATCATAGAAATTATGTGCTAATAATTGATTAGATTAATTCTTGATCTTTATGTGTTTTAATGGAGTCCATAACTAGTTCTTAAGTTATGCATAACCAAAAGTCACATTTATAAATAACCATTAAAAGAACACATAGGTTACAAAAAATGAAGAGTCTTCATTTTTAATAACCATTAACTCATAAGTTATGAGAAATGAAAAGTTTTGAAAGTTTACAAAACTTGCCCTCAAGTTTTGGAACATGTAAAGTCATATTAAAAACTTTAGTTCCAACCCCTAGAATTTTAAAAGTTAAAATTCAACCCTTATACTTTATAATATTATAAGTTTAATAATATTTATATATGTATAAGATCAAGTCGTCTTACCGCTAGTACGCCTCATTCACGAAGCCGGTCTATAAGGGGGTATAAGGTTGTTGCCTATAAAATGGTAACTTAATGGGTGTCCACTCTCACCCACCGCTTCCTTGATCGGTGGAGGGTCGTTAGCCGAACGGGTAGGACAAGGACTTATAAATTCTCATTAAAAGTATAATGATAATACTAAAGTAACTAAACTTTATTGAATTCCCAATCTTAGTTATTTTAGGAAAATGTGAATAAGGTGCTAATCCATGAAATTACACTTTACACTTTGTTTAAGTCGTTAGTGGAGCGTGTGTGGTTAACCGGCACACTAACTTGAACTTAACAAGGTAGGTAAAGGGTGACTTAATGTTTATCATAGTATCGATGGAGCGTGTGTGGTTAACCGGCACATCGATTGAGGGGTAATACATTAAGGGTACCAAGTAATTTGCATGGTTACTTCACACCTTGTTTTGTGATCCTCGGCATCCCAGTCATAAAATTTGAAGGGCACACTCGAGATTGAAACATGCCATTGAAGAAAGTTCAATGAATCTCAAAGAATCTAGGAGTTTCTAAACCAATTAAAACCTAATTAAATATTTCGTTTTTCATGGTGGAAATTGGTGAATCGTCATTCACCTACCTTCAAATATCTTATAGCTTAGATTATGGCATCCCTCTTCTAAGTTATAAAATATTGTGTTGGGTCCTAGCCTTAATATTACATTTGGGTGTTTTGTTAAGGACTATCTCTATATCTAATCTAATCTATTCCCTCTTCTTTTCAGATGTCTTCCAATAACAATGTTTCTGGCTCAAACCCTACTAGCTCCTTCTCTCTCATGAATCTTTGTGGGAGAGTCATCTTTGATGGGGTCCAACTTTACAGATTGGATCAGAAACATCAGGATGGTCACTCGGTATGAGAACAAAGAATATGTTCTCGACAAGGAGCTGAAGGTACCCGAGCCAACTGCTACTCCTGAAGAGCTTGCTGAATATGAGGTACATGAAAGAGATGCTACAAAAGTGGCATGCATCATGATGGCCACCATGACAGCCGAGCTCCAAAAGTCCTATGAGGACTATTATCCTTTTGAGATGCACCAGGACTTGATGGACCGCTACCATCAAAGTGCTCGTCAAGAGCGATATGAAATAATCTCCTTCATGATAACAACCCGAATGAAGGATGGTGAACCCATCACGGGCCACATGCAGAAAATGCAAAGGTATGTGGACCGTTTACTGAAGCTGAATGTGAACTTCCCTGAGGAGTTAGCAATAGACATCATTTTGCACTCCTTGCCATCGTGTTATGATCAATTCCGCATGACATATCACATAAACAAGGAAGAAGTCACCCTCAGCAAACTTCAAGGACTCTTGAAGACCGCTGAAAGTGGTCTAAAGGGTAAGTCGGTTGTTACTACTCCTACTCCTACTCCAACTGCGGCCAATGTCTTGGCAATCGGGCATGGAAAAGGGAAGAAGAGAAAGAACCCTTCTAAGGGTACCAAGGGTAAGACCCTTGAAGGCTACTCTTCAAGCAAAACCAAGAAAGGTTTTGTCACTCCTTCTGCTAACCCTAATGAGGCTGAATGCTTCTATTGCCATGAAAAGTCGCACTGGAAGTGAAACTACCCAAAGTACCAGCAAGATTTGAAGGATGGGAAAGTAAAACCCAACCATGCAGGTATATACACTATATTGTCTAATAACTCACCTCATTCTAAGTCTTGGGTCCTTGATACAGGTTGTGGTATTCACATATGTTGTGATTTGCAGGGACTAAAAAGAAGTGAGAATGTGGAGCAGGGAAAGATAAACTTGATCATGGGAAAAAGGAAAGCTTCACCTGTCACCAAGATATGAGTTTATTTCTTAGTGCTAAATAGTGGGTTTACATTAGATTTGAATAAATGTTATTATTCGCCAGAAATGGCAAGAAATGTTATTTCCTTTCATGCATTGTATAAACAAGGTTTTACCTTTTATATTGATAATAATAATGGTAGTATTGATGCTTTCTTTAATAATGTTCTTTATTTTAAAGCATTACCTTGTGATGGCGTGTATGAAACTGTATCTGTTGTAGATAATCTAGGAAATAATGTATTGTGTATTAACTCTTCCACTAGCTTAGATAAAGCATCCTTATGGCATTGTCGTCTTGGATATGTAAGCAAGAAACGCATAGTCCAACTCCAAAAGGATGGAGTCTTGGAGTCATTTGACCTAAAGTCAGATGATAGTTGTGAATCTTGTTTGCTTGGTAAAATGACAAAGTCACCTTTTACTGGCACTTGTGCTAGGGGTGAAGGTTTGTTGGACCTCATACACACGGATGTGTGTGGACCCTTCAGAACCACCACAAGAGATGCTAATCAGTTCTATGTGACTTTTACTGATGATTTTAGTAGATATGGATATGTCTACCTAATCAAGCATAAGTCAGAAACCTTTGAGAAATGAAAAAGAGTTTAAGCAAGAAGTGGAGAATCAGTTGGGCAGGAACATTAAGATGCTTCAATCCGATCATGGTGGTGAGTATCTTAGTACTGAGTTCCTTGACTATCTTAAGGAATGTGGGATTGTCTCACAATTGACACCTCCTAGGACACCACAGTTGAATGGTGTAGCTGAGAGGCACAATCGGACCTTGTTGGACATGGTTCATTCCATGATGAGTCGAGCTTCGCTACCAATCTCATTTTGGGGGTATGCCTTAGAGACTGCTGCCCATATCCTTAATCTAGTCCCTACAAAGAAGGTTGCCAAAACACCTCACGAGGTGTGGACTGGAAAAGTTCCGAATCTAGACCACATCAAGATTTGGGGTTGTGAGGCTTTCGTGAGACGCGAGACTCACGATAAGCTCGAACCCCGAAACGAAAGGTGTATTTTCATCGGCTACCCACAGAAATCCTTTGGTTACATCTTCTACAGACCCAGTGATAATGTGGTCTTTGTAGCAAGAAGAGGATTCTTTCGAGAGAGAGAATTCATGAGCCAAGGAGACAGTGGGAGGCAAATTGACCTTGAGGAAATTCAAGAGTCAAGTGGTGAAGGAACCTCAAACCCTAACCCTCAACCTGAGGAGGAAACTCCTGTTGAGCCGACTGAAGAATCTATACCTCTGAGGCGTTCCACCAGAGTTAGGAATGCACCTGAGCATTATTATGGTTTTCATATTACTGCAGAAGGTGAGACACTTATCAGTGATAACACACTGGTAAATCTGGATGAGCCTAACAGCTACACAGAAGCCATGGCAGGCCCTGAGGCTGCTAAATGGAAATAGGCTATGGATAGCGAGATACAGTCCATGTATGACAATCAAGTTTGGAACTTGGTTGACAATGTACCTGATCGTAAGCTAGTTGGGTGCAAATGGATCTTCAAGAAGAAGACCAACATGGAGGGTAATGTACACACTTATAAGGCACGACTAGTTGCAAAGGGTTATTCTCAAACTCCGGGAGTTGATTATGATGAGACCTTTTCACCAGTGGCCAAGATTAAGTCTATTAGGGTTCTGTTAGCCATTGCTGCATTTCATGATTATGAAATATGGCAAATGGATGTCAAAACCGCTTTCCTTAATGGAAAGTTGGTTGAAGATGTTTACATTGTTCAGCCAGAGGGTTTTGTCAGTATAGAGTACCCCAGTAGAGTGTGTAAGCTCGAGAAATCCATTTATGGATTAAAACAGGCACCTCGCAGATGGAATCTTTGCTTTGATGAGAAAGTCAAAGAATTTGGCTTTTCAAGGAGTGAAGATGAATCTTGTGTCTATATCAAGGCTAGTCGGAGTATAGTAAGCTTTTTGGTACTATATGTGGATGACATACTACTCATAGGAAATGACATCCCAACCCTGCAGGAAGTAAAGTCTTGGCTTGGGAAGTGTTTCGCTATGAAGGACCTTGGAGAAGCTGCCTATATCCTAGGGATAAGGATTTTGAGAAACAGGAGTAAAAGACTAATTGGACTTAGTCAAAGCACCTATGTGGACAAAGTGTTGAAAAGGTTCAACATGCATAACTCCAAGAAAGGAGAGTTACCCATCCAGAGTAACGCCAGATTGAGTAAGACACAAAGCCCTAGTACTGAGGCTGAGATAGCAGAAATGAGTCGAATACCTTATGCTTCAGCTGTAGGATCGATCATGTATGCTATGACGTGTACTCGACCTGATGTAGCCTTTGCTTTGAGCATGGTTAGCAGGTATCAGGGGAACCCTGGCAAGGCACACTGGACTGCGGTAAAGAATATCCTCAAGTACCTACGGAGGACTAAGGACTGGGTCCTTACCCTCGGTGGCAGTGAGGACTTGAGAGTTGTAGGGTACAGTGATGCTAGCTTTCAGACTGACAGGGATAATTTCCGCTCTCAGTCGGGCTGGGTCTTTACTCTAAACGGAGGGGCAATTACTTGGAAAAGTTCCAAGCAGGAGACAGTGGCTGATTCCACTTGTGAATCAGAGTATATAGCAGCAAGCGAGGCAGCAAAGGAGGCTATATGGCTAAAGAACTTCATCGGAGACCTTGGAGTTGTACCAGCTATAAAGGAGCCAATGGAGATTTTCTGTGACAGCAATAGTGCGGTTGCCTTAGCCAAGGAACCAAGAGATCATGGGAGATCCAGACACATTGACAGAAAATATCACTTCATCAGACATCGAATAGAAGAAGGAATCCTCGTGGCAAAGAGGGTATCATCGGATGAGAACCCAGCAGATCCCCTCACGAAGGGACTGACTCGGGCTAAGCATCTCCAGCATGCTCGGAGCATAGGGCTGAAGGATGATATTAGTTTTAGTAGTTAGATAATCTTGAAATTTGTAAAATGTAATTGACATTTGATGATAAATAAAAGTTGTTATTTATGAGTAAAGTGTTGCTATCTCTTGTCAATCGTTTACTATTATTTCTTTTTGCATGTTTTGACTTCCAGAATAATTATGTTATGGTTTATATCATATTATTCAAACTCTCCACAGTCGGTCATATGTTGGAAGTAGATATGAATCAAGACTGTCATGGGTTGGCTTGTAGAGGTCTAAGATGTTAGACAAAGCGGGGCTACAGGACTCATGAGTGCTCATAAGTTCTGAGTATTGGATTCAACCCACGCTCACTTGTATCACTTCATGGAATTTATCTCGAGTGATCGTGAGACGGTAATATCATATAAGTCTTCAAACCTAGAGATATGATTTGTTGCCTATGAGTTGGTTATGCATTGATTGCACGAAAACGCATTGGTAACTCGATGTTATAAACCGTGCCTTTGTGTGTAGTTCAACAAGTAGTAGAGCAAACATATGAGTCGAAGTTTATCTGTTCCTTCTAGGATAAGAAGCGATATCTGGGCCCCTCGATGATTTTGTTTTGACCTATGTACCGGGCCCGGTCAGAACTAAATTGATGTGTTCAGTTAAGTTATATGTCAAACAAATCAGAAATCGGGAAACAAATGTTGGACAATAAGCAAGACCATGTTCCATGTATTTGTCCGGCTGATATCTAGAACAGAGGATTATATGATCACTTATCTAAAATGGCGCTTCGTAGTTCAACAGAGTTTAAAGAGCTACGATTGCTGATCGGTTCCTGAAGTCATACTTGCAACTATAGTTATTATACTTATCCAAGTGGGAGACTGTTGGATATAGTGTCTAAGTCCATAACTATATTTGGTATGTACTTGACCCGACCCGGCATGGTCCATTTGGGTTGCACTTCACCCGAACAATTTATGGATAATCGTTTGAGAATAGTATAAGTTATGATTTATTAATATATTATAAGTCCTAATATATTAATATAAAATCATATTATTTAATTAGTGTTGATCTATAATTAATTTAGAATTAATTTAGAGATCAAAAGTATGACTAATTAAATATGGGCTCTTGTATTTATATAGTTTGGGCTAATGCTTATTTGGAATGGGCTAGGCTTGCATGGAAAGTCCATGGATACTCCATAGAGCTTTAACCCATGGATCTCATGGAAATGAAAAGACATGGGTTTTAGGGTTTACATGGATGTAACCCTAATCCACCACACTATATAAAGGAGGCTTTGGTTCTTGAAATTGGACTAGTTGATGTGTGTAAACTAAGAGGGTCGATTTCAAGAAGTTTGTGACTATTCTCTCAAGTTTCCAAGTTTGTGCTGATTTGTGACTTCCATTTGAGGCATCCACATTATTGGTGCTAGGCTCTCAAACTCCAAGCAATCAACTACTACTACAAGGTAAGTAATTCTACTAGTTTTATTTGATTCAAGTACCCCATGCCATGCTAGTTAGGATAAGAACCTTGGAAAAATAATTATTTGCATGTATCTTAGTCAAACATAGATCCAAGGTTTCTAGGGTTGCATGTACACCATAGGAGTGTTAGAATGCTGAAAACCCATCAGTATTTTCCTCTTATCTCTGTTTTTGGTATAGTTTGTTTCTCATGATTATGTGTTTGTGTATAGGGTCGTTCTTAGTGAACGGCATTTCAGCTACGGTATTGTTTGATTCGGGGGCTACCCGATCATTCGTTTCGCTCGCATTTAGCAAGCGATTTAGCAGAGCTCCAGGGGAGATGGATTGTCCACTTGATGTTGAGATAGCCGATGACAGGACCGTCAGGGTCGCGAGAGTCCATAGGGGATGTACATTACGGCTGTATGACGAGAAGTTCATGGTGGATTTGGTTCCTATTCCCTTACGAGGGAATAAAGTTATAGTAGGTATGGATTGGTTGAGCCCGAACGGGGCAGTGATTGACTGTGAGCGCCAGTTGGTGAGGGTTCGCACTCCTAGCGGGGGAGAGTTAGTGATTCAGGGCGAAAGGCCGCAACGCGGACCGATTCTTTGCTCAGCAGTGAGAGCGAGGCGCTATTTCCAGCAGGGATGCGCATGATACGTCGCATATGTTATGGATACCCGCGAAAAGGGTAAGGAGACAGTTGATGATGTACCAGTAGTGCTAGAGTACCCGGACGTATTCCCAGAGGATTTATCGGGGATACCCCCGGAGAGACAGGTTGAGTTTAGGATTGATCTGGTTCCTGGTGCGGCTCTGATAGCCAAGGCACCGTATCGGTTGGCTCCTCCTGAGATGCAGGAGTTGTCTACGCAGCTGCAGGAGCTACTAGACAAGGGTTTTATTAGACCGAGCAGTTCGCCATGGGGAGCCCCGATCCTGTTTGTGAAGAAGAAGGACGGGTCGCACTGTATGTGCATTGATTACCGGGAGCTGAATAAGGTAACGGTGAAGAACCGTTACCCACTCCCGAGGATAGATGATTTGTTCGATCAGCTGCAGGGGGCATCTTGGTTTTCCAAGATTGATCTACGGTCTGGATATCACTAGATGGGAGTCAGAGATGATGATGTGCAGAAGACTACTTTTAGGACCCACTATGGTCATTATGAGTTTGTGGTGATGCCGTTTGGGCTCACCAATGCTCCAGCCGCATTCATGGATCTCATGAACCGCGTATGCAGGCCGATGCTGGATCTGTCTGTGATAGTGTTTATTGAAGACATCTTGGTTTACTCCAGGAGCAGCACGAGGAGCACCTGAGAGAGGTGCTAGAGACACATAGGAGGGAGAGACTTTTGGCAAAGTTCTCTAAGTGTGAGTTCTGGTTGCGCGAGGTGCAGTTTCTGGGACACCTCGTCAACCAGAAGGGTATATTAGTCGATCCGGCCAAGATAGAGGCCGTGATGCAGTGAGAGGTCCCGAAGTCTCCATCTGAGATTCGGAGCTTCCTGGGCTTAGCAGGGTACTACAGGAGATTCATCCATGATTTCTCCAAGATAGCAGCACCGCTCACTCGACTGACCAAGAAGTCGGTTGCGGATCGCTGGGGTCCTGAGCAGCAAGCATCCTTCGAGACGCTCAGGCAGCGATTGTGCGAGGCACCGATTCTCACCCTGCTAGAGGGAGTAGATGATTTTGTGGTCTACTGTGACGCTTCGATCACAGGCATGGGAGCAATGTTGATGCAGTGAGGCCATGTGGTAGTTTATGCCTCTAGACAGTTGAAGCCTCACGAGGCTAACTATCCGACGCATGACTTAGAGTTGGGGGCCATTGTGTTCGCCCTCAAGATTTGGCGGCATTACCTCTATGGGGTCCGATGTACTATTTACACAGATCACAAGAGTCTGAGGTACCTAATGGATCAGCCGAATCTGAACATGAGGCAGCGTCGATGGTTAGATGTGGTTAAGGATTACGATTGTGAGATCCTTTACCACCCGGGCAAGGCCAACGTAGTGGCCGATGCCCTGAGCCGCAAGGTGGTGGCGGCCCCGATACGAGACATGTGTTTGAGGATGACAGTGATGACTCCATTGCTGGAGCAGATTAGAGAGGCACAGGTTGAGGGCCTGAAGGAGGAGAGGCAGGAGTGTGAGAGGATCGTGGGTCGGGTGACTTCTTTTGATTATGATAGCCGAGGACTGTTGACCCTGCATGGGAGGGTATGGGTACCGTACTGGGGCGGAGTACGGCAGGTATTGATGGATGAGGCCCACAAGTCTCGGTTCTCCATTCACCCAGGGGCGACGAAGATGTACAGAGATCTTCGACCCGATTACTGGTGGCCCTGCATGAAGCGGGACGTAGCTTGGTATGTGGAGAGATGACTGACCTGCAGGAAGGTCAAGGTAGAGCACCAGAGGCCCCACGGCAAGATGCAGCCGCTGGACATTCCCGTGTGGAAATGGGAGGATATCGCCATGGATTTCATTACTAAGCTTCCCAGGACCGCACATGGGGTAGATTCGATTTGGGTCATCGTGGATCGGTTGACCAAGAGTGTGCATTTCATACCGATCCAGGAGAGCATCTCAGCCGAAAAACTGCTTGAGATTTATGTGCGAGAGGTGGTGGCACGTCATGGAGTGTCTGTCTCAGTGGTATCAGACAGAGACGTCCGTTTTACTTCCAGGTTTTGGAAGCGGTTTCACGACGAGATGGGTACTCGTCTCCTTTTCAGCACCGCTTTCCACCCTCAGACGGACGGACAGAGCGAGAGGACGATCCAGACCCTCGAGGACATGCTTCGGGCATGTGTGTTAGATTTCGGTGGCAGTTGGGATACGTATCTTCAGCTTTCCACCCTCAGACGGACGCCAAAGCCTATAAAGTTTTAGGCTATATTAACGGGACAACGGGTGTAACGCCCCATTCCTGGTATGTAATTTAAATGTTGAATTTCCTTTCTTAAGGGTTACTCGACGAGTCAGTAGCCCCGACTCGTCGAGTAGAAGCGGGAATGCACATGGACTTAGTGGGGCGACTCGACGAGTCCATTTCTGACTCGGCGAGTCTGCCAGTCTGGATGAAACCCTAATTCTTAGGGTTTGTACCCTATTTAAACGTCCTTATAGCCCCCATCCCAGTCTCCAGCACCTCTAGAGCGTTCCCCCTCAAAACCCTAGCCCTCCATTGGTAAGTTGAGTGATTCCTTCTTGATTTTGAGTGTTTTGGTGCATTCTTGGAAGTGTAGAAGAGAAGGAAGGAGAGAAGGTGCAAAGGAGAAGAAGGAGATCCAGAAGCTAGCTTCCATTTGCTACTTCATCTGGTAATAAAGCCTCTACCTTGTTTATTTTCCTAGTAGATCTTCATATATGCTTGTTTTGCCACTTTTGGGACATTTCAAGGTCCAAACTCGAGATTGGAGCTCCCTTAGGGTAGGGAACTATAGATCTGGACATCATTGAGCTCCAGGAGCTCAAAGTAGCCACCTTTATGCAAAGCAAGGCCTTGTTCCAAACCCTAGGTTCCCATTTGTAGCTTATTTTAGTGTTTTAGGTTCATACCTCTATGCATGTACGTAAAGTTGGCAACTTTACGTGTTATATCGGCCCTAGAAGCTCAGGTCTATGAATTTGATGCACTGGAATCGATTAGAATCAACTGTATAGTGAAGACATGCATAGGACTCGACGAGTCGTTCATTGGACTCGGCGAGTAGGAGTGCAAACTCCCGATTTCTCCGATTTGAGAGTTGCGAGTTGAATCAGTGAGTGGAAGAGGACTCAGTGAGTTAGAACAAGGATCTGAAAGTAGAAGGACTCGACGAGTCTACGCCCCGACTCGGCGAGTCGAGTCGCAAGTTAGAGAATTGTGAGTTAGGGAACTCGGCGAGTCCATAGTAGGACTCGGCGAGTAGAGTCAACCTAAAGTTGACTCTGATCAGGACTTTAACTTTGACCAGGGGGTAAATTGGTCATTTACTCCATGAGGAATCATCAGTTGATTCAGAATGTTATGTGATTGTAGCCGGGGAGTCGCCGGAGCAGCGGACATGGATTTCTCACTCGGGATATCAGCAGCCAGTTATACGAGGTGAGTTCTCCTTCAGTAGGAACGGGTCTACGACACCAAGGCCGGCCCGTAGTGTGATATGATAGTTGTTGAGTGTGGGCGGGGCCCGTATCCTATCCTAGCAGAGCGTGGGCGAGGCCCGTATCTCATAGTAGTAGTTAAATATGATGTATGAGCAGTAGATTAGCTTTACATGTTGTCTGTGTGATACTTGTATGTTGGGCTTAGTAATTGAGTGTGGGCGAGGCCCGTACCTCATCATAGTCGAGTGTGGGCGAGGCTCGTATCTCGAAGTAGCTGAGCATGGGCGAGGCCCGTACCTCAGAGATAGTGGAGTGTGGGCGAGGCCCGTATCTCCTAGAAAGTGGAGTGTGGGCGAGGCCCGTATCTCCTAGATAGCGGAGTGTGGCAGGGACCCGTATCTCCCAGTTAGCGGAGTGTGGGTGAGGCCCGTATCTCCACGAGTGTGGGCAAGGCCTGTATCTCCTAGTTGCATGCTATGTGTAGATGGTATGTGGTAGATTGGGGAGACTCACTAAGCTTTATGCTTATTGTTTTCAGTTTTGGTTTCAGGTACTTCCACTAGCACTGGGAAGGGCTCGGGATGATCGCATGGCACACACCACAATCTTCAGCCTGGGAGCTAGACTCTAATATTTGGATATGAGATTTGATTTGAGAGAGATACTATGATGTTTATGATACATGATTATGATTTTACTTATGATTTTGGATGGTTGATGGCTTTAATAATGTTTTGAAAACGAAATTTTGGGTTGTTTCAACGGGTTAGATGGTTAGTCTTTGGGTTGGTTTATTTACTTATTGAATAACTGGCGTTTGACAAATTCCATTGCAGGTGAACATTGGGATGCTTGGTTACAGGAGTATCCTATTTTCTAGGGCTAGTGACTAGTTTTTACATTGTTATTGCTTATTTCCGTTAGGTCTTTGTATCCATTACATTTCTTTTCATCCTTGGATCTGCATGAATGTTCAAACACTTTCTTTTTTAGATCAACTTCTTCACTTATGCTTTGATAGAGATTTATTGCAACATTTAGTTTTTAATTTTTAATTTTATATCTTAGATTATTTTTTGACGTAGAATAAGTGGCAATATATTATACTCTTAATCTGTCTTGGGAATGAGTTAAATAGAAACATGGCACTTGCAAAAGCTGCCATAAAGCTCATATAGTTGAAGAATTTCTTATCAGAACTTGGAATGCAGCGGGAGGATTGTGTACTACATTATGACAACCAAAGTGCAGTTCACTTAGCAAAGAATTCAATGTTTCATAATAGAACGAAACACATTCAAATAAGGTACCATTTCATTCGAGAGTTAATCAACCAAGGAAATCTAAACGTGAAGAAAATCCTTGGAACGAAGAATCCAATTGATATGTTCACCAAGGTGGTTACCACTGAGAAGGTGAAGCTTTGCATGGCTTCAACTGGCCTTCCAGAAGTTTGCAGAGAGAGAGAGAGAGAGAGAGAGAGAGAGAGAGAGAAAAGAGAGAGAGAGAGTACTTTGAGGAATGGTAAATTTTGAATAACAGATGAAGTTGTTCAAGCCTTCAAGTGGGAGATTGTTAGGGTATGAAGTATTGTCCAACATGGAGAACTTAGAATAAAGTGGAGCATGTGGATAGAGCACTTAGAATCAAGCGGAGAACTTGGAGGAACACGGAGCACATGGAGTTGTAATGGAGAATTTGGAAATGAAATGGAGCATTAGAGATCAACATGGAGCACTTGGAGTTGGAGTGGAGCATTAGTGATGTGACATGCATCATGATGCGCCATTGGAGTGCATGATGTGCCACATTTGGCACACGGTGTGCCATCTATTCACAAGGTGCACCACCTTGGTCCTTGATGCACGACTCATGTGTGCTTTGTTGTGTGTTGAAGTGTTGCTGATGAATAAAGAAGCAAGGATGCGTCATTCAAGGTGAAGATGCACCATTCATAAGGAAGGTGTGCCATCATAGAGCATAATGTGCCATCATGACTCCTGATGCGCCACTCACGTGTCAGTTTCACTAGGATGCTCAAGGTTGCTTAATGTTGCTCAGAAGGATGAAGATGATCAAGGTGGATGCTCCATATGGCTGATGCGCCATCTTGATGGAAGGTGTGCCATCATGATGCGCCATGGTGGCTCATGATGCGTCATCATGGCCATGATGCTCCATCATGTATTGGTTAGTGCTCATGGGGTTGAAGGTTCTAGAAGCGTTTGTATGGCCCTCCGTGATTGGTTGGAAATTACGGCCTCCCCTTAATGGGCTAATTATCGATGGGTCTGGCATTGGCGAGTTTATGTGTTACATTGGTGGGTCACTTGACCCAATTTTTTTTTATTTTCGTATAACAAGTTATTTGAAACTAAAAATTGTGACCGACCTAAAAAAATGCAAATGAACCGTCTTATATTTTGGCAACAAAGAAAAGTGTATAAATCAGATTTTTGAACTTCATATTTTAATAGCCCAATATCTTTTAATGTATAATCCAATATTTATAGTCATACAAGCTACAATAAAAAAAATTAAAAAAAATTAAGTCACAAATCAATCGTTTCATAGCACGTTAACCTTCGATCTAATTTGCAAGAACCGGTAAATATATTCTACTTTTTTAACTTTGTGAAAATTGATTAAAATATGTAAAAATTCTATTTCCAATTCCAATATTCTATGACAAATATCGCTATTCATAATTTAGTTGTAGGTTTAACTGAATTCACCGTTGGGTTTCTTTCGTTTTTTTTCTTGTTAATATTTAAGCATCAAAGACAAAGCTATTCAATGTTTGGTAATACTTAGTGATTTTTTTTTTCTTTTTCTTGTTAATATTTAAGCATCAAAGGCAAAACTATTGAATGTTTAGTAATACTTAGTGAATTTTTTTTCTTTTTTTTTTTATTGTTCAACGAGTTCACGATAGTTTTTTTATTGTTTTAAATTTTCAATGTGAACTAATTATTTGATTGTTGTTCATGTGTTTGGTTATTTGATTATTGTTTGTGAATTGTTGTTTATTTCAGAAATCAAAATCAAGAATGTCTTTAAAAATAATTTGATTTTTTTTGCTTATACGATTTGATCTGATCCGAACCCACAACTAGTATTTTTTTTTTTTATCGGTTTCATTTAAATAGTGAACCATATGGTTTTACATTCTACACTCGTCACTAGGCCTGACCCATTAGAACTACGGTTTCTTATGCTTGCCTGTAAATAGACTCATATCCTCATCATTGTAAAATTGCTAGATTTCCGTGAGAGCTCAAAGTGAGATATAATTTTGCGTGCTTGTAATAGTTTCAGAAGGTTAATAAAATCATCTCTCTCTCTCTCTCTCTCTCTCTCTCTCTCTCTCTCTCTCTCTCTCTCTCGTGGACATAAGTCACCTTGTCCGAACCACGTTAAATATTGTGTTTTTTTTATTTACATCTTTCAAAAGTTTTATTTCCGTGAGTTTCACCGATGATTATATTGTTTGATATTTGTCTAAAGTGCTTAACTTGTTTTGTTGTCACCGTGGCACCGATTTTCTAAAATAATATGTATATACTATTTGATAGAAATAAATGTAGTGCATTAGTTGTCGTTTCAAAAAAAATGGATGAAAGAGCGAACGGAGAACATACTTTAAAATTAAATTGAATAAATAAAAATGATAACGTAGGTTGATTTGGAGAAAAGAAAGGGCATATGATGAGATGAATAAGGATACTTGAACCATTAAAACATTTAGTTAGCTTCGACTAAAAACAAGTGTATGTATTCGAACTCATTAAGTTCTTATATATTAAATACATTAAATAAACAAACACCATCAAAACGAACTAGACAATAAGTAGTATTTAGATGAATATTTGTTTGCAATATGATTATGATTTATGATCTTCATAATAGTTTTGTAAGCATAAAAATAAGTCTATTTAAATAGTGCAAATAAATCGGTTCTTCGACATGAATTGTGCAAATATTATCTGTTTAGCCAAGCAGACATTATATTTGTATAACTCATAGCACGTGTAAGATTTTTGGATGTGTTTTCGCAAAACTAGTTATAGTTGGAAGTTCGAAACTGAAATTTTTATTATTAGTTTTGTTTTTGTTTAAAGTCAAAAGTTTTTGTCAAGTACTTCTGGAAAAAAGTAATTTTTTAATTTCAGATTTTTCTTTAAAAAAAATCTAAAAACTAAAAACATCCAAATGCTTTCAAAAGCTTGTTACCGAACATTCCCTTCGTCTGCGAGTCTGAAACATGATTTATATTATAACATTTGAAAATAGAGCACAAATGAAAAGTGAAGTTAGATAAATTTCAAAATAGTCATAAGGTAGATGAAGAAATGAGGCAATAATGAAATTAGTTGGCAATGTAAAGTTTTAAAGGAAATCTATGAGTAAGATTGAAAATGGAAGATCTGCAAAATGGAGACAAAATTTGGGTTTTGTTAGGAATCTAACTCGTATTCGTATTTTTGTTAAATTAAATTGCAATGACATCGTAACATATATCTCTTCTGTGTTGACAAGACATACGGAAAGTTGAACACCAAATAAAAATGATTGTGACTCATATCCCATGTTCAATATTATAAATTTTGTTTTTTCTCACATATCATCGACAATAAATTAATTTTATCAATTTATATACTTGATTGAATATCATACAACTTTTAATATCAGAAACGGTAACAACGTGTTAGCTAGGTAATATGTATAGAGAAAACTGTACTCTAAGGAACCTGGGGCTGGGATTGTCTAAATAGATGCCGACTCCAAAAATGCAACTAACTCATAGTTGTCATTAGATAATTTAAAATAATACCCCACATCCCCACTATGGAACCTGGGAATGTCCAAACAAATGCTGACTTACAAAATGCAACTACCCCATATTTGTCATTCGATAAATTAAAATAATACACCATTATTCATCCATGTGCAACCCATAGTTCTATAAATACCACATTTCAAAGAAGCAAAATTCAATACAATTTAAAGATCTAGTGATTTAATATCATGACAGTTATTACTTCTGAGTTCGAAATTGCTTCTTCCCTCCCAGCTTCCAAATTTTTCAATGCCTATCGTGACTTTAACAACATTGCACCAAAGGTTGATCCAGAAACCTACAAAACCCTAGTGGACATCGAAGGTGATGGAGGCGCTGGAACTATCAGGGACATCTCTTTTGGCGATGGTTAGTAAGATCTAAATAGATTTTTATATATACTCTTTTAAATTACTTTAATGTTTGACTTGTATTTTGTTTTTCTTTGTCCAATTCACTGTGGGATAACACAGGCGTCCCATTTACAAATGGAAAGTTGAAACTTGACATTGTTGATAGCAACAACTTCACTATTATATACACAATCTTTGAAGGAGACATCTTGATGGGACAACTAGATTCGATGACTCATCATGTGAAGTTTATACCTTCACCTGATGGAGGATGTGTATACAAGCCTACCATTGTGCATAATTGTAAAGGTGAAACTCAGCTTCCCGAGGAAGCTCTCAATAGGGTAAAAGAAGGATTCAAAAAAACTTTCAAGGCGATTGAGGGTTTTATCCATGCAAATCCTCAAACTTATTGATCAATAATATATATGGTGTGGCATGTTCTTGGTTCAGTAAAAATAAAACGGATTTTAGTCGGGTTATATTTTATATATGTACTCATCTTGTTTGATATTTTTTTTCTTGTAATGTGATTTTTAAATATATCTAGAATCCCTTGCAAACAAGTCTATCTAAACAATTTCTAGGATGTGATATGCATGTTATGAGCATTAATTTTACCATCATGCATCCAAAAATGATAGTTGCAAGTCCATTCAATTTGCGTTCTGGTGAATTCGAATTTTTATTGAGATAACCACCTGTTTTGAAATGGTTGCAAATCTATGAGACTGTAGAGAGGGAGGTGAGAAACAGTGGTTGATAACTGCTTGACATTTTTCTTTGAGTTACATTCATTATGATAAGCGACACGATTTTTGTTAGATATCTACCTGATGATACCTGATGCAACCTTGTTGCCTAAGAAAAGAAAACAGAACAGAAAAGGAAGGGATGAAGAAGAGAACAGGGCAAAAACAGGGGAAGAAAGAAAAAAATGCTACCTGTGAAATACTTGGTGGAAAAGAAATTTTTATTGCTGAATACTTGATTAAATAAAAATAAAACAATCCCCTTATTTTTACTATAACAGATGGTATCCTAAACTAACACAAATAATGCTTAAAAGGAAAGTTTCCATAAAAATTTCCAAAATGCCCCTGAGGCCTAATTCCTGAATTACGCCAACAATTTCAAGTAAATGAGATATTTTCTGTTTTGCAGCTTTTTTCTTACATCTTTTGTGAAAAGTTTTGGTAAGTCAATTGAGATTATACCAAAGTTGAAAGAAATGGATGGATTTAACCATGAAGAAGAATTGAACTTTATGGTATTTGTTTTCTCGTACTTCCATTTTGAGTTTTTATCTTTCATTCAACCAGAAATAAGATCATTTGACCTATTTGTCATGTGTGAGAGTCTCGACAAGAGTGCTTCAGTTAGATATATCCAAGAGAGAATCCCAAAATATTGATTAACAAATTTTGTTAGTCTATATGTTAAGTGGCACTTAAAAAGGCTAAACAAATTCATTTTGTTATTCAGACTAAAAATATATACATCATTTGCTTCCAGAAACACCGTCAGACTCTTGGTGTAGAGAATATCGACATTTTGATGTTCCTTCATTTTTGGAATATATGAAAAACCATCAGGTTTATTAATCTATTAAATCTGCAGTTCTAATCAGAATAATATTCAAATTATACTTCCTTCGCATCCTTAGAATATCGGGCTAACAATCACGGCGGACCTACTTGGTGTCCCGAGCAACCCCTCAAATTTTACCGTCAAGTGTAAAACTTAGTCACAAATCTGTCACAATCCATCACAAATCGGTCGGAAATACGTCACGTATCCACTGGAAATTTCTCACAAAATCCTTAGAAGTGTACGTTTAATGTAAATATGTTTGTGTAACCCTTTTAGTGAGGGATTTATGACACCCTTTTTAGTGACAGATTTGTGATGGAAACCGCCGTCGAAAATGAGTTATTTTTAGTAATGCAACCTTTAAAAATATTGTACAACCCTACGAAGAATGTACGACATAAGTGTTATCTTGAATAATTGGTGTCTATTATATTAATTTGTTCATTATAAAGAGTCTTTATTTCTCTTTTTATTCTTTCATAGGGTTCGTTCTAAAATTAATTTACAAGAACCGTACCACATTTTATCGCATCTCTAGATTTCATGGGTATTCTATAAGTTATCTTGTTTCACAATTTTTTTTGTCATGTGTCATCTAACCTAACCATTTCTAATAAAAGTGATTTAAAGGATAACCTTGTTAGAGACCGAGTAATATATATATATATATATATATATATATATATATATATATATATATATATATATATATATATATATATATATATATATAAAAGATAAACAAAAATATAAAAGTAAGGATAAATGGTCTTTTTTGTGAAAATACGAATTTTTACTAAACACTTTACAAAGTTGACTTTAATTAAGCAAGTTTGTCATGATTTTCTTAAATGTTTTTTATATCACTTCTCTTGACAGTTGATAGCCATTTTTCAGTTTTGAAAATTCAACATGTTTGGGCTCTTTCGGTTTACTTGGTTCATGTTTAAAGTGTTTTATACATGAACTAAACAACTTTTTATATTAACCATCAAGTCTTGGATATTAAATTAAAAAAAAGGAAAAAAAGCTTTATTTGTTGCATTTCTTTTCATCCTTGGATCTGCACGCAAGTTCAAACACTTTCTTTTTTAGATCAACTTCTCCACTATGTTTCGAGAGAGATTTATTGCAACTTTTAGTTTTTAATTTTTAATTTTATATCTTAGATTAATTTTTGACATAGAATAAATGGAAATGTTTTATACTCTTAATCTGTCTTGCGAATGAGTTAAATAGAAACAATTTCATTTGATACCTACATGTTGCAACTTTAGGTATGCATCTATATATCAATCTTCGATGATGATCACGTGGAGAATCTTATAAAATTTTGTCCAACTAAAGAAGAGATGGAGCTTTTTAAGATGAAACCATTACTTTATAATGTTCTAATAAGAAAAAAAAATGAAAGTACATTGTTATAACTAGCTATACATGGCACTTGCAGAAGCTTCCAAAGAGCCCATATGATTGAAGAGTTTCTTATCAAAACTTGGAATGCAGTAGAAGGATTGTTTACTGCATTATGATAACCAAAGTGTAGTTCACTTAGCAATGAATCCAACGTTTCTTAATAGAAAAAAACACATTCAAATTACGTACGATTTGATTCGAGAGTTAATCAATAAAGGAACTCTAAACTTGAAGAAAATCCTTGGAACAAAGAATCCATTTGATTTGTTCGCCAATGTGGTTACCACTGAGAAGTTGAAGCTTTGCATGACTTCAACTGGCCTTCCAGAAGTTTGAAGAGAAGGGTTTGGCAGAAAAGAGAGAGAGAGAGAAAGAGAGAGAGAGAGAGAGAGAGAGAGAGAGAGAGAGAGTACTTTGAGGATTGGAAAATTTTAAATGACAGATGAAGTTGTTCAAGCCTTTAAGTGGGAGAATTTTGGGGTATGAAGTCTTTCCAACATGGACCACTTAGAATCAAGTGGAGCACTTGGATGGGGCACTTAGAATCAAGTGGAGCACTTGGAGGAACATGGATCACCTGGAGTTGTAACGGAGCACTCAGAGGTGAAATGGTGCATCATGGATCAATATGGAGCACTTGGAGTTGGAGTGGATCATCAGGAAGTAGAATGGAGCATCAATGATGTGTCATGCATCATGATGCACCATTAAAGTGCCTGATGTACCACCTTTGGCACACGATGCACCACCTTGATACTTGATGCGCCACTCATGTTTGCTTTGTTTTGTATTGAAGTGTTGCTGATGAACAAAGAAGCAAGGATACGCCATTCAAGATGAAGACGCACCATTCATAAGGAAGGTCCACCATTATGGCTCCTAATGTGCCACTCAGGTGTCAGTTTCTCTAGGATGCTCAAGATTGTTCAATGCTTCTCAGAAGGATGAAGATGCTCAAGGAGGATGCTCCTCATGGCTGTTGTGTCATCTTTATGGAAAGTACGCCATCATGATGCGCCATCATGTCTATTATGCTCCATCATGTATTGGTTGGTGCTCATGAGGTTGATGGTTCTAGAACCGTTTACATGGCACTCCGTGATTGGTTGGAAGTTAGGGCATCCCTCTAATGGGATAATTATGGATGGGCCTGGCCCATCAGAATTAGAGTTTCTCATACTTGCCTATAAATAGGCTCATATCCCCATCATTGTAAAACTGTTAGACTTCTGTGAGAGCTCAGAGTGAGATATAATTTTGAGTGCTTGTAATAGTTTCAGAAAGTTAAAAAAATCATCTCTCACTCTCTCTCTCTCTCTCTCTCACTCTCTCTTTCTATATATATATATATATATATATATATATATATATATATATATATATATATATATATATATATATCTCCCCCCCCCTGTGGACGTAAGCCACCTTGACCTAACAACGTTAAATATTGTGTTCTTTTTATTTACGTTTTTTAGAAGATTTATTTCCGTGAGTTTCACCGAAGCTTGTTTGATACTTTTTAAGTGTTTAACTTGTTTTGTTGTCACGCAACATAAGTGAGTGCCAATGACTTTCCAAAATAATATGTATACACTATTTAATAGATATAAATGGAGTACATCAGTTGTTGTTTCAAAAAAATTGGATGAAAGAGCGAACGAATAACATACTTTAAAATTAAATTGCATAAACAAAATGATAATGTGGGTTGATGTGGAGAAAAGAAAGGGCATATTATGAAATGAATACGGATACTTGATCTATTAAAACATTTTATTAGCTTCGAGTAAAAAGAAGTGTATGTATTCGAACTCATTAAGTTTTTATATATTAAATACATTAAGTAAAAAAACACCATCTAAGCAAACTATACAATAAGTAGTATTTAGACGAATATTTGTTTGCAATATGATTATGATTTATGATCTTCATAATAATTTTATAAGAATAAAAATAAGTTTATTTAAATAGTGCAAATAAATAGGCTCTTCGCCATGAATTGTGCAAATATTATCTTTTTATCCAAGCAGACATTATATATGTATAACTCATAGCACATGTAAGATTTTTGGTGTGTTTTCGCAAACTAGTTATAATTGGAAGTTCGAAGTTGAAACTTTTATTATTGTTGGAACTTTGTTCTACAAAAATACAATGTGGGACTTGTCCCACATAGGAGGAAGAGAAGAAATTTTCCCACCTTATAAGTCTTGTCCCACTCATATAATCAAATGGATCAAGTAATGGGCTAAGCATCTTGGATTTGGGTTGTGGTGTTGGACTACTCAAATTGGGTTAGTAGTAAGCTTAGATTTATTAAATATTAATGGTCAAAGATAGGACTTTGGACCTTGGGGCTTTTCTTAACTAAATAATATTTTTTTATAAAATCCGAAATTAATTAGTAATTAATTAATTTTTATTTATTTAGTAACAAATAAATTCTATTAAATATAGGATTAACTGCAGACAGTTTTTAGCAGTTAATTTCGGTTGGTGGATTACAACCACTATTGGAAGCCTATAAATACATCGATTCAGACAGAATTTCAGGGCTAATGAAAAACACACACTTTCTCTCAAAAATCATTCTTCATATCAAAGGGATCATAGTGAATTTCGACAAATTCAAGATCTGTTATTGAATTGGTTGTTGTATCCTCAAGACAAACTCGTTTCAGGGCAATTTCTGTCTTAGGACACTGCAATTGCAGGCCTCAATCTACTATTTCGAGTTTCTATTTTCTGTTGTAAACATCAACATTCAAGTATTTATTCTGATTTGTGAATCTTTGATATATATATATATATATATATATATATATATATATATATATATATATATATATATAAATTCGATTTATTTATGTTTCTGTTTTTCCAATTTAATATTTGATTAGTTTTGTCATAACAATTATTAGTTTTGTTTTTGTTTAAAATCAAAAGTTGTACTCACCTACTTCTGGAAAAAAGTAGTTTTTTTTTCAATTTTAGATTTAAAAAAAAAAATCCAAAAGCATCTATAAGCTCTCACAAACTTGTTACCGAACATCCCCTTCATCTACAAGTCTGAAACATAATTGATATTATTACTGTTGAAAATGGAGCAGAAATGAAAAGTAAAGTTAGATAAATTTCAAAATAGTCATGAGGTAGTGAAGAAATGAGGCAATAATGAAGTTAGTTGGGAATGTAAAGTTTTAAAGGAAATCTAAGAGTAAGATTGAAAATGGAAGATGTGCAAAATGGAGACAAAATTTGGGTTTTGTTAGGAATCAAACTTATATGTTTATGTTGTTAAATTAAATTTTAATGACATCGTAACATTTATCTCTTATGTGTTGAGAATGAGACATACTGAAAGTTGAACGCAAATAAAAATAATTGTCATCCATATCTTATGCTCACTATTATAAATTTTGTTTTTGTTCTCATATATCATCTACTATAAATTAACTAGTTTAATACCAGGAGGACGGTTGACCGGTGTAATAAAAAATAATAATTGTTTTACTAATATTTTACTTTGTTCTATATCATAATTATGTAATTTGTTACCATGCACTGTACAATGACAAATATACTAAAGTACAATGTTGTAATGGGAAAAAATTAAAGTACGATTTTATAACAAATAAAACAATGATAGTACATTACTATTCATATTTCCCCACTACCAGATTTCAAATAAATTGATGATGTAATAAATACAACCCAATAAGCTTTTTTAAGTATTAAGAATCCAAACTTTCCTATTATCTTTTTCCTTCAACTTTCTTTTACATATTATATCCAGGGCCAATATTCCCTTCTAACTCTTCACTTCTCCATCTTTTCATACCATTCAAATTGTTATATATATAAAAAAATAATAATAAATATACCCCTCGACCCTCTTGCTTTTGAATTGACGAACCCAACGGATAAAATTGCTCCAAAAGCGATCTTGAGAAAAAACCATTTTCATGTAAAATTCCAAAAAATGGACCAAAATACCCCTTAAAATTTCTATTGCACCAAATATTTAAAACAACAAACCATCTCCTTTCTCCCTGTCAACCGTAGACTTGAAGCTTCACACATCCTTGAAAATACCTATCGCAATTAACTGTAACCAGAAAAAGACCATAATACCCTTTTATTCCAAACCAATGTCCTTTATTTTTATTCTCACAACCGTTCATTCCTCCTTTGTTATATTTTATTCCAAAAAAAAAATCCATATCGAATTGCAACCAAACCACCACCAGATTAACCAATTTTCATGCCAAACTTTGTTTAAATTCTAATATTTTATTTTAAAAAAAATTCATTGACATTGGGAATCCCCCACTTCTTATCTCATTATCAAATCCCACATATCCGGTCTTAAACCCAAGCAATTTAAGTCTGATGTCTTCAAATATGTTCAAAATCACCTTATTTTTTTCCATTCTTTCCTTTCTTAAATAGCTTATTGTTTCTCTCCTTCCAGATATGGTAAATAGTGGCTACAAGAGCAAGTTTCTTAATAAAATTTCCTTTTAAAGAAATCTACAGGTTTTCAATTAACTCATTAATTCCATTTTACTGAATTCAACTTTATTAGAGATGGCAAAAAAACCCATACCCGATGGGTACCCGAAACCCGAACCCGAATTGACCGGGTAATTCCCCGAATTGATCGGGGATGGGTACGGGTACGGGTACGGGTATTATCCGAATGCAAAAAACGGGGATGGGGACGGGGATGGTTCTACCTATCGGGTACCCATACCCGTACCCGAAACCGAACCCGATGGGTACCCGATATATATATATATATATATATATATATATATAATTTGCTTATATTATATTTTTAATCAATTCAAAAATCTTATACATAATTCAAATTGTGAAAGTGAAAATTCATTTATGTCAAGTGTAAATTCAATCAACCTTCTGTCAAGTGTAAATTCATTTATATTATATTTTTAATCAATTCAAAAATCTTGTAATGCGTCGCCGATTCACCTCAGTGTGAATTGTGAAACTAAGTCAAATAGTCAATAGGGTTTTTTTTATTCCTTAATCAAACTTGTAATTCGCTATGCTAAATCATAATTCATAGATTCATAGTCATCGTGTCTTCAAGTCTTCGTCAAGTCCCGCTCCCGCTCCTGTTGTGACGTTGTTTGCCCTCGCTCCTGCCTTCCTTCATCTGCGAGACTGCGACTCTGCGTTTCGACTTCCAAGTTCCAACCGGCGTCCGACAACCATCTTCATTCTCCATCGACGCTGTACTGTACCACGACTCCAGCGTAACCATCTTCATTCCCCATTGACTCGGTGAGTGAACAACCTTCAAAACCAATTGGTTCTACAAATTTTGATGTTGAACCTGATAATACAAGTCCAAATGTTCCTTCCTTTGAAGAAGCACTTCAATCAGATGCGATAAATCCTCCAAACAAAAGACAAAAAAGCATTGCTTGGGATCAATTTGTTATTATTTCTATTTGTTTTTAATTACTAACTTTTTTGTTCTATTTAGACGAAGGTGTGCAATTTACCTTGGATAATCATGCAACTAATTTTGATGATTACGACACAGATAGTGAAACTTGATGGTAATAATGAAACAATTTTTTCATGATTATAATCGATTAAATTAAAGTTTTTTGTTTCATACATTTGTTTATACTTTGTCTTTGTTTTGTTGGTAGGTGAATATATGATAAATGATGGTTCAATGCGAAAGTTGGAATTAAAATTTGGTGAACTTGATTGTTATTGTTTGGATGATAGGCGATGTTTGACTACTTTTTGGATGACTTTTTATGTTTATGTTTATGTTTATGTTTATTTTTTTTTGTTGCAAAAAAGTTGTTTAATGTGTAAACTTGAATGTTATTGTTCGTTTTTTAATACATTGGAAGATTGAAGTGCTTTATATTATTTCTATAAGTTTTTTTTTGTTTGTTAATATATAGCTATGACTTATTTTTTTCATAAACTTTCAAAACCTTGTAATGGGGAAAATTCCCCGATTACCCGCTGGGGATCGCCGTTCCCCATTGGGGATGGGGATGGGGATGAATTTTTAATGCCCGATGGGGATGGGGTCGGGTATGGGTATGGGGATGGGGATTCGGGTATGGGGATGGGGAACATGAAACCCGGTATACCCATACCCATTGCCATCCCTAAACTTTATCCATCACAACATGGAGACATATGTCATTCAAGAAGGAACAATCAAAGAATAAATGATGGTGTGAGTCTTGTTGCATATTACAAAAGGTGCAACAAAGATTCTTAGAAACATCCCAGAATTTCATATTCAATCTTTCCCTAATGGCCAACTATAATATGAAACTGTGCTTAAACCACACCATGGAAAAACAGGACCAGCATCATTAAGATCATTCCAGACTTGTTGAATACTAAAATCAACACAAAATCACGAACTTATAAACAGGCGAACTCCAGTTACCATTAACAATAACATCACTCACTTTATCTTTAAATCTAAACCCAACATTCGAGATTTACCTGTGGGAAAGAACATAAGAAAAAGACCCAAGAGGATGCCAATTGTCATACCACATGAAAGTGTTGTCATATTTATATATGCTAGGTTCTTGAGTGACTCCATGGTGAAACATAGAAAAGTAATTTTAAAAGCAGAAATAGAGACATAGGAATATTTAAAAGATGAAAAGCAACCAAACCTTATTGAAACACAAGTACATGCTCCTGTATTTCATTAAGTTTTTTTGCTTGTTGGTCATTTTATTGAATATGTTCTTGTAGATCATGAATCTTCTGCAAGGCCGTATTTGAAAGTGAAATTACAATCATTAAATACCAAATATTCTTGTTTTGTGACTACATAGAATAAATTACTATCTATCAATCAGACCAAAAAAATCAGAGAGTATTTCATATATGCCCTAAATAAACTGTAAAATATCATAATTTACAGAAAAAAACTAAAATTATCAAACAGATCTAATCTCGTAACAAAAAGTAAAAAAGGACATACTCTGTGCAAAGATGGACATACTCCTCAATCCGTGTTCAGTCCCAATACATTAAACTGAGAAGTGAAAAATGAAAAAAATATAAAAAATCGAAAGTAAATCAAATCATGAATGAAGAACTAAGGAATTGCTTCAAAATTTACACATTCAATGTGATAAAACTACTTCCTAATACATGTTCCAATCTCAACTTTTCAAAAATCCCATGTGTTGTATGACTATTAATATGATCAAATCTTGTGAGTTGTATGAATTTTAACAAAATATTGTGTTATATGATTCAAACATAAAGCAAAGTAAATTACAACTTACATAATCAAACACCATCACTTTTAACATGAGAAAATGGAGATAAACAAACATTCTAGTAATTTATCAAGAAAAAATAATATTGGTATTTTGTAGCGTCACATCTGATTGCAAAAAAGAGATGTGAATAGAAGAAGAGCAGATGAACATCAACTCCAACTATGAATTGTTAGTCTACTTTATCCATTTAAAGAAGAAATGTAAAAGTTTTTATTAGCATGTGCTTTAGCATAAAAGATACATTCAAACACACTCGAAATAAGTTTTTGCTGGTATGTTATCTCAACTAATGTAATGAATTACAAATTGACATTAAAAAATAAAGAAACCTATTTCAAATGAAAATGCCAAAAGCCTTTTCCTGCTAGGCCATTAGAGCAGTCAAACTAACCTCAAAAACTCATGAACAAAATTCTCAAAAAACAAAACTACCATCAAATTATATTAAAATGATAGGACAGAAAAATAAGCAAGCAATATAATAATTTATAAAGTTGATTTTTTATCAAACCTGATAACTAATGTCCTTGGTGTTTAGCCTCTTGAACTGATCTTGAAGAACCAATCTTAGGCAGAAATAAGAAATAAAATTCACATTTTTTTCATGCTATCTGATCAAAAAATTAGTAAGCAATGTTAGTTGTAAAAACTAAATAGGATAGAAGTAACATATCCACATATTGCCTTTTTTTGAAAAAAAAAAAATACAGTCACATATGGCAACCGGTAGACCTTATTTATCTCTCCATTGTCAATAAAATAACATCAAAATCTGAATAATAATGAAATAAAATGAAAAGGAATACATGTATGCTCATTGGTTCCTTGTATGGTGGACAGTGCCCAAACCAACTTTGGACATTGAAGAATTTTATCAACACATGCACGGTTAATTTTTCTCCATATTCCAAAGGAACATAAAGTTGTCCTTAGTGATTGACCTACATATAAGCATAAACCTGTGCTTTGTTTTTTTTTTTTTTTCTGAACCGACAAACTAACCTACTCCTAAATACCACCTATGTCTTCTAATTAGACTTTGATAGGGTCAGAATAGAGAAAACACAGTTGCAGGAAGAAGAAGAATAACAGAGGAGGTTTGAGACAATTTTCTGCATAATAATTCCACCAATCACGATTACAATTTATAATCAAAACAAAACAGCTAAGCTAAAACTAAGGAAATGCATGCATATGGAAGAAAACGTGATCCTATATTACTGCTACTGGCTTTATTGGGAATAACTGAAACTGGACTAAGTCAAGTTGCTGTCACATGGAAGTTTCATTCCAGGAAACGAGCTGGCATGCGTATGGTTCTTTTGGGCCTGGTACCAGATGGACTCATTTGTGGGCTACTTGTCATGTTGGGCTCCTGGTTCGTATCAAATACCCCTTCCTTCACACGGAGCTTGTCCTCAAGCTCCTGAGCATAACTGTTGGTGGAACAAAAATCTGGGAAGCGGAACTTGAAGTCATCATACTGTTTCCCAAGAAGCTTCTGATGTATCTTTGTCTTGCCACATAACCAAGACCTGTAGTTGTTTCAGATAAATTCGATGATTTAAGAGTTGAATGGGTTTGGGGTCATCATCTTCTGTGGTTGGGAAGTCAGGCAGAGGTGTCGGCGTTGGATTGCCATATGCTTGTCGGAGTAATGAAATGTGAAAGACCGGGTGTACTCGAGAGTGGGGGGGGCAGATCCAACCGATATGCGACAGAACCAATCTGTTCTAAGACCTTGAAGGGTCCATAAAACCTTTTGCTAAGCTTCTTAGTGGCTCAGGTCTGGACGGAATGTTGTCGGTAGTCACGAAGACGTAAGAACACCATGTCACCTACGTTGAATTCTTTGTCGAGTCGATGGGCATTTGCGTAGGAAGTCATGCGTTGTTGTGCCCGTTTCAAGTTGTCTTTGATGATGGTGCGAAGGCGATTATGTTCTGTGAGAGTGGCGTCAATAGATGCCATTCTGGAGTCACCCGGTTTGTAACGGTTGAGATCGGGGATCGGTCTTCCGTAAAGAGCTTGAAATGGGGACATGTTTATGGCAGAATGGTGAGACGTATTGTACCAATATTCCGCCAAGTATAGAAATTTACTCCATGACTGTGGTTCGTCACTTGCAAAGGAACGAAGGAAATTTTGTAAGCATCGGTTGACAACTTCGGTTTGACCGTCGGATTGAGGGTGATAGGCAGTGGAGTAACGAAGACGGGTGCCCACTTGCTTGAATAATTCCTGCCAAAAAGTGCTTAAAAATAACGAGTCGCGATCAGAAATTATGCTCTTTGGCATGCCGTGGAGGTGATAAATGGTGTGTAAAAACAAAGTTGCCAAAGATGCTGCAGTGAACTTGGATGGTAAACTGATGAAGTGTGCGAACGGGGTGAACCGGTCCACTAGTACCCAAATTGCGGTTTTGCCACCTGAATTTGGAAGATGGGTAATGAAGTCCATCGAAATATCACTCCAAACTTGTGATGGTATTGGTATCGGTTGGAGTAGCTAGCCCGTAAGGTTTGTGTGTCGGGTACTTTGTTTGTTGACAAACTTGACACTCCCGGATGAATGAATGGACTTCGTCTTTGAGCTTTGGCCAATGAAAGGTGGAAGCAAGGCGGCGGACGGTGGCCATGACACCGGAATGCCCTCCAAGGGTAGTCGCATGATATTCATGTAATAATTTGTGACGAACAGTTAGGAATAAACAACTTGTGAGAGTGGTACATCAACCCATCGCGAAAGAAAAACGTGTTGGCCCCATTTGTTTTATCCAGTAGCATTGTTTTCAAGCGTTGCCCTTCTGGTGTAGGAAAAAAATGATGCAGCTCTTCTACCCAGGTGGGAAAGCTAATAGCTTGGGCTCTTCAATTCTACTCAATGCGTTCGCCACCTTATTTTCTTTCCCGGGTTTGTAAATTATCTCGAAATCGAACCCAATTAGTTTTGTAGCCCATTTGTATTGCTCCGGTGTTTGAACGACTTGAGATAACAGATGTTTCAGGTTGCATTGGTCTGTAAATATGTGAAAACGTCTCCCAAGTAAATATTGTCTCCATTTCTTAACGGCTTCTGTGATGGCGAATAGTTCCCGAACATAATCTGAGGCGACTTGCATGCGGGGGCACATTTTTTTGCTGTAAAAGGAGATCGGTTTGTCATGTTGGGACAACACTGCACCAATGGCCAGAGTAGACGCGTATGTGGTAACATCGAAAACCTCTTCAAAGTTAGGAAGAGTAAAGGTGATGATGTCGGACATTGCTGCCTTGAGGTTGGTGAAGGATTGTGCAGCGGTGGGTGGCCAATCAAACTGTTTCTGTCTTAAGATGTCGGTAAGAGGGGACGCGATTGTTGTGTTCCAGCCTCCAAAGCTACAGTAGCCATCATTGTTGACAAAATGAAACATACGGGACAAGTTTTTCTTCCCACCCTATGATGAACACAATTAATAGATGCAACTACAATGGTGGCTGCCAAGACTATAAATAGAGACTTCATTCTTCAGTTGTATGCATCCCAAAAACACAGAGAAACAGATAGTATAACACTTAGAGTGAAAGTGTTAGTGAGAGGGTTGGTTTTTTGTAATAGTTGAGTGTGAGAGTTGCTCCTCCTATTGTAATTCTATTTTCGTGTTTAATAGAAGAGTTTTCCGACCCCAACAACTGGTATCAGAGCTTGGTTCGGTGTCCAGGGAATTCTTTACGAATTTCTCTGTTTTTTCGTCAAAAATTTTCTGTCTCAAAATCCGTTTTTGAGTACACCGTTGGAAAGGGCTTGTTTCAAGGATTCCGAAAATATATTTTTCGTAATTTTTTGACCACCAGAAGGCCCTCAAAACGTCGGTCAAAGTTTGGTCAAAATCGCCGGAAAATATAGCCGGAAAAACCAGTCGCAGGAAAGCCTCGCCGCAGAAGAAGGAGTGACGTCATCAGTGACGTCATCATTGACCAGAGTTTCAGATATTTTCAGTTTAGCCCCTGAGGTTTCCGAAAATTTCAAACAGGTCCCTCTGTTTCTAAAACACTGCAGTTCGGTCCCTGTTTGTTCCGAAAGTAACCTGTTTGCTCCCTAGACTTCAGAAAAGTTTCAGAAAGGTCCCTGGTTGGCAGAAACGTTTCAGATTAGTCCCTGTAAGTTCCGAAAATTACAGTTTAGCCCCTATAGTTCTGAAAAGTTACAAATTAGCACATAACTTTTCAAGAAAGTATATTTTGGCTCCGAAAAATTCTACCCCACCATTTTTGACACTTCCAAATCCAACCGAGAGCTCAGTTTTATCTAATTTTTCCTCGAAATATTTGTAAAATAAATTTGCAATTATTTTCGATGGAATCTACAAGTACGATTACGATGGTTCGACTTACGCCCACAAATTACAACATGTGGAAGCCAAGGATGGAAGATTTGCTTAATCTGAAAGATTTAGCAGAGCCTATAGAAAAGCAAGGCGTCAAACCCAACACGAAGACAGACGAAGTTTGGACGAGAATAAACAGGAAAACGGTGGCACAAATTCGACAGTGGATCGACCACAGTGTTTTTCATCATGTCTCTCAAGAGACAGACGCGTACAAACTTTGGGAGAAGCTCGAGAATATGTATCAGGCAAAGACGGCACGCAACAAGACCTTGCTGATGAGGCGCCTTGTAAACCACAAGTTACGAAGTGGTACGTCCATAACCGAGCATACGAGTCAGTTCCAGGATCTCGTAAACCAGCTCGGTGCTGCTGATTGGGTTCTCAAAGACGAGGAACAAGCCATATTGCTCTTGAGTTCTCTACCAGATAATTGGGAGACGCTTGTTGTGACTCTCAGCAATTCTGCCCCCGGTGGTAAAGTGACAATGGAGATGGTCACAGATGCCCTAATGAACGAGGAAGCCAGAAGGAAAGAAGCTGGTACAGACCAGTCTTTTGCCCTCGTGTCAGAAAACAAAGAAAGAGGCGGAGGCAGAACTGGAGGCCGAGGTCGAGGTAGAGGCAGAGGTAGACATGGTCAAAGTAGAGGAAGATCCCAAGATCTTGGGAAATCACGAGATCGAGGGAAATCGCGATAGCGAGGTAAATCTTCAAATACATGGTTCGAAGGCTATTGCAATCATTGTAATTATTATGGCCACAAAAGGAGTGATTGCCGAAGGTTCTTACGAGAGCAGCCCGAGACAAGCCAGAATCCAAGCAGGGAGAATGGTGAAACCATGGTCACCATAACACAAGACGTTGCCCTTGTTACATACGAGGAGGAAGCATGCCTACATGTTGAAACTCATGATGATGAGCGGGTGATTGATAGCGCTGCATCATATCATTCGACTCCAAACCGGGATTTATTCAGTACTTATAAACCCGGAGACCATGGTACCGTGAAGATGGGAAACACCAGTTTCTCAAGCATTGCTGGTATTGGTGATGTGCATTTAAAGACCAATGTTGGATGTACATTGGTGTTGAAAGATGTTCGACATGTCTCAGAGCTGAGAATGAATCTTATCTCAGTTGGAGCTCTTGACGTCGAAGGATATGATAATCAATTCAAAAATGGCACCTGGAAGTTGTTGAAAGGTGTTATGGTTGTTGCAAGGGGAAAACTTGATGGTACTCTTTATAAAAGTCATGCAAAGTTGCTTCAACCAAGTCTCAATGTTGTTAAAGAAGAGACATCACCAAACTTGTGGCATAGAAGACTAGGCCACATGAGCGAGAAGGGATTGACGACTCTTGCAAAGAAGGAGTCCATTTCAATGGCAAAAGATGTTGCCTTGGATCCTTGTAAATACTGCCTATTCAGGAAACAACACAGAGTTTCCTTTAGCTCCACAAGAAAGAACCGCTCTGAGTTGCTGAGCCTTGTCCACTCCGACGTATGTGGACCCATTGAAGTAGAATCTCTTGGTGGAAGCCGGTATTTTGTGACATTCATTGACGATGCGTCACGAAAGGTATGGGCATACTGTTTGAGAACGAAGGACCAAGTATTGGACCGCTTCAAAGCTTTTCATGCAATGGTGGAAAGACAAACAGGCAAGAAGCTAAAATGTCTCCGATCAGATAATGGAGGCGAATACTATTCCCGTGAGTTCTCTAAATACTGCACGGAACATGGTATCAGACATGAAAAGACTGTCCCACGAACCCCACAACACAATGGTGTAGCAGAACGGATGAATCGCACCATTGTTGAGAAAGTTCGATGCATGCTCAGCATGACTAAACTCCCAAAGCCATTCTGGGGTGAAGCTGTATTGACATCTTGCTATCTAATAAATAGGTCACCTTCCGCTCCATTGAATTTTGAAATTCCGGAGAAGATATGGACGGGTAAAGACATATCATATTCTCACTTGAGAGTATTTGGGTGCAAGGCGTTTGCACATGTATCAAGTGAACTGCGGAAGAAGTTGGACCTCAAATCCACTCCATGCATCTTTATTGGATATGGAGATGAAGAGTTCGGGTACAGGCTATGGGACCCAGAACTAAAGAAGGTTATTCGAAGTAGAGATGTGGTTTTCTATGAAAACCAGTATTATGATTTCAAGGCACCGGTTAACAAGCAACAAAGCTCCAAAGTTTCAGATATAATATCTGAAAATAAAGAAGATGTTTCCGCTGAAGAAGTGGATGAAGAAGTCGATGATGCAGATCAAGAAAGTGTTGAGCAGGGGGAGCTTCCACCCCTGGATAATTCAGATCCACTGCCAGAAGTTGCAAACGAAGGAACTCAAGTTAGACGATCCGAACGAGTACGTGCTCCATCAACAAGATATCCGACTTCAAACTACATCCTTCTTACTAGTGAGGGGGAGCCAGAGAGTTTTCAAGAAGCTCAATCTCATATTGACAAAACAAATTGGCAGAAGGCCATGGAAGAAGAAATGAATTCTTTGCAGAAGAATCAAACATATGAGTTGGTAAACCTCCCCAAAGGAAAGAAAGCCTTGAAAAACAAGTGGGTTTTCAAGTTGAAGAAAGACGGCAAAGGAAATACTATGAAGTATAAGGCGAGACTCGTTGTCAAAGGTTTCCAACAAAAAGAAGGAATCGACTTTGATGAAATTTTTTCGCCAGTTGTGAAGATGATGTCTATCCGAGTTGTACTCGGATTAGTTGCCAGTCTAGATCTTGAACTTGAGCAGATGGATGTGAAAACGGCCTTTCTCCATGGTGATTTGGATGAAGAAATATACATGGAGCAACCTGATAGCTTTAAAGTCCCAAAGAAAGAGCATCTCGTCTGTAAATTAAAGAAGAGCCTTTATGGTCTTAAGCAAGCCCCAAGGCAGTGGTACAAGAAGTTTGATTCATTTATGATGAATCATGAGTACAAGAGAACTGTTGCAGACCATTGTGTCTATCTGAAGAAGTTTCCAGATGGGAAATTTGTCATCCTTTTGCTCTACGTGGATGATATGTTGATAGTGGGCCAAGATGCAATGATGATCAACAACTTGAAGAAGGATTTGTCTAAGTTCTTTGATATGAAAGACTTAGGCCAAGCACAACAGATATTGGGCATGAAAATTATCCGTGATAGAAAATCAAGAAAATTGTTCTTATCACAGGAAGAGTATGTTGAACGTGTGATCAAAAGGTTCAACATGGAAAATGCCAAGCCCGTTGGTACGCCCTTGGCTAACCACTTCAAGTTGAGTAAGAAAAATTGTCCATCTTCTGAGAAAGAAAAAGAAGAGATGAAGGCAGTCCCCTATTCCTCAGCCGTAGGAAGTCTTATGTATGCAATGGTGTGTACAAGACCAGATATTGCTCATGCTGTCGGTGTTGTGAGTAGATATCTAGCTAATCCGGGAAAACAACATTGGGAAGCAGTCAAATGGATACTTCGATACCTGAAGGGTAGTTCGAAACTATGTTTATGCTACGGGGGAGCAAAACCAATCGTGGAAGGTTATACAGATGCCGATATGGCAGGAGATCTTGATAGTAGGAAATCTACATCAAGTTACATTTTTACTTTGGCAGGGGGAGCTATCTCGTGACAATCCAAGTTACAGAAGTGTGTCGCACTGTCAACAACAGAAGCCGAGTATATTGCTGCCGTTGAAGCTGGGAAGGAGCTTATATGGATGAAACGGTTTCTTCAAGAATTAGGCTTTCCACAAGAAGAGTACATCATTCATTGCGATAGTCAGAGTGCTATGGACCTGAGTAAGAACTCGATGTACCATTCCCGTACAAAACATATTGATATACGTTATCACTGGCTTAGAGAAGCAATTGAGGGACGAGAATTGAAGTTGTTAAAGATCAACACCAATAACAATCCTGCAGACATGTTGACAAAGGTGGTGACACAAGAGAAACACAGACTATGTGCTGACATAGTTGGGATGAGGATTGTTGGACGGAGACTAGAGGGGGAGATTTGTTGTGTTCCAGCCTCCAAAGCCTCCAAAGCTACAGTAGCCATCATTGTTGACAAAATGAAACATACGTGACAAGTTTTTCTTCCCACCCTATGATGAACACAATTAATAGACGCAACTACAATGGTGGCTGCCAAGACTATAAATAGAGACTTCATTCTTCAGTTGTATGCATCCCAAAAACACAGAGAAACAGATAGTATAACACTTAGAGTGAGAGTGTTAGTGAGAGGGTTGGTTTTTTGTAATAGTTGAGTGTGAGAGTTGCTCCTCCTATTGTAATTCTATTTTCGTGTTTAATAGAAGAGTTTTCCGACCCCAACAGCGATTTGGGCACAGTGACGGATGAACCGGCGGTAGTAACCGGTGAGACCCAAGAATCAGTGTAAGGTCGTGAATGAGGTGGGTGGCGGCCAATCTTGAATGGCAGATATTTTGTTCGGATCTGCGGTAACACCCTGTGCCGAAATGATATGCCCTAAGTAGTCGATGGTAGAGACTTCGAACGTGCACTTAGATTGTTTAGCATGGAATTGGTTGCAAGCAAGGATGTTCAAGACATGAGCTAGGTGGTGATAGTGTTGTTCGGTGGTTGAGCTGTAAACGAGGATGTCGTTGAAGAAGACCAGAACAAACTTTCGGAGTTCATTGCGGAAGAGATCGTTCATTGTGGACTGCAAAGTAGATGGCGCGTTGGAGAGGCCAAAAGGCATGACTAGAAACTCGTAATGTCCGTCTACTGTTCGAAAGGCGGTCTTGTGGGTGTCGGATGGTGCAACCCGTATCTGGTGATAGCCGGATCGAAGATCAATTTTAGAGAAAATTACCGCTCCGTGCAATTCATCGAGCAATTCATCGACAGTGGGGATTGGGAATCGATCTTTTATAGTGATGGCATTGAGTGCCCGGTAATCAACGCAAAAGCGCCATGTGCCATCTTTTTTCTTGACGAGGAGAACCGAAGAGGAGTAGGGACTTTGACTAGGTTGAATGATACCATCCGTGAGCATCTCTGAGATCAAAGTAGTCATGACTTGCTTCTGATAATAGGGATACCAGTATGGTTTGACATTGACCGGAGCTGAAGTGGGTGAAGTGGGTATGTGGTGGTTTTGAGATCGAAATGGAGGTAAGTGTTTGGGTTTATCAAATACGGATGAGTATTCTTGAAGCAGGTGGGTGATGATGGTGTCAGGAGTTGAAGGTATATTGGGTGGAAGAGATGAAGGTTCTGGTCCCATTTGAAAAAAAATAGCGTGAAGAGAAGCCACATTCTCTTTTTGTATTAGGTTTTTTAGATGTGGGCTAGTTACTTGTTTAGATAAGGGCTCGCTTTGGAGTGTAATGGACTGCTGGCCCACTGTGAAGGCGAGTTTAGGTATGGAGAAATCAGCCACTATGGGACCTAATGTGCTTAACCACGCAACCCCTAATATGAGGTCATCGCCCTCCACCGGTAGAACAAAAAAGGGAATCGTAAAGGGGGTATCCGCCAGGTAAACGAAGAGGTCAGAGCATATACCCTGGCATTTGATTTTATCGCCGTTTCCCACCATCACCGAGAATTCCGGAATTGGGTCGGGTTTGAGGTTGCACATGGCGACGATACGAGGCTGGATTATATTTTGGGTACTTCCACAATCAATGAGGATCGTGACTGGTTGTTTGTGGATGTAACCGGTAATACGAAGTGCCTGTGGTGATGATAAGCCAAAGAATGCTGCCGTGGATAAGGAGAAGAAGTGAGATTCATGAGGGTGGGGTCAATTTCGGTAAGGGTTACGGAATCGTTACCCGGGTTTCTGTCGTTACGTTCTTCATTATCCACAATTAACAAAAATTGTGGGGGGTTGCATTTGTGACCTGGTGTATACTTTTCTGGGCAACGAAAACACAATCCTTAGGCTCATCGTTTCTGCCCTGGAGAAAGTCGAGTGAAGGGTAGTTTGGGGGTCATCGGGGTAGGGAGGAGGGCCGTGGTGGGTGTCGTTGTGGCTGTAGAATTGGGTTGTATGGTGGTGGAAGTGGAAGCCACAGAGGGAGAAGTGTAAGGCCGGGAGGAGGGAAAACGAGAGCGAGCCATTGCGTGTTTGTCTTCTACTAGTTTCGCAAGGCCATAGGCTTGGTGGAGTGACGTAGGGTGGAGGACGGCTAACTCATTCTGGATATCTGCCTTAAGGCCCGAGAGGAAGCAATTGAGGAGGACATCGTTATCCAATCCGGTAACATAATTGCTAATTTTTTTAAACTCTGTTTGGTAGGCGGCGATAGTGGTTGTTTGGCGGAGTTTGAACAGTGTAGCCTGATGATTCTCATATGTTGACGGCCCGAAACGGAGCTCAAGTTGGCGTGAAAATTCCGGCCAAGTCCCTAACAGGTGGTTAGTGGATAAGTGCTTATACCAACTTAACGTGTCTCCCGTAAAGTAGAAGACAGAGAGGGCCACACGTTGATTGAGGGCGACCGAGTAATACTCGAAGTAGTTGTTTGCTTGGAACAACCAATCTAGTGGGTTGGTGCCATCGAAGTTGGGGAGAAGGATTTTTGGTGGCCGGAGGTTATTGGGAGGTGGTGGTGGCGGCCGGAGTGGTGGTGGTTGATTGAGGTGCTGATTAGTAAGCATGTGGACGAGGCTGGCCATGTTATTGGAAAGTGTGTCTAGCCGGGTATTGGTAGCGGTTGAAAGGTGAAGGAGGGCCTGTAATTGCTCTTGTGTAGTGAGCTCCTCAGGGACCGCTTCTTGTTTTGGAGGCATTGAAACGAGAATGAAAGCACCAGTTTGATAAGGTCAGAATAGAGAAAACACAGTTGCAGGAAGAAGAAGAATAACAGAGGAGGTTTGAGACAATTTTCTGCATAATAATTCCACCAATCACGATTACAATTTATAATCAAAACAAAACAGCTAAGCTAAAACTAAGGAAATGCATGCATATGGAAGAAAACGTGATCCTAGATTACTGCTACTGGCTTTATTGGGAATAACTGAAACTGGACTAAGTCAAGTTGTTGTCACATGGAAGCTTCATTCCAGGAAACGAGCTGGCATGCGTATGGTTCTTTTGGGCCTGGTACTAGATGGACTCCTTTGTAGGCTACTTGTCATGTTGGCCTCCTGGTTCGTATCAGACTTGAACTCATGACCTCTCATTTGAAAATGTCACTCCTTACCGCTAGGCCAAAGGCCGTTTGGTACTCCTTGTGCTTAGTGATAATAATAATTTTATCAATTTATATACTTGATTGAATATCATACAACTTTTAATATAAGAAATGGTAACAACGTGTTAGCTAGGTAACATGTCTGTAGAAAACTGTACACTAAGGAACTTGAGGCTGGGATTGTCCAAATTTGCCGACTCCAAAAGTGCAACTAACTCATATTTGTCATTAGATAATTTAAAATAATACCCCACTATGGAACCTGGGAATGTCCAAACAAATGCTGACTTACAAAATGCAACTACCCCATATTTGTCATTCGATTAATTAAAATAATACACCATTATTCATCCATGTGCAACCCATAGTTCTATAAATACCACATTTCAAAGTAGCAAAACGCAAAACATTTTAAAGTGTGATTTAATATCATGACAGTTATTACTTCTGAGTTCGAGATTGCTTCTTCCCTCCCAGCTTCCAAATTTTTCAATGCCTATCGCGACTTTAACAACATTGCACCAAAGGTCGACCCAGAAACATACAAAACCCTAGTGGACATCGAAGGTGATGGAGGCGTTGGAACTATCAGGGACGTCTCTTTTGGCGATGGTTAGTAAGATCTAAATAGATTTTTATATATATACTCTTTTAAATTATTTTAATGTTTTACTTGTATTTTGTTTTTCTTTATCCAATTTACTGTGGGATAACACAGGCGTCCCATTTACAAATGGAAAGTTGAAACTTGACATTGTTGATAGCAACAACTTCACTATTATATACACAATCTTTGAAGGAGACATCTTGATGGGACAACTAGATTCGATGACTCATCATGTGAAGTTTATACCTTCACCTGATGGAGGATGTGTATACAAGCCAACCATTGTGCATAATTGTAAAGGTGAAACTCAGCTTCCTGAGGAAGCTCTCAATATGGTAAAGGAAGGATTCAAAAAAACTTTCAAGGCCATTGAGGGTTTTATCCATGCAAATCCTCAAACTTATTGATGAATACTATATATGGTGTGTCATGTTCTTGGTTCAGCAAAAATAAAACGGATTTTAGGCCGGTTATATTTTATAAATGTACTTGTTTGATATTTTATTTTCTTGTAATGTGATTTTTAAATATATCTAGAATCCCTTGCAATTAAACAAGTCTATGTAAACAATTTCTAGGATGTGATATTCATGTTATGAGCATTAATTTTACCATCATGCATCCAAAAATGATAGTTGCAAACTACAAAAGTCCATTCAATTTGCATTCTGGTGAATGAGAATTTTTATTGAGATAACCACCTGTTTTGAAATGGTTGCAAATCTATGAGACTGTAGAGAGGGAGGTGAGAAACAGTGGTTGATAACTGCTTGACATTTTTCTTTGAGTTACATTCATTATGATAAGCGACACGATTTTTGTTAGATATCTACCTGATGATACCTGATGCAACCTTGTTGCCTAAGAAAAGAAAACAGAACAGAAAAGGAAGGGATGAAGAAGAGAACAGGGCAAAAACAGGGGAAGAAAGAAAAAAATGCTACCTGTGAAATACTTGGTGGAAAAGAAATTTTTATTGCTGAATACTTGATTAAATAAAAATAAAACAATCCCCTTATTTTTACTATAACAGATGGTATCCTAAACTAACACAAATAATGCTTAAAAGGAAAGTTTCCATAAAAATTTCCAAAATGCCCCTGAGGCCTAATTCCTGAATTACGCCAACAATTTCAAGTAAATGAGATATTTTCTGTTTTGCAGCTTTTTTCTTACATCTTTTGTGAAAAGTTTTGGTAAGTCAATTGAGATTATACCAAAGTTGAAAGAAATGGATGGATTTAACCATGAAGAAGAATTGAACTTTATGGTATTTGTTTTCTCGTACTTCCATTTTGAGTTTTTATCTTTCATTCAACCAGAAATAAGATCATTTGACCTATTTGTCATGTGTGAGAGTCTCGACAAGAGTGCTTCAGTTAGATATATCCAAGAGAGAATCCCAAAATATTGATTAACAAATTTTGTTAGTCTATATGTTAAGTGGCACTTAAAAAGGCTAAACAAATTCATTTTGTTATTCAGACTAAAAATATATACATCATTTGCTTCCAGAAACACCGTCAGACTCTTGGTGTAGAGAATATCGACATTTTGCTGTTCCTTCATTTTTGGAATATATGAAAAACCATCAGGTTTATTAATCTATTAAATCTGCAGTTCTAATCAGAATAATATTCAAATTATACTTCCTTCGCATCCTTAGAATATCGGGCTAACAATCACGGCGGACCTACTTGGTGTCCCGAGCAACCCCTCAAATTTTACCGTCAAGTGTAAAACTTAGTCACAAATCTGTCACAATCCATCACAAATCGGTCGGAAATCCGTCACGTATCCACTGGAAATTTCTCACAAAATCCTTAGAAGTGTACGTTTAATGTAAATATGTTTGTGTAACCCTTTTAGTGAGGGATTTATGACACCCTTTTTAGTGACAGATTTGTGATGAAAACTGCCGTCGAAAATGAGTTAATTTTTGTAATGCAACCTTTAAAAAGATTGTGCAACCCTACGAAGAATGTACGACATAAGTGTTATCTTGAATAATTGGTGCCTATTATATTAATTTGTTCATTATAAAGAGTCTTTATTTCTCTTTTTATTCTTTCATAGGGTTCGTTCTAAAATTAATTTACAAGAACCGTACCACATTTTATTGCATCTCTAGATTTCATGAGTATTCTATAAGTTATCTTGTTTCACAAATTTTTTTTGTCATGCGTCATCTAACCTAACCATTTCTAATAAAAGTGATTTAAAGGATAACCTTGTTAGAGACCGAGTAATATATATATATATATATATATATATATATATATATATATATATATATATATATATGTAAGGGTAAATGGTCTTTTTAGTGAAAATACGATTTTTTACTAAACACTTTACAAAGTTGATTTTAATTAAGCAAGTTTGTCATGATTTTCTGAAATGTTTTTTATATCACTTCTCTTGACAGTTGATAGCCATTTTCACTTTTGAAATTTCAACATGTTTGGGCTTTTTCGGTTTACTTGGTTCATGTTTAAAGTGTTTTATACTTGAACTAAACAACTACTTATATTAACCATCAAGTCTTGGATATTAAATGAAAAAAAAAGCTTTATTTGTTGCATTTCTTTTCATCCTTGGATCTGCATGCAAGTTCAAACACTTTCTTTTTTAGATCAACTTCTTCACTATGTTTCGAAAGAGATTTATTGCAACTTTTAGTTTTTAATTTTTTAATTTTATATCTTAGATTAATATTTGATATAGAATAAATGGAAATGTTTTATACTCTTAATTTGTCTTGCGAATGAGTTAAATAGAAACAATTTCATTTGATACCTACGTGTTGCAACTTTAGGTATGCATGTATATATCAATCTTAGATGATGATCACGTGGAGAATCTTATAAAATTTTGTCCAACTAAAGAAGAGATGGAGCTTTTTAAGATGAAACCATTACTTTATAATGTTCTAATAAGAAAAAAAATGAAAGTACATTGTTATAACTAGCTATACATGACACTTGCAGAAGCTTCCAAAGAGCCCATATGGTTGAAGAGTTTCTTATCAAAACTTGGAATGCAGTAGAAGGATTGTTTACTGCATTATGACAACCAAAGTGTAGTTCACTTAGCAATGAATCCAGTTTTTCTTAATAGAAAAAAACACATTCAAATTACGTACGATTTGATTCGAGAGTTAATCAATAAAGGAACTCTAAATTTGAAGAAAATCCTTGGAACAAAGAATCCATTTGATATGTTCGCCAATGTGGTTACCACTGAGAAGTTGAAGCTTTGCATGACTTCAACTGGCCTTCCAGAAGTTTGAAGAAAAGGGTTTGGCAGAAAAGAGAGAAAGAGAGAGAGAGAGAGAGAGAGAGAGAGAGAGAGAGAGAGAGAGAGAGAGAGTACTTTGAGGATTGGAAAAATTTTAATGACAGATGAAGTTGTTCAAGCCTTTAAGTGGGGGAATTTTGGGGTATGAAGTCTTTCCAAGTTCAAACACTTTCTTTTTTAGATCAACTTCTTCACTTATTTTTTGAGAGAGATTTATTGCAACTTTTAGTTTTTAATTTTTAATTTTATATCTTAGATTAATTTTTGACATAGAATAAATTGAAATGTTTTATACTCTTAATCTGTCTAGCGAATGAGTTAAATAGAAACAATTTCATTTGATATCTACATGTTGCAACTTTAGGTATGTATGTATATATCAATCTTAGATGATGATCACGTGGAGAATCTTACAAAATTTTGTCCAACTAAAGAAGAGATGGAGATTTTAAAGATGAAACCATTACTTTATAATGTTCTAGTAAAAAAAATGAAAGTACATTGTTATAACTAGCTATACATGACACTTGCAGAAGCTGCCAAAGAGCCCATATGGTTGAAGAGTTCTTAACAAAACTTGGAATGCAGTAGAAGGATTGTTTACTGCATTATGACAACCAAAGTGTATTTCACTTAGCAATGAATCCTGTGTTTCTTAATAGAAAAAAACACATAAAATTACGTACGATTTCATTCGAGAGTTACTCAATGAAGCAACTCTAAACTTGAAGAAAATCCTTGGAACAAAGAATCCAGTTGATATGTTCGCCAAGGTGGTTACCATTGAGAAGTTGAAGCTTTGCATGACTTCAACTGGCCTTCCAGAAGTTTGAAGAGAAGGGCTTGGCAGAAAAGAGAGAGAGAGAGAGAGAGAGAGAGAGAGAGAGAGAGAGATTACTTTGAGGATTGGAAAATTTTAAATGACAGATGAAGTTGTTCAAGCCTTTAAGTGGGAGAATTTTGGGATATGAAGTCTTGTCCAACATAGACCATTTAGAATCAAGTGGAGCACTTGGAGGAACATGGATCACCTGGAGTTGTAACGGAGCACTTGGAGGTGAAATGGAGCATCATGAATCAATATGGAGCACTTGGAGTTGGATTGGATCATCAGGAAGTAGAATGGAGCATCAATGATGTGCCATGCATCATGATGCGCCATTAAAGTGCCTGATGTGCCAGCTTTGGCACATGGTGCACCGCCTTGATGCTTGATGCGCCACTCATGTGTAATTTGTTTTGTATTGAAGTGTTGTTGATGAACAAAGAAGCAAGGATACGCCATTCAAGATGAAGACGCACCATTCATAAGGAAGGTCCGACATTATGGCTCCTAATGCGCCACTCAGGTGTCAGTTTCTCTCTAGGATGCTCAAGATTGTTCAATGCTGCTCAAAAGGATGAAGATGCTTATGGAGGATGCTCCACATGGCTGTTGCATCATCTTTATAGCAGGTACGCCATCATGGCCATGATGATCCAGCCATGATGATCCATCATGTATTGGTTGGTACTCATGAGGTTGAAGGTTCTACAAGTGTTTACATGGAACTCCGTGATTAGTTGGAAGTTAGGGCATCCCTCTAATGGGATAATTATGGATGGGCCTGGCCCATCAGAAATAGAGTTTCTCATACTTGCCTATAAATAGACTTATATCCCCATCATTGTAAAATTGTTAGACTTCCGTGAGAGCTCAGAGTGAGATATAATTTTGACTTTTTATAATAGTTTCACAAAGTTAATAAAATCATCTCTCTCTCTCTCTCTCTCTCTCTCTCTCTCTCTCTCTCTCTCCCATGGACGTATGTTACCTTGACCTAACCACGTTAAATACTGTGTTCTTTTTATTTACGTTTCAGAAGATTTATTTCTGTGAGTTTCACCGAAGCTTGTTTGATACTTTTTTGAAGTGCTTAACTTGTTTTGTTGTCACCCAACATAAGTGAGTGCCAATGACTTTCCAAAATAATATGTATAGACTGTTTAATAGATATAAATGGAGTACATTAGTTGTTGTTTCAAAAAAATTGGATGAAAGAGCAAACGAAGAACATACTTTAAAATTAAATTGCATAAATAAAAATGATAATGTGGGTTGATGTGGAGAAAATAAAGAGCATATTATGAAATGAATAAGGATACTTGATCTATTAAAACATTTTATTAGCTTCGAATAAAAACTAGTGTATGTATTCGAACTCATTAAGTTTTTATATATTAAATATATTAAGTAAAAAAACACCATCTAAGCAAACTATACAATAAGTAGTATTTAGACGAATATTTGATTGCAATATGATTATGATTTATGATCTTCATAATAGTTTTATAAGCATAAAAATAAGTTTATTTAAATAATGCAAATAAATAGGCTCTTCTCCATGAATTGTGAAAATATTATCTTTCTATCCAAGCAGACATTATATATGTATAACTCATAGCATGTGTAAGATTTTTGGTGTGTTTTTGCAAACTAGTTATAGTTTGAAGTTCGAAGTTGAAACTTTTATTATTGTTGGAACTTTGTTCTACAAAATTAGAATGTGTGACTTGTCCCACATAGGAGGAAGAGAAAACATTTTCCCACCTTATAAGTCTTGTCCCACTCATTTAATCAAATGGATCAAGTAATGGGTTAAGCATTGGGTTTGGGTTGTGGTGTTCTACTACTCAAATTGGGCTAGTAGTAGGCTTGGATTTATTAAATATTAATGGTCAAAGATAGGACCTTGGGCCTTGGGGCTCTTCTTGACTAAATAATATTTTTTTTATAAAATCCAAAATTAATTAGTAATTAGTTAATTTTTTATTTATTTAGTAAAAAATAAATTCTATTAAATATAGGATCAACTGCAGACAGTTTTTAGCAGTTAATTTCGGTTGGTGGTTTACAACCACTATTGGAAGCCAATAAATACATGGATTCAGATAGAATTTGAGGGCTAATGAAAAACACACACTTTCTCTCAAAAATCGTTCTTCATATCAAAGGGATCATGGTGAATTTCGACAGATTCAAGATATGTTATTATTTTGCTTTCGGATGCTTTTAGTTTCTCACAAACTTGTTACCGAACATCCCTTCATCTACGAGTTTGAAACATAATTTATATTATTACTATTGAAAATGGAGCAGAAATGAAAAGTGAAGTTAGATAAATTTCAAAATAGTCATAAGGAAGTGAAGAAATGAGGCAATAATGAAATTAGTTGGGAATGTAAAGTTTTAAAAGAAATCTAAGAGTAAGATTGAAAATGGAAGATGTGCAAAATGGAGACAAAATTTGGGTTTTGTTAGGAATCAAACTTATATGTTTATGTTGTTAAATTAAATTTTAATGACATTGTAACATTTATCTCTTTTGTGTTGAGAATGAGACATACTGAAAGTTGAACCCAATTAAAAATAATTGTGATCCATATCTTATGTTCAATATTATAAATTTTGTTTTTTTCTCATATATCATCTACTATAAATTAACTAGTTTAATACCTAGAGGACGGTTGACCTAGAGGACGGTTGACCGGTGTAACAAAAAATAATAATTGTTTTACTAATATTTTACTTTGTTCTATATCATAATTATGTAATTTGTTACCATGCAATGTACAATGACAAATCTACTAAAGTACAATGTTGTAATGGGAAAAAATTAAAGTACGGTTTTATAACAAATAAAACAATGATAGTACATTACTATTCATATTTCCCAATACTCGATTTCAAATAAATTGATGGTGTAATAAAAACAACCCAATAAGCTTTTTGAAGTATTGAGAATCCAAACTTTCCTATTATCTTTTTCCTTCAACTTTCTTTTACATATTATATCCGGGGCCAATATTCTCTCCTAACTCTTCACTTCTCCATCTTTCCATACCATTCAAATTGTTATATATATATAAAAAAAAAATAAGTATACCCCTCGACTCTCTTGCTTTTGAATTGACGAACCCAACGGATAAAATTGCTCCAAAAGCGATCTTGAGAAAAAACCATTTTCATGTAAAATTCCAAAAAATGGACCAAAATACCCCTTAAAATTTCTATTGCACCAAATATTTAAAACAACAAACCATCTCCTTTCTCCCTGCCAACCATAGACTTGAAGCTTCACACATCCTTGAAAATACCTATCGCAATTAACTGTAACCAGAAAAAGACCATAATACCCTTTTATTCCAAACCAATGTCCTTTATTTTTATTCTCACAACAGTTCATTCCTCCTTTGTTATATTTTATTCCAAAAAAAAAATCCATATCGAATTGCAACCAAACCACCACCAGATTAACCAACTTTCATGCCAAACTTTGTTTAAATTCTAAATCACCTTATTTTCAAAAAGTCATTTTAGAATGTCTTCAAATATGTTCAAAATCACCTTATTTTTTTCCATTCTTTCCTTTCTTAAATAGCTTATTGTTTTTCTCCTTCCAGATATGGTAAACAGGGGCTACAAGAGCAAGTTTCTTAATAAAATTTCCTTTTAAAGAAATCTACAGGTTTTCAATTAACTCATTCCATTTTACTGAATTCAACTTTATCCATCACAACATGCGAGACATATGTCATTCAAGAAGGAACAATCAAAGAATAAATGATGGTGTGAGTCTTGTTGCAGATTACAAAAGGTGCAACAAAGATTCTTAGAAGCATCCCAGAATTTCATATTCAATCTTTCCCTAATGGCCAACTATAATATGAAACTGTGCTTAAACCACACCACGGAAAAACAGGACCAGCATCATTAAGATCACTCCAGACTTGTTGAATACTAAAATCAACACAAAATCATGTACTTAACAGGCGAACTGCAGTTACCATTATATAACAATAACATCACTCACTTTATCTTTAAATCTAAACCCAACATTCGAGATTTACCTGTGGGAAAGAACATAAGAAAAAGACCCAAGAGGATGCCAATTGTCATACCACATGAAAGTCTTGTCATCTTTATATATGTTTCTTGAGTGACTCCATGCTGAAACATAGAAAAGAAATTTTAAAAGCAGAAATAGACATAGGAATATTCAAAAGATGAAAAGCAACCAAACCCTATAGAAACACAAGTACATGCTCCTGTATTTCATTAAGTTTTTGCTTGTTGGTCATTTTATTGAATATGTTGTTGTAGATCATGAATATTCTGCAAGGCCATATTTCAAAATGTGAAATTACAATCATTAAATACCAAATATTCTTGTTTTGTGACTACATAGAATAAATTACAATCTATCAATCAGACCAAAAAAATCAGAGAGTATTTCATATATGCCCTAAATAAACTGTAAAATATCATAATTTACAAAAAAAAAAAAAAAAAAAAAAAAAAAAAAAAAAAAAAAAATTATCAAACAGATCTAATCTCATAACAAAAAGTAAAAAAGGACATACTCTGTGCAAAGATGGACATACTCCTCAATCCGTGTTCAGTCCCAATACATTAAACTGAGAAGTGAAAAATGAAAAAAATATAAAAAATCGAAAGTAAATCAAATCATGAATGAAGAACTAAGGAATTGCTTCAAAATTTACACATTCAATGTGATAAAACTACTTCCTAATACATGTTCCAATCTCAACTTTTCAAAAATCCCATGTGTTGTATGACTATTAATATGATCAAATCTTGTGAGTTGTATGAATTTTAACAAAATATTGTGTTATATGATTCAAACATAAAGCAAAGTAAATTACAACTTACATAATCAAACACCATCACTTTTAACATGAGAAAATGGAGATAAACAAACATTCTAGTAATTTATCAAGAAAAAATAATATTGGTATTTTGTAGCGTCACATCTGATTGCAAAAAAGAGATGTGAATAGAAGAAGAGCAGATGAACATCAACTCCAAATATGAATTGTTAGTCTACTCTATCCATTTAAAGAAGAAATGTAAAAGTTTTTATTAGCATGTGCTTTAGCATAAAAGATACATTCAAACACACTCGAAATAAGTTTTTGCTGGTATGTTATCTCAACTAATGTAATGAATTACAAATTGACATTAAAAAATAAAGAAACCTATTTCAAATGAAAATGCCAAAAGCCTTTTCCTGCTAGGCCATTAGAGCCGTCAAACTAACCTCAAAAACTCATGAACAAAATTCTCAAAAAACAAAACTACCATCAAATTATATTAAAATGATAGGACAGAAAAATAAGCAAGCAGTATAATAATTTATAAAGTTGATTTTTTATCAAACCTGATAACTAATGTCCTTGGTGTTTAGCTTCTTGAACGGATCTTGAAGAACCAATCTTAGGCAGAAATAAGAAATAAAATTCACATTTTGTTCATGCTATCTGATCAAAAAATTAGTAAGCAATGTTAGTTGTAAAAACTAAATAGGATAGAAGTAACATATCCACATATTGCCTTTTTTTGAAAAAAAAAAATACAGTCACATATGGCAACCGGTAGACCTTATTTATCTCTCCATTGTCAATAAAATAACATCAAAATCTGAATAATAATGAAATAAAATGAAAAGGAATACATGTATGCTCATTGGTTCCTTGTATGGTGGACAGTGCCCAAACCAACTTTGGACATTGAAGAATTTTATCAACACATGCACGGTTAATTTTTCTCCATATTCCAAAGGAACATAAAGTTGTCCTTAGTGATTGACCTACATATAAGCATAAACCTGTGCTTTGTTTTTTTTTTTTTTTTTTCTGAACCGACAAACTAACCTACTCCTAAATACCACCTATGTCTTCTAATTAGACTTTGATAGGGTCAGAATAGAGAAAACACAGTTGCAGGAAGAAGAAGAATAACAGAGGAGGTTTGAGACAATTTTCTGCATAATAATTCCACCAATCACGATTACAATTTATAATCAAAACAAAACAGCTAAGCTAAAACTAAGGAAATGCATGCATATGGAAGAAAACGTGATCCTATATTACTGCTACTGGCTTTATTGGGAATAACTGAAACTGGACTAAGTCAAGTTGCTGTCACATGGAAGTTTCATTCCAGGAAACGAGCTGGCATGCGTATGGTTCTTTTGGGCCTGGTACCAGATGGACTCATTTGTGGGCTACTTGTCATGTTGGGCTCCTGGTTCGTATCAAATACCCCTTCCTTCACACGGAGCTTGTCCTCAAGCTCCTGAGCATAACTGTTGGTGGAACAAAAATCTGGGAAGCGGAACTTGAAGTCATCATACTGTTTCCCAAGAAGCTTCTGATGTATCTTTGTCTTGCCACATAACCAAGACCTGTAGTTGTTTCAGATAAATTCGATGATTTAAGAGTTGAATGGGTTTGGGGTCATCATCTTCTGTGGTTGGGAAGTCAGGCAGAGGTGTCGGCGTTGGATTGCCATATGCTTGTCGGAGTAATGAAATGTGAAAGACCGGGTGTACTCGAGAGTGGGGGGGGCAGATCCAACCGATATGCGACAGAACCAATCCGTTCTAAGACCTTGAAGGGTCCATAAAACCTTTTGCTAAGCTTCTTAGTGGCTCAGGTCTGGACGGAATGTTGTCGGTAGTCATGAAGACGTAAGAACACCATGTCACCTACGTTGAATTCTTTGTCGAGTCGATGGGCATTTGCGTAGGAAGTCATGCGTTGTTGTGCCCGTTTCAAGTTGTCTTTGATGATGGTGCGAAGGCGATTATGTTCTGTGAGAGTGGCGTCAATAGATGCCATTTTGGAGTCACCCGGTTTGTAACGGTTGAGATCGGGGATCGGTCTTCCGTAAAGAGCTTGAAATGGGGACATGTTTATGGCAGAATGGTGAGACGTATTGTACCAATATTCCGCCAAGTATAGAAATTTACTCCATGACTGTGGTTCGTCACTTGCAAAGGAACGAAGGAAATTTTGTAAGCATCGGTTGACAACTTCGGTTTGACCGTCGGATTGAGGGTGATAGGCAGTGGAGTAACGAAGACGGGTGCCCACTTGCTTGAATAATTCCTGCCAAAAAGTGCTTAAAAATAACGAGTCGCGATCAGAAATTATGCTCTTTGGCATGTCGTGGAGGCGATAAATGGTGTGTAAAAACAAAGTTGCCAAAGATGCTGCAGTGAACTTGGATGGTAAACTGATGAAGTGTGCGAACGGGGTGAACCGGTCCACTAGTACCCAAATTGCGGTTTTGCCACCTGAATTTGGAAGATGGGTAATGAAGTCCATCGAAATATCACTCCAAACTTGCGATGGTATTGGTATCGGTTGGAGTAGCTAGCCCGTAAGGTTTGTGTGTCGGGTACTTTGTTTGTTGACAAACTTGACACTCCCGGATGAATGAATGGACTTCGTCTTTGAGCTTTGGCCAATGAAAGGTGGAAGCAAGGCGGCGGACGGTGGCCATGACACCGGAATGCCCTCCAAGGGTAGTCGCATGATATTCATGTAATAATTTGTGACGAACAGTTAGGAATAAACAACTTGTGAGAGTGGTACATCAACCCATCGCGAAAGAAAAACGTGTTGGCCCCATTTGTTTTATCCAGTAGCATTGTTTTCAAGCGTTGCCCTTCTGGTGTAGGAAAAAAATGATGCAGCTCTTCTACCCAGGTGGGAAAGCTAATAGCTTGGGCTCTTCAATTCTACTCAATGCGTTCGCCACCTTATTTTCTTTCCCGGGTTTGTAAATTATCTCGAAATCGAACCCAATTAGTTTTGTAGCCCATTTGTATTGCTCCGGTGTTTGAACGACTTGAGATAACAGATCTTTCAGGTTGCATTGGTCTGTAAATATGTGAAAACGTCTCCCAAGTAAATACTGTCTCCATTTCTTAACGGCTTCTGTGATGGCGAATAGTTCCCGAACATAAGCTGAGGCGACTTGCATGCGGGGGCACATTTTTTTGCTGTAAAAGGAGATCGGTTTGTCATGTTGGGACAACACTGCACCAATGGCCAGAGTAGACGCGTCTGTGGTAACATCGAAAACCTCTTCAAAGTTAGGAAGAGTAAAGGTGATGATGTCGGACATTGCTGCCTTGAGGTTGGTGAAGGATTGTGCAGCGGTGGGTGGCCAATCAAACTGTTTCTGTCTTAAGATGTCGGTAAGAGGGGACGCGATTTGGGCACAGTGACGGATGAACCGGCGGTAGTAACCGGTGAGACCCAAGAATCAGTGTAAGGTCGTGAATGAGGTGGGTGGCGGCCAATCTTGAATGGTAGATATTTTGTTCGGATCTGCGGTAACACCCTGTGCCGAAATGATATGCCCTAAGTAGTCGATGGTAGAGACGCCGAACGTGCACTTAGATTGTTTAGCATGGAATTGGTTGCAAGCAAGGATGTTCAAGACATGAGCTAGGTGGTGATAGTGTTGTTCGGTGGTTGAGCTGTAAACCAGGATGTCGTTGAAGAAGACCAGAACAAACTTTCGGAGTTCATTGCGGAAGAGATCGTTCATTGTGGACTGCAAAGTAGATGGCGCGTTGGAGAGGCCAAAAGGCATGACTAGAAACTCGTAATGTCCGTCTACTGTTCGAAAGGCGGTCTTGTGGGTGTCGGATGGTGCAACCCGTATCTGGTGATAGCCGGATCGAAGATCGATTTTAGAGAAAATTACCGCTCCGTGCAATTCATCGAGCAATTCATCGACAGTGGGGATTGGGAATCGATCTTTTATAGTGATGGCATTGAGTGCCTGGTAATCAACGCAAAAGCGCCATGTGCCATCTTTTTTCTTGACGAGGAGAACCGAAGAGGAGTAGGGACTTTGACTAGGTTGAATGATACCATCCGTGAGCATCTCTGAGATCAAAGTAGTCATGACTTGCTTCTGATAATAGGGATACCAGTATGGTTTGACATTGACCGGAGCTGAAGTGGGTGAAGTGGGTATGTGGTGGTTTTGAGATCGAAATGGAGGTAAGTGTTTGGGTTTATCAAATACGGATGAGTATTCTTGAAGCAGGTGGGTGATGATGGTGTCAGGAGTTGAAGGTATATTGGGTGGAAGAGATGAAGGTTCTGGTCCCATTTGAAAAAAAATAGCGTGAAGAGAAGCCACATTCTCTTTTTGTATTAGGTTTTTTAGATGTGGGCTAGTGACTTGTTTAGATAAGGGCTCGCCTTGGAGTGTAATGGACTGCTGGCCCACTGTGAAGGCGAGTTTAGGTATGGAGAAATCAGCCACTATGGGACCTAATGTGCTTAACCACGCAACCCCTAATATGAGGTCATCGCCCTCCACCGGTAGAACAAAAAAGGGAATCGTAAAGGGGGTATCCGCCAGGTAAACGAAGAGGTCAGAGCATATACCCTGGCATTTGATTTTATCGTTGTTTCCCACCATCACCGAGAATTCCGGAATTGGGTCGGGTTTGAGGTTGCACATGGCGACGATACGAGGCTGGATTATATTTTGGGTACTTCCACAATCAATGAGGATCGTGACTGGTTGTTTGTGGATGTAACCGGTAATACGAAGTGCCTGTGGTGATGATAAGCCAAAGAATGCTGTCGTGGATAAGGAGAAGAAGTGAGATTCATGAGGGTGGGGTCAATTTCGGTAAGGGTTACGGAATCGTTACCCGGGTTTCTGTCGTTACGTTCTTCATTATCCACAATTAACAAAAATTGTGGGGGGTTGCATTTGTGACCTGGTGTATACTTTTCTGGGCAACGAAAACACAATCCTTAGGCTCATCGTTTCTGCCCTGGAGAAAGTCGAGTGAAGGGTAGTTTGGGGGTCATCGGGGTAGGGAGGAGGGCCGTGGTGGGTGTCGTTGTAGCTGTAGAATTGGGTTGTATGGTGGTGGAAGTGGAAGCCACAGAGGGAGAAGTGTAAGGCCGGGAGGAGGGAAAACGAGAGCGAGCCATTGCGTGTTTGTCTTCTACTAGTTTCGCAAGGCCATAGGCTTGGTGGAGTGAGGTAGGGTGGAGGACGGCTAACTCATTCTGGATATCTGCCTTAAGGCCCGAGAGGAAGCAATTGAGGAGGACATTGTTATCCAATCCGGTAACATAATTGCTAATTTTTTTAAACTCTGTTTGGTAGGCGGCGATAGTGGTTGTTTGGCGGAGTTTGAACAGTGTAGCCTGATGATTCTCATATGTTGACGGCCCGAAACGGAGCTCAAGTTGGCGTGAAAATTACGGCCAAGTCCCTAACAGGTGGTTAGTGGATAAGTGCTTATACCAACTTAACGCGTCTCTCGTAAAGTAGAAGACAGAGAGGGCCACACGTTGATTGAGGGCGACCGAGTAATACTCGAAGTAGTTGTTTGCTTGGAACAACCAATCTAGTGGGTTGGTGCCATCGAAGTTGGGGAGAAGGATTTTTGGTGGCCGGAGGTTATTGGGAGGTGGTGGTGGCGGCCGGAGTGGTGGTGGTTGATTGAGGTGCTGATTAGTAAGCATGTGGACGAGGCTGGCTATGTTATTGGAAAGTGTGTCTAGCCGGGTATTGGTAGCGGTTGAAAGGTGAAGGAGGGCCTGTAATTGCTCTTGTGTAGTGAGCTCCTCAGGGACCGCTTCTTGTTTTGGAGGCATTGAAACGAGAATGAAAGCACCAGTTTGATAAGGTCAGAATAGAGAAAACACAGTTGCAGGAAGAAGAAGAATAACATAGGAGGTTTGAGACAATTTTCTGCATAATAATTCCACCAATCACGATTACAATTTATAATCAAAACAAAACAGCTAAGCTAAAACTAAGGAAATGCATGCATATGGAAGAAAACATGATCCTAGATTACTGCTACTGGCTTTATTGGGAATACTGAAACTGGACTAAGTCAAGTTGTTGTCACATGGAAGCTTCATTCCAGGAAACGAGCTGGCATGCGTATGGTTTGTGGAAAAGTTGCCTCCAAAATTAGCAAGTGACAAATAGTTCAGGGGTTATTTTTGTAACTTATCATTTACTATTCATAGTTTGACTATGAATAGTAATATAAGTGTGAAATTGAAAATGAGAATGGACGGTGAGTTACATGTGGGGCGCCTAACTTCTTCTTCGCCTACAATTATGGACGGCTTCTTCCTTCCTTTTCATATGTTCTCTTTTGGCTATAAATAGCCTAAGCCAGAAGGCTTGAAAAAAAATAAACCCACGAACCAAATCAAATATATATATATATATATATATATATATATATATATATATATATATATATATATATATATATATATATATATATATATATATATATATATATATATTCTGATACACCACCGTATATTTTAGCTCTCCCACTCTATTTGTAATCTTTTTCATAATCCCTGTAAACACTGCAAATTATAGTGAATTGTTTATCGGCTTCCTACGCCCGTGGTTTTTTCCCGATTTGGGTTTCCACGTAAATTACGCTTTGATAATTTTTGATCCCATTCCGCATTGAGCTAATATTATTTAAGTCAATTTGGATCCGTCGTATTTTACAACAATTTGGTATCAGAGCATCCGGGTTGTGATATTAGCTCGTTGGGATCATTTTATCAAGTAATTAATCATGTCTTCGGTAAAATACGATATTCCACTACTGGATCGTAACACCTGATTTCCGTTGTGGCAAGTAAAGATGAGAGACATTCTCATTCAGATGGATTTACACAAGGCGCTCTTGGGTTTCAATAAGATGCCCGATACATGGACCGAAGAAGAAAAGGAGATGAAAGATCTGAAGGCTTTATCCCAAATTCGTTTGCACTTGTCAAACGATGTTTTGCAAGATGTTCTAAAAGAAACGTCAGCGGCTTCTTTATGGCTAAAGTTGGAACAACTGTTGATGACCAAGAGCTTACCAAACAAGTTGCATTTGAAGCAACGGTTGTTCAATCTCAAGATGATTGAAGGAGGCTCTTTAGCTGAACATATATCCACATTTAAAGAGTTAGTAAATAACTTAGAGAATATGGATGTTCAGTATGAAGATGAAGACTTGGCTCTATTCTTACTATCGTCGTTGCCAGAATCCTATAGCCATTTTCGTGATACTATTATCTATAGCCGTGACACTCTAGTTTTAGATGAAGTCTATACAGCTTTGGATTCCAAAGAGAAGATGAAGCATATTACTGGTGGTGGTTCAAGTGATGCTAAAGCCGAAGGTTTGAATGCCAGAGGAAGAACAACAGAGAGAAGTAGAACTTCTCAATCTTCCAACAGAACCAGATCCAAGTCAAAAGGCAAACGAAAGTTTTGCAACTATTGTCACAAGAAGGGACATGTGCTTGAAGAATGCTTCAAGTTGAAGAACAAAGAAAAAGAGAAGACGGCAGCAAATGGTAAACAAGGTAGCACTTCGGGTGAAGCCGATCTAGCTGAGGTCGAAGGTATTGGAGAACTTTTGATAGTTTATTCAAATAAACTGGATTCCACTGGTGATTGGATACTCGACTCTGGTTGTACTTTTCATATGTGTCACAACAAAAGTTGGTTTTACACATTTGAAAAGGTTAACCAGGGCTATGTGTTGATGGGTAACAATACTACATGTCCAGTTCTTGGACATGGTTCAGTCAGGATCCGTATGTTTGACGGAGTTATTCGAACCATGGGGGATGTTAGATATGTTCCTGACCTCAGAAGAAACTTGTTATCTCTCAGTTCCTTTGACAAAAAGGGATATGAGTTTGCTGGTAAAGGTGGAGTTCTCAGGGTATTCAATGACGGTTCCGACAAACTGAGAGCCGAACGAAAAACCTCAGATCTTTACTTTCTTGACGGGCAAACAATTTCGAGTGATGTTGCTGTTGTGTCAAAGTTTTTTTCTGATCCAGATCAGTCCCGTCTTTGGCACCTTCGACTCGGCCATATGAGTTTTCAAGGCATGTCAGAATTGAGTCGAAGAGGTTTACTTGGTCAACAAAATATTGTTGATTTGGATTTCTGTGAAGACTGTGTATATGGCAAGGCAAAACGAGTGAGGTTTGCAAGTGGTATCCATACAACGAAAGGACCACTTGATTATGTTCACTCGGATTTGTGGGGACCGGCTCGAGTTGCTTCAAAAGGTGGAGCTATTTATATGCTCACTATTATTGATGATTTCTCCAGGAAGGTGTGGTCTTTCTTCTTAAAAAATAAAGGAGACGTTTTCTCTACCTTCAGAAATTGGAAAGTTCAGGTTGAAAAGCAATCAGGTCTGGTGGTAAAGTATCTTCGTACGGATAATGGACTTGAGTTTTGCTCAGAAGCGTTTAATGTCTATTGTCAAAAGGAAGGCATTACTCGACATCGCACAGTAGTCCATTCACCTCAACAAAATGGTGTAGCTGAAAGGATGAATCGCACCATTATGGAGAAGGTCCGGTGTATGCTTTCTAATTCCAAATTGCCAAAGTCTTTTTGGGCGGAGGCTGCTTCGACTGCTTACTATGTTATCAACCGATCACCGTCACGAGCAATCGAGAAGAAAACTCCGTTTGAATTATGGTCCGGTAAACCTGCAAATTATTCAGATTTAAAACCATTCGGATGTCCAGCATATGCACGGGTTGACAATGGGAAGCTAGAACCAAGAGCAATCAAATGCGTTTTTCTTGGGTACAATCAAGGTGTAAAGGGTTACAAGTTATGGAGCTTTGATTTGAAGTAAATTATCATCTCAAGAGATGTTACTTTTGATGAGTCTGCTATATTTCAACCAGTTGCTGACTCTTCTAAAAGAACAGATGCATCAGATGTATCATCCGAAGCAAATAAAGAAAATGCTCAAATGGAGGTGGAGCTTCCTACTTCACCTACCACTAATCAGAGTACAAATCAGCATCAAGATTCTTCTTCGTCGGATGAGCATGTTGTTGGTGAAGATTCAACACCTTCACAACCACAAGCTACTACTCCAAGCATTGCAAGAGATAGACCGAGAAGACAGATTATTCCTCCGAAAAGGTATGCTGAATCTGATTTGGTTGCCTATGCTTTTATTGTTGCTAATAATATTGAGTCTGCAACGGAGCCTGCAAATTATGACGAGGCTATCAAATCTGAAGACTCAAATGATTGGATGCTCGCTATGCAAAATGAGATGGAATCCTTGCAGTGAAACAGTACTTGGAATTTAGTTCCTATTCCGAAAGGGAAGAGACCAGTTAAATGCAAGTGGGTCTACAAGCTCAAGGAACCTGTCAACCCAAATGATAAACCAAGATACAAAGCTCGGTTAGTAGCTAAAGGCTACAGTCAGATTCCTGGTATTGATTACACTGACATTTATTCCCCAGTTGTCAAACATACTTCCATTCGTGTATTGTTGGGGTTGGTTGCTTCTAATGATTTTGAGTTAGAACAACTTGATGTCACTACAGCTTTCCTAAATGGTAAGCTTGAGGAAGAGATTTTTATGCAACAACCTGAAGGTTTTGTAGTTCCTGGAAAGGAGAACTACGTATGCAAGTTGAACAAATCTCTTTATGGCCTCAAGCAGTCTCCTAGACAATGGTACAAGAGGTTCGATTCTTTCATGACCAGTCACAAATTCAGCAGGTGCACCTATGATAGCTGCGTTTATTTCAAGAAAGGTGAAAATGGTTCAAAGATCTACTTACTCTTGTACGTGGATGACATGTTGATTGCAGCGAAAGATATGAAGGAGATTCAGAAGTTAAAAGACCAGTTGAAAGCTGAATTTGAAATGAAGGACTTAGGAGCTGCCAAAAAGATTTTAGGTATGGAAATTATTCGTGACAGGAAGTCTAGGATCTTGCATCTTTCTCAGAAAAGTTATATTGAGAAAGTCCTAAGACGCTTCAGTATGCACGAAGCAAAGTCTGTCAACACACCTTTTGCAGCTCATTTCAAGCTATCATCCGCTTTGAGTCCTACTAATGAGACTGATATGACTTACATGGCACGTGTTCCATACTCTAGTGTTGTTGGATCTTTGATGTATGCTATGATATGCACGCGCCCTGATTTGGCTTATGCTGTTAGCAAGGTTAGTAGATACATGGCGAACCCGGGGAAAGAACACTGGAAAGCAGTACAATGGATTTTTCGTTATTTACGCGGTACGTCTTCTATGTGTTTAAATTTTGGTAAATCTAACATTGGGGTGTTCGGATATGTTGATTCAGATTATGTCAAAGATTTGGATAAACGAAGATCAATTACAGGGTATGTGTTTACTCTAACTGGTTGTGCTGTTAGTTGGAAAGCTCAGTTACAGTCTACAGTTGCCCTGTCTTCTACCGAGGCAGAGTACATGGCGATTACAGAAGCAGTTAAGGAAGATATCTGGTTGAAGGGGTTATTTGGAGAACTCGATGATAGAATAAAGGTGACCACAGTTTTCTGTGACAACGAGAGTGCTATCTTCTTGAGTAAAGATCAAATGTTTCATGACCGAACAAAGCATATTGATATTCGTTATCATTTTGTGCGGGATATCATTGAAAAAGGTGATTGTGTTGTGGACAAGATTCATACAGATTATAATCCCGCTGATATGTTCACTAAAAGTCTTCCTATTGCCAAGTTCAAATTATGTTTGGACATGGCGGGTGTTTCTGATCGCAGTTGAGCCTGAAGGATCGTAGGTGGAGGAAGTATTATTTATTTTTCGGAAACAATTTTTCTCTATATAAAATTGCAGGTTCTTATGGAAGTTTTAGAGTTTGATGAGCTATAGGTTTTGACTAATCGTAAAGCATGACTTGCTTAATTTTGATGTCAAGGTGGAGATTGTGGAAAAGTTGCCTCCAAAATTAGCAAGTGACAAATAGTTCAGGGGTTATTTCTGTAACTTATCATTTACTATTCATAGTTTGACTATGAATAGTAATATAAGTGTGAAATTGAAAATGAGAATGGACGGTGACTTACATGTGGGGCGCCTAACTTCTTCTTCGCCTACAATTATGGACGGCTTCTTCCTTCCTTTTCATATGTTCTCTTTTGGCTATAAATAGCCTAAGCCAGAAGGCTTGAAAAAAAATAAACCCACGAACCAAATCAAATATATATATATATATATATATATATATATATATATATATATATATATGTATATATATATATATATATATATATATATATATATATATATTCTGATACACCACCGTATATTTTAGCTCTCCCATTCTATTTGTAATCTTTTTCATAATCCCTGTAAACACTGCAAATTATAGTGAATTGTTTCTCGGCTTCCTCCGCCCATGGTTTTTTCCCGATTTGGGTTTCCACGTAAATTCCTGTGTCTCTATTCTATTTATTTTATTCGTATTACGTTGTGATTATTACGCTTTGATAATTTTTGATCCCATTCCGCATTGAGCTAATATTATTTAAGTCAATTTGGATCCGTCGTATTTTACAACATGGTTCTTTTGGGCCTGGTACTAGATGGACTCCTTTGTGGGCTACTTGTCATGTTGGCCTCCTGGTTCGTATCAGACTTGAACTCATGACCTCTCATTTGAAAATGTCACTCCTTACATCTAGGCCAAAGGCCGTTTGGTACTCCTTTTGCTTAGTGATAATAATAATTTTATCAATTTATATACTTGATTGAATATCATACAACTTTTAATATAAGAAATGGTAACAACGTGTTAGCTAGGTAACATGTATGTAGAAAACTGTACACTAAGGAACTTGGGGCTGGGATTGTCCAAATTTGCCGACTCCAAAAGTGCAACTAACTCATATTTGTCATTAGATAATTTAAAATAATACCCCACTATGGAACCTGGGAATGTCCAAACAAATGCTGACTTACAAAATGCAACTACCCCATATTTGTCATTCGATTAATTAAAATAATACACCATTATTCATCCATGTGCAACCCATAGTTCTATAAATACCACATTTCAAAGTAGCAAAACGCAAAACATTTTAAAGTGTGATTTAATATCATGACAGTTATTACTTCTGAGTTCGAGATTGCTTCTTCCCTCCCAGCTTCCAAATTTTTCAATGCCTATCGCGACTTTAACAACATTGCACCAAAGGTCGACCCAGAAACATACAAAACCCTAGTGGACATCGAAGGTGATGGAGGCGTTGGAACTATCAGGGACGTCTCTTTTGGCGATGGTTAGTAAGATCTAAATAGATTTTTATATATATACTCTTTTAAATTATTTTAATGTTTTACTTGTATTTTGTTTTTCTTTATCCAATTTACTGTGGGATAACACAGGCGTCCCATTTACAAATGGAAAGTTGAAACTTGACATTGTTGATAGCAACAACTTCACTATTATATACACAATCTTTGAAGGAGACATCTTGATGGGACAACTAGATTCGATGACTCATCATGTGAAGTTTATACCTTCACCTGATGGAGGATGTGTATACAAGCCAACCATTGTGCATAATTGTAAAGGTGAAACTCAGCTTCCTGAGGAAGCTCTCAATATGGTAAAGGAAGGATTCAAAAAAACTTTCAAGGCCATTGAGGGTTTTATCCATGCAAATCCTCAAACTTATTGATGAATACTATATATGGTGTGTCATGTTCTTGGTTCAGCAAAAATAAAACGGATTTTAGGCCGGTTATATTTTATAAATGTACTTGTTTGATATTTTATTTTCTTGTAATGTGATTTTTAAATATATCTAGAATCCCTTGCAATTAAACAAGTCTATGTAAACAATTTCTAGGATGTGATATTCATGTTATGAGCATTAATTTTACCATCATGCATCCAAAAATGATAGTTGCAAACTACAAAAGTCCATTCAATTTGCATTCTGGTGAATGAGAATTTTTATTGAGATAACCACCTGTTTTGAAATGGTTGCAAATCTATGAGACTGTAGAGAGGGAGGTGAGAAACAGTGGTTGATAACTGCTTGACATTTTTCTTTGAGTTACATTCATTATGATAAGCGACACGATTTTTGTTAGATATCTACCTGATGATACCTGATGCAACCTTGTTGACTAAGAAAAGAAAACAGAACAGAAAAGGAAGGGATGAAGAAGAGAACAGGGCAAAAACAGGGGAAGAAAGAAAAAAATGCTACCTGTGAAATACTTGGTGGAAAAGAAATTTTTATTGCTGAATACTTGATTAAATAAAAATAAAACAATCCCCTTATTTTTACTATAACAGATGGTATCCTAAACTAACACAAATAATGCTTAAAAGGAAAGTTTCCATAAAAATTTCCAAAATGCCCCTGAGGCCTAATTCCTGAATTACGCCAACAATTTCAAGTAAATGAGATATTTTCTGTTTTGCAGCTTTTTTCTTACATCTTTTGTGAAAAGTTTTGGTAAGTCAATTGAGATTATACCAAAGTTGAAAGAAATGGATGGATTTAACCATGAAGAAGAATTGAACTTTATGGTATTTGTTTTCTCGTACTTCCATTTTGAGTTTTTATCTTTCATTCAACCAGAAATAAGATCATTTGACCTATTTGTCATGTGTGAGAGTCTCGACAAGAGTGCTTCAGTTAGATATATCCAAGAGAGAATCCCAAAATATTGATTAACAAATTTTGTTAGTCTATATGTTAAGTGGCACTTAAAAAGGCTAAACAAATTCATTTTGTTATTCAGACTAAAAATATATACATCATTTGCTTCCAGAAACACCGTCAGACTCTTGGTGTAGAGAATATCGACATTTTGCTGTTCCTTCATTTTTGGAATATATGAAAAACCATCAGGTTTATTAATCTATTAAATCTGCAGTTCTAATCAGAATAATATTCAAATTATACTTCCTTCGCATCCTTAGAATATCGGGCTAACAATCAGGGCGGACCTACTTGGTGTCCCGAGCAACCCCTCAAATTTTACCGTCAAGTGTAAAACTTAGTCACAAATCTGTCACAATCCATCACAAATCGGTCGGAAATCCGTCACGTATCCACTGGAAATTTCTCACAAAATCCTTAGAAGTGTACGTTTAATGTAAATATGTTTGTGTAACCCTTTTAGTGAGGGATTTATGACACCCTTTTTAGTGACAGATTTGTGATGAAAACTGCCGTCGAAAATGAGTTAATTTTTGTAATGCAACCTTTAAAAAGATTGTGCAACCCTACGAAGAATGTACGACATAAGTGTTATCTTGAATAATTGGTGCCTATTATATTAATTTGTTCATTATAAAGAGTCTTTATTTCTCTTTTTATTCTTTCATAGGGTTCGTTCTAAAATTAATTTACAAGAACCGTACCACATTTTATTGCATCTCTAGATTTCATGAGTATTCTATAAGTTATCTTGTTTCACAAATTTTTTTTGTCATGCGTCATCTAACCTAACCATTTCTAATAAAAGTGATTTAAAGGATAACCTTGTTAGAGACCGAGTAATATATATATATATATATATATATATATATATATATATATATATATATATATATATATATATATATATATATACATGTAAGGGTAAATGGTCTTTTTAGTGAAAATACGATTTTTTACTAAACACTTTACAAAGTTGATTTTAATTAAGCAAGTTTGTCATGATTTTCTGAAATGTTTTTTATATCACTTCTCTTGACAGTTGATAGCCATTTTCACTTTTGAAATTTCAACATGTTTGGGCTTTTTCGGTTTACTTGGTTCATGTTTAAAGTGTTTTATACTTGAACTAAACAACTACTTATATTAACCATCAAGTCTTGGATATTAAATGAAAAAAAAAAGCTTTATTTGTTGCATTTCTTTTCATCCTTGGATCTGCATGCAAGTTCAAACACTTTCTTTTTTAGATCAACTTCTTCACTATGTTTCGAGAGAGATTTATTGCAACTTTTAGTTTTTAATTTTTTTATTTTATATCTTAGATTAATATTTGATATAGAATAAATGGAAATGTTTTATACTCTTAATTTGTCTTGCGAATGAGTTAAATAGAAACAATTTCATTTGATACCTACGTGTTGCAACTTTAGGTATGCATGTATATATCAATCTTAGATGATGATCACGTGGAGAATCTTATAAAATTTTGTCCAACTAAAGAAGAGATGGAGCTTTTTAAGATGAAACCATTACTTTATAATGTTCTAATAAGAAAAAAAATGAAAGTACATTGTTATAACTAGCTATACATGGCACTTGCAGAAGCTTCCAAAGAGCCCATATGGTTGAAGAGTTTCTTATCAAAACTTGGAATGCAGTAGAAGGATTGTTTACTGCATTATGACAACCAAAGTGTAGTTCACTTAGCAATGAATCCAGTTTTTCTTAATAGAAAAAAACACATTCAAATTACGTACGATTTGATTCGAGAGTTAATCAATAAAGGAACTCTAAATTTGAAGAAAATCCTTGGAACAAAGAATCCATTTGATATGTTCGCCAATGTGGTTACCACTGAGAAGTTGAAGCTTTGCATGACTTCAACTGGCCTTCCAGAAGTTTGAAGAAAAGGGTTTGGCAGAAAAGAGAGAAAGAGAGAGAGAGAGAGAGAGAGAGAGAGAGAGAGAGAGAGAGAGAGAGAGAGTACTTTGAGGATTGGAAAAATTTAAATGACAGATGAAGTTGTTCAAGCCTTTAAGTGGGAGAATTTTGGGGTATGAAGTCTTTCCAAGTTCAAACACTTTCTTTTTTAGATCAACTTCTTCACTTATTTTTTGAGAGAGATTTATTGCAACTTTTAGTTTTTAATTTTTAATTTTATATCTTAGATTAATTTTTGACATAGAATAAATTGAAATGTTTTATACTCTTAATCTGTCTAGCGAATGAGTTAAATAGAAACAATTTCATTTGATATCTACATGTTGCAACTTTAGGTATGTATGTATATATCAATCTTAGATGATGATCACGTGGAGAATCTTACAAAATTTTGTCCAACTAAAGAAGAGATGAAGATTTTAAAGATGAAACCATTACTTTATAATGTTCTAGTAAAAAAAATGAAAGTACATTGTTATAACTAGCTATACATGACACTTGCAGAAGCTGCCAAAGAGCCCATATGGTTGAAGAGTTCTTAACAAAACTTGGAATGCAGTAGAAGGATTGTTTACTGCATTATGACAACCAAAGTGTATTTCACTTAGCAATGAATCCTGTGTTTCTTAATAGAAAAAAACACATAAAATTACGTACGATTTCATTCGAGAGTTACTCAATGAAGCAACTCTAAACTTGAAGAAAATCCTTGGAACAAAGAATCCAGTTGATATGTTCGCCAAGGTGGTTACCATTGAGAAGTTGAAGCTTTGCATGACTTCAACTGGCCTTCCAGAAGTTTGAAGAGAAGGGCTTGGCAGAAAAAAGAGAGAGAGAGAGAGAGAGAGAGAGAGAGATTACTTTGAGGATTGGAAAATTTTAAATGACAGATGAAGTTGTTCAAGCCTTTAAGTGGGAGAATTTTGGGATATGAAGTCTTGTCCAACATAGACCATTTAGAATCAAGTGGAGCACTTGGAGGAACATGGATCACCTGGAGTTGTAACGGAGCACTTGGAGGTGAAATGGAGCATCATGAATCAATATGGAGCACTTGGAGTTGGATTGGATCATCAGGAAGTAGAATGGAGCATCAATGATGTGCCATGCATCATGATGCGCCATTAAAGTGCCTGATGTGCCAGCTTTGGCACATGGTGCACCGCCTTGATGCTTGATGCGCCACTCATGTGTAATTTGTTTTGTATTGAAGTGTTGTTGATGAACAAAGAAGCAAGGATACGCCATTCAAGATGAAGACGCACCATTCATAAGGAAGGTCCGACATTATGGCTCCTAATGCGCCACTCAGGTGTCAGTTTCTCTCTAGGATGCTCAAGATTGTTCAATGCTGCTCAAAAGGATGAAGATGCTTATGGAGGATGCTCCACATGGCTGTTGCATCATCTTTATAGCAGGTACGCCATCATGGCCATGATGATCCAGCCATGATGATCCATCATGTATTGGTTGGTACTCATGAGGTTGAAGGTTCTACAAGTGTTTACATGGAACTCCGTGATTAGTTGGAAGTTAGGGCATCCCTCTAATGGGATAATTATGGATGGGCCTGGCCCATCAGAAATAGAGTTTCTCATACTTGCCTATAAATAGACTTATATCCCCATCATTGTAAAATTGTTAGACTTCCGTGAGAGCTCAGAGTGAGATATAATTTTGACTTTTTATAATAGTTTCACAAAGTTAATAAAATCATCTCTCTCTCTCTCTCTCTCTCTCTCTCTCTCTCTCTCCCATGGACGTATGTTACCTTGACCTAACCACGTTAAATACTGTGTTCTTTTTATTTACGTTTCAGAAGATTTATTTCTGTGAGTTTCACCGAAGCTTGTTTGATACTTTTTTGAAGTGCTTAACTTGTTTTGTTGTCACCCAACATAAGTGAGTGCCAATGACTTTCCAAAATAATATGTATAGACTGTTTAATAGATATAAATGGAGTACATTAGTTGTTGTTTCAAAAAAATTGGATGAAAGAGCAAACGAAGAACATACTTTAAAATTAAATTGCATAAATAAAAATGATAATGTGGGTTGATGTGGAGAAAATAAAGAGCATATTATGAAATGAATAAGGATACTTGATCTATTAAAACATTTTATTAGCTTCGAATAAAAACTAGTGTATGTATTCGAACTCATTAAGTTTTTATATATTAAATATATTAAGTAAAAAAACACCATCTAAGCAAACTATACAATAAGTAGTATTTAGACGAATATTTGATTGCAATATGATTATGATTTATGATCTTCATAATAGTTTTATAAGCATAAAAATAAGTTTATTTAAATAATGCAAATAAATAGGCTCTTCTCCATGAATTGTGAAAATATTATCTTTCTATCCAAGCAGACATTATATATGTATAACTCATAGCATGTGTAAGATTTTTGGTGTGTTTTTGCAAACTAGTTATAGTTTGAAGTTCGAAGTTGAAACTTTTATTATTGTTGGAACTTTGTTCTACAAAATTAGAATGTGTGACTTGTCCCACATAGGAGGAAGAGAAAACATTTTCCCACCTTATAAGTCTTGTCCCACTCATTTAATCAAATGGATCAAGTAATGGGTTAAGCATTGGGTTTGGGTTGTGGTGTTCTACTACTCAAATTGGGCTAGTAGTAGGCTTGGATTTATTAAATATTAATGGTCAAAGATAGGACCTTGGGCCTTGGGGCTCTTCTTGACTAAATAATATTTTTTTTATAAAATCCAAAATTAATTAGTAATTAGTTAATTTTTTATTTATTTAGTAAAAAATAAATTCTATTAAATATAGGATCAACTGCAGACAGTTTTTAGCAGTTAATTTCGGTTGGTGGTTTACAACCACTATTGGAAGCCAATAAATACATGGATTCAGATAGAATTTGAGGGCTAATGAAAAACACACACTTTCTCTCAAAAATCGTTCTTCATATCAAAGGGATCATGGTGAATTTCGACAGATTCAAGATATGTTATTATTTTGCTTTCGGATGCTTTTAGTTTCTCACAAACTTGTTACCGAACATCCCTTCATCTACGAGTTTGAAACATAATTTATATTATTACTATTGAAAATGGAGCAGAAATGAAAAGTGAAGTTAGATAAATTTCAAAATAGTCATAAGGAAGTGAAGAAATGAGGCAATAATGAAATTAGTTGGGAATGTAAAGTTTTAAAAGAAATCTAAGAGTAAGATTGAAAATGGAAGATGTGCAAAATGGAGACAAAATTTGGGTTTTGTTAGGAATCAAACTTATATGTTTATGTTGTTAAATTAAATTTTAATGACATTGTAACATTTATCTCTTTTGTGTTGAGAATGAGACATACTGAAAGTTGAACCCAATTAAAAATAATTGTGATCCATATCTTATGTTCAATATTATAAATTTTGTTTTTTTCTCATATATCATCTACTATAAATTAACTAGTTTAATACCTAGAGGACGGTTGACCTAGAGGACGGTTGACCGGTGTAACAAAAAATAATAATTGTTTTACTAATATTTTACTTTGTTCTATATCATAATTATGTAATTTGTTACCATGCAATGTACAATGACAAATCTACTAAAGTACAATGTTGTAATGGGAAAAAATTAAAGTACGGTTTTATAACAAATAAAACAATGATAGTACATTACTATTCATATTTCCCAATACTCGATTTCAAATAAATTGATGGTGTAATAAAAACAACCCAATAAGCTTTTTGAAGTATTGAGAATCCAAACTTTCCTATTATCTTTTTCCTTCAACTTTCTTTTACATATTATATCCGGGGCCAATATTCTCTCCTAACTCTTCACTTCTCCATCTTTCCATACCATTCAAATTGTTATATATATATAAAAAAAAAATAAGTATACCCCTCGACTCTCTTGCTTTTGAATTGACGAACCCAACGGATAAAATTGCTCCAAAAGCGATCTTGAGAAAAAACCATTTTCATGTAAAATTCCAAAAAATGGACCAAAATACCCCTTAAAATTTCTATTGCACCAAATATTTAAAACAACAAACCATCTCCTTTCTCCCTGCCAACCATAGACTTGAAGCTTCACACATCCTTGAAAATACCTATCGCAATTAACTGTAACCAGAAAAAGACCATAATACCCTTTTATTCCAAACCAATGTCCTTTATTTTTATTCTCACAACAGTTCATTCCTCCTTTGTTATATTTTATTCCAAAAAAAAAATCCATATCGAATTGCAACCAAACCACCACCAGATTAACCAACTTTCATGCCAAACTTTGTTTAAATTCTAAATCACCTTATTTTCAAAAAGTCATTTTAGAATGTCTTCAAATATGTTCAAAATCACCTTATTTTTTTCCATTCTTTCCTTTCTTAAATAGCTTATTGTTTTTCTCCTTCCAGATATGGTAAACAGGGGCTACAAGAGCAAGTTTCTTAATAAAATTTCCTTTTAAAGAAATCTACAGGTTTTCAATTAACTCATTCCATTTTACTGAATTCAACTTTATCCATCACAACATGCGAGACATATGTCATTCAAGAAGGAACAATCAAAGAATAAATGATGGTGTGAGTCTTGTTGCAGATTACAAAAGGTGCAACAAAGATTCTTAGAAGCATCCCAGAATTTCATATTCAATCTTTCCCTAATGGCCAACTATAATATGAAACTGTGCTTAAACCACACCACGGAAAAACAGGACCAGCATCATTAAGATCACTCCAGACTTGTTGAATACTAAAATCAACACAAAATCATGTACTTAACAGGCGAACTGCAGTTACCATTATATAACAATAACATCACTCACTTTATCTTTAAATCTAAACCCAACATTCGAGATTTACCTGTGGGAAAGAACATAAGAAAAAGACCCAAGAGGATGCCAATTGTCATACCACATGAAAGTCTTGTCATCTTTATATATGTTTCTTGAGTGACTCCATGCTGAAACATAGAAAAGAAATTTTAAAAGCAGAAATAGACATAGGAATATTCAAAAGATGAAAAGCAACCAAACCCTATAGAAACACAAGTACATGCTCCTGTATTTCATTAAGTTTTTGCTTGTTGGTCATTTTATTGAATATGTTGTTGTAGATCATGAATATTCTGCAAGGCCATATTTCAAAATGTGAAATTACAATCATTAAATACCAAATATTCTTGTTTTGTGACTACATAGAATAAATTACAATCTATCAATCAGACCAAAAAAATCAGAGAGTATTTCATATATGCCCTAAATAAACTGTAAAATATCATAATTTACAAAAAAAAAAAAAAAAAAAAAAAAAAAAAAAAAAAAAAATTATCAAACAGATCTAATCTCATAACAAAAAGTAAAAAAGGACATACTCTGTGCAAAGATGGACATACTCCTCAATCCGTGTTCAGTCCCAATACATTAAACTGAGAAGTGAAAAATGAAAAAAATATAAAAAATCGAAAGTAAATCAAATCATGAATGAAGAACTAAGGAATTGCTTCAAAATTTACACATTCAATGTGATAAAACTACTTCCTAATACATGTTCCAATCTCAACTTTTCAAAAATCCCATGTGTTGTATGACTATTAATATGATCAAATCTTGTGAGTTGTATGAATTTTAACAAAATATTGTGTTATATGATTCAAACATAAAGCAAAGTAAATTACAACTTACATAATCAAACACCATCACTTTTAACATGAGAAAATGGAGATAAACAAACATTCTAGTAATTTATCAAGAAAAAATAATATTGGTATTTTGTAGCGTCACATCTGATTGCAAAAAAGAGATGTGAATAGAAGAAGAGCAGATGAACATCAACTCCAAATATGAATTGTTAGTCTACTCTATCCATTTAAAGAAGAAATGTAAAAGTTTTTATTAGCATGTGCTTTAGCATAAAAGATACATTCAAACACACTCGAAATAAGTTTTTGCTGGTATGTTATCTCAACTAATGTAATGAATTACAAATTGACATTAAAAAATAAAGAAACCTATTTCAAATGAAAATGCCAAAAGCCTTTTCCTGCTAGGCCATTAGAGCCGTCAAACTAACCTCAAAAACTCATGAACAAAATTCTCAAAAAACAAAACTACCATCAAATTATATTAAAATGATAGGACAGAAAAATAAGCAAGCAGTATAATAATTTATAAAGTTGATTTTTTATCAAACCTGATAACTAATGTCCTTGGTGTTTAGCTTCTTGAACGGATCTTGAAGAACCAATCTTAGGCAGAAATAAGAAATAAAATTCACATTTTGTTCATGCTATCTGATCAAAAAATTAGTAAGCAATGTTAGTTGTAAAAACTAAATAGGATAGAAGTAACATATCCACATATTGCCTTTTTTTGAAAAAAAAAAATACAGTCACATATGGCAACCGGTAGACCTTATTTATCTCTCCATTGTCAATAAAATAACATCAAAATCTGAATAATAATGAAATAAAATGAAAAGGAATACATGTATGCTCATTGGTTCCTTGTATGGTGGACAGTGCCCAAACCAACTTTGGACATTGAAGAATTTTATCAACACATGCACGGTTAATTTTTCTCCATATTCCAAAGGAACATAAAGTTGTCCTTAGTGATTGACCTACATATAAGCATAAACCTGTGCTTTGTTTTTTTTTTTTTTTTTTCTGAACCGACAAACTAACCTACTCCTAAATACCACCTATGTCTTCTAATTAGACTTTGATAGGGTCAGAATAGAGAAAACACAGTTGCAGGAAGAAGAAGAATAACAGAGGAGGTTTGAGACAATTTTCTGCATAATAATTCCACCAATCACGATTACAATTTATAATCAAAACAAAACAGCTAAGCTAAAACTAAGGAAATGCATGCATATGGAAGAAAACGTGATCCTATATTACTGCTACTGGCTTTATTGGGAATAACTGAAACTGGACTAAGTCAAGTTGCTGTCACATGGAAGTTTCATTCCAGGAAACGAGCTGGCATGCGTATGGTTCTTTTGGGCCTGGTACCAGATGGACTCATTTGTGGGCTACTTGTCATGTTGGGCTCCTGGTTCGTATCAAATACCCCTTCCTTCACACGGAGCTTGTCCTCAAGCTCCTGAGCATAACTGTTGGTGGAACAAAAATCTGGGAAGCGGAACTTGAAGTCATCATACTGTTTCCCAAGAAGCTTCTGATGTATCTTTGTCTTGCCACATAACCAAGACCTGTAGTTGTTTCAGATAAATTCGATGATTTAAGAGTTGAATGGGTTTGGGGTCATCATCTTCTGTGGTTGGGAAGTCAGGCAGAGGTGTCGGCGTTGGATTGCCATATGCTTGTCGGAGTAATGAAATGTGAAAGACCGGGTGTACTCGAGAGTGGGGGGGGCAGATCCAACCGATATGCGACAGAACCAATCCGTTCTAAGACCTTGAAGGGTCCATAAAACCTTTTGCTAAGCTTCTTAGTGGCTCAGGTCTGGACGGAATGTTGTCGGTAGTCATGAAGACGTAAGAACACCATGTCACCTACGTTGAATTCTTTGTCGAGTCGATGGGCATTTGCGTAGGAAGTCATGCGTTGTTGTGCCCGTTTCAAGTTGTCTTTGATGATGGTGCGAAGGCGATTATGTTCTGTGAGAGTGGCGTCAATAGATGCCATTTTGGAGTCACCCGGTTTGTAACGGTTGAGATCGGGGATCGGTCTTCCGTAAAGAGCTTGAAATGGGGACATGTTTATGGCAGAATGGTGAGACGTATTGTACCAATATTCCGCCAAGTATAGAAATTTACTCCATGACTGTGGTTCGTCACTTGCAAAGGAACGAAGGAAATTTTGTAAGCATCGGTTGACAACTTCGGTTTGACCGTCGGATTGAGGGTGATAGGCAGTGGAGTAACGAAGACGGGTGCCCACTTGCTTGAATAATTCCTGCCAAAAAGTGCTTAAAAATAACGAGTCGCGATCAGAAATTATGCTCTTTGGCATGTCGTGGAGGCGATAAATGGTGTGTAAAAACAAAGTTGCCAAAGATGCTGCAGTGAACTTGGATGGTAAACTGATGAAGTGTGCGAACGGGGTGAACCGGTCCACTAGTACCCAAATTGCGGTTTTGCCACCTGAATTTGGAAGATGGGTAATGAAGTCCATCGAAATATCACTCCAAACTTGCGATGGTATTGGTATCGGTTGGAGTAGCTAGCCCGTAAGGTTTGTGTGTCGGGTACTTTGTTTGTTGACAAACTTGACACTCCCGGATGAATGAATGGACTTCGTCTTTGAGCTTTGGCCAATGAAAGGTGGAAGCAAGGCGGCGGACGGTGGCCATGACACCGGAATGCCCTCCAAGGGTAGTCGCATGATATTCATGTAATAATTTGTGACGAACAGTTAGGAATAAACAACTTGTGAGAGTGGTACATCAACCCATCGCGAAAGAAAAACGTGTTGGCCCCATTTGTTTTATCCAGTAGCATTGTTTTCAAGCGTTGCCCTTCTGGTGTAGGAAAAAAATGATGCAGCTCTTCTACCCAGGTGGGAAAGCTAATAGCTTGGGCTCTTCAATTCTACTCAATGCGTTCGCCACCTTATTTTCTTTCCCGGGTTTGTAAATTATCTCGAAATCGAACCCAATTAGTTTTGTAGCCCATTTGTATTGCTCCGGTGTTTGAACGACTTGAGATAACAGATGTTTCAGGTTGCATTGGTCTGTAAATATGTGAAAACGTCTCCCAAGTAAATACTGTCTCCATTTCTTAACGGCTTCTGTGATGGCGAATAGTTCCCGAACATAAGCTGAGGCGACTTGCATGCGGGGGCACATTTTTTTGCTGTAAAAGGAGATCGGTTTGTCATGTTGGGACAACACTGCACCAATGGCCAGAGTAGACGCGTCTGTGGTAACATCGAAAACCTCTTCAAAGTTAGGAAGAGTAAAGGTGATGATGTCGGACATTGCTGCCTTGAGGTTGGTGAAGGATTGTGCAGCGGTGGGTGGCCAATCAAACTGTTTCTGTCTTAAGATGTCGGTAAGAGGGGACGCGATTTGGGCACAGTGACGGATGAACCGGCGGTAGTAACCGGTGAGACCCAAGAATCAGTGTAAGGTCGTGATGAGGTGGGTGGCGGCCAATCTTGAATGGTAGATATTTTGTTCGGATCTGCGGTAACACCCTGTGCCGAAATGATATGCCCTAAGTAGTCGATGGTAGAGACGCCGAACGTGCACTTAGATTGTTTAGCATGGAATTGGTTGCAAGCAAGGATGTTCAAGACATGAGCTAGGTGGTGATAGTGTTGTTCGGTGGTTGAGCTGTAAACCAGGATGTCGTTGAAGAAGACCAGAACAAACTTTCGGAGTTCATTGCGGAAGAGATCGTTCATTGTGGACTGCAAAGTAGATGGCGCGTTGGAGAGGCCAAAAGGCATGACTAGAAACTCGTAATGTCCGTCTACTGTTCGAAAGGCGGTCTTGTGGGTGTCGGATGGTGCAACCCGTATCTGGTGATAGCCGGATCGAAGATCGATTTTAGAGAAAATTACCGCTCCGTGCAATTCATCGAGCAATTCATCGACAGTGGGGATTGGGAATCGATCTTTTATAGTGATGGCATTGAGTGCCCGGTAATCAACGCAAAAGCGCCATGTGCCATCTTTTTTCTTGACGAGGAGAACCGAAGAGGAGTAGGGACTTTGACTAGGTTGAATGATACCATCCGTGAGCATCTCTGAGATCAAAGTAGTCATGACTTGCTTCTGATAATAGGGATACCAGTATGGTTTGACATTGACCGGAGCTGAAGTGGGTGAAGTGGGTATGTGGTGGTTTTGAGATCGAAATGGAGGTAAGTGTTTGGGTTTATCAAATACGGATGAGTATTCTTGAAGCAGGTGGGTGATGATGGTGTCAGGAGTTGAAGGTATATTGGGTGGAAGAGATGAAGGTTCTGGTCCCATTTGAAAAAAAATAGCGTGAAGAGAAGCCACATTCTCTTTTTGTATTAGGTTTTTTAGATGTGGGCTAGTGACTTGTTTAGATAAGGGCTCGCCTTGGAGTGTAATGGACTGCTGGCCCACTGTGAAGGCGAGTTTAGGTATGGAGAAATCAGCCACTATGGGACCTAATGTGCTTAACCACGCAACCCCTAATATGAGGTCATCGCCCTCCACCGGTAGAACAAAAAAGGGAATCGTAAAGGGGGTATCCGCCAGGTAAACGAAGAGGTCAGAGCATATACCCTGGCATTTGATTTTATCGTTGTTTCCCACCATCACCGAGAATTCCGGAATTGGGTCGGGTTTGAGGTTGCACATGGCGACGATACGAGGCTGGATTATATTTTGGGTACTTCCACAATCAATGAGGATCGTGACTGGTTGTTTGTGGATGTAACCGGTAATACGAAGTGCCTGTGGTGATGATAAGCCAAAGAATGCTGTCGTGGATAAGGAGAAGAAGTGAGATTCATGAGGGTGGGGTCAATTTCGGTAAGGGTTACGGAATCGTTACCCGGGTTTCTGTCGTTACGTTCTTCATTATCCACAATTAACAAAAATTGTGGGGGGTTGCATTTGTGACCTGGTGTATACTTTTCTGGGCAACGAAAACACAATCCTTAGGCTCATCGTTTCTGCCCTGGAGAAAGTCGAGTGAAGGGTAGTTTGGGGGTCATCGGGGTAGGGAGGAGGGCCGTGGTGGGTGTCGTTGTAGCTGTAGAATTGGGTTGTATGGTGGTGGAAGTGGAAGCCACAGAGGGAGAAGTGTAAGGCCGGGAGGAGGGAAAACGAGAGCGAGCCATTGCGTGTTTGTCTTCTACTAGTTTCGCAAGGCCATAGGCTTGGTGGAGTGAGGTAGGGTGGAGGACGGCTAACTCATTCTGGATATCTGCCTTAAGGCCCGAGAGGAAGCAATTGAGGAGGACATTGTTATCCAATCCGGTAACATAATTGCTAATTTTTTTAAACTCTGTTTGGTAGGCGGCGATAGTGGTTGTTTGGCGGAGTTTGAACAGTGTAGCCTGATGATTCTCATATGTTGACGGCCCGAAACGGAGCTCAAGTTGGCGTGAAAATTACGGCCAAGTCCCTAACAGGTGGTTAGTGGATAAGTGCTTATACCAACTTAACGCGTCTCTCGTAAAGTAGAAGACAGAGAGGGCCACACGTTGATTGAGGGCGACCGAGTAATACTCGAAGTAGTTGTTTGCTTGGAACAACCAATCTAGTGGGTTGGTGCCATCGAAGTTGGGGAGAAGGATTTTTGGTGGCCGGAGGTTATTGGGAGGTGGTGGTGGCGGCCGGAGTGGTGGTGGTTGATTGAGGTGCTGATTAGTAAGCATGTGGACGAGGCTGGCTATGTTATTGGAAAGTGTGTCTAGCCGGGTATTGGTAGCGGTTGAAAGGTAAAGGAGGGCCTGTAATTGCTCTTGTGTAGTGAGCTCCTCAGGGACCGCTTCTTGTTTTGGAGGCATTGAAACGAGAATGAAAGCACCAGTTTGATAAGGTCAGAATAGAGAAAACACAGTTGCAGGAAGAAGAAGAATAACATAGGAGGTTTGAGACAATTTTCTGCATAATAATTCCACCAATCACGATTACAATTTATAATCAAAACAAAACAGCTAAGCTAAAACTAAGGAAATGCATGCATATGGAAGAAAACATGATCCTAGATTACTGCTACTGGCTTTATTGGGAATACTGAAACTGGACTAAGTCAAGTTGTTGTCACATGGAAGCTTCATTCCAGGAAACGAGCTGGCATGCGTATGGTTTGTGGAAAAGTTGCCTCCAAAATTAGCAAGTGACAAATAGTTCAGGGGTTATTTTTGTAACTTATCATTTACTATTCATAGTTTGACTATGAATAGTAATATAAGTGTGAAATTGAAAATGAGAATGGACGGTGAGTTACATGTGGGGCGCCTAACTTCTTCTTCGCCTACAATTATGGACGGCTTCTTCCTTCCTTTTCATATGTTCTCTTTTGGCTATAAATAGCCTAAGCCAGAAGGCTTGAAAAAAAATAAACCCACGAACCAAATCAATATATATATATATATATATATATATATATATATATATATATATATTCTAATACACCACCGTATATTTTAGCTCTCCCACTCTATTTGTAATCTTTTTCATAATCCCTGTAAACACTGCAAATTATAGTGAATTGTTTATCGGCTTCCTACGCCCGTGGTTTTTTCCCGATTTGGGTTTCCACGTAAATTCCTGTGTCTCTATTCTATTTATTTTATTCGTATTACGTTGTGATTATTACGCTTTGATAATTTTTGATCCCATTCCGCATTGAGCTAATATTATTTAAGTCAATTTGGATCCGTCGTATTTTACAACAATTTGGTATCAGAGCATCCGGGTTGTGATATTAGCTCGTTGGGATCATTTTATCAAGTAATTAATCATGTCTTCGGTAAAATACGATATTCCACTACTGGATCGTAACACCTGATTTCCGTTGTGGCAAGTAAAGATGAGAGACATTCTCATTCAGATGGATTTACACAAGGCGCTCTTGGGTTTCAATAAGATGCCCGATACATGGACCGAAGAAGAAAAGGAGATGAAAGATCTGAAGGCTTTATCCCAAATTCGTTTGCACTTGTCAAACGATGTTTTGCAAGATGTTCTAAAAGAAACGTCAGCGGCTTCTTTATGGCTAAAGTTGGAACAACTGTTGATGACCAAGAGCTTACCAAACAAGTTGCATTTGAAGCAACGGTTGTTCAATCTCAAGATGATTGAAGGAGGCTCTTTAGCTGAACATATATCCACATTTAAAGAGTTAGTAAATAACTTAGAGAATATGGATGTTCAGTATGAAGATGAAGACTTGGCTCTATTCTTACTATCGTCGTTGCCAGAATCCTATAGCCATTTTCGTGATACTATTATCTATAGCCGTGACACTCTAGTTTTAGATGAAGTCTATACAGCTTTGGATTCCAAAGAGAAGATGAAGCATATTACTGGTGGTGGTTCAAGTGATGCTAAAGCCGAAGGTTTGAATGCCAGAGGAAGAACAACAGAGAGAAGTAGAACTTCTCAATCTTCCAACAGAACCAGATCCAAGTCAAAAGGCAAACGAAAGTTTTGCAACTATTGTCACAAAAAGGGACATGTGCTTGAAGAATGCTTCAAGTTGAAGAACAAAGAAAAAGAGAAGACGGCAGCAAATGGTAAACAAGGTAGCACTTCGGGTGAAGCCGATCTAGCTGAGGTCGAAGGTATTGGAGAACTTTTGATAGTTTATTCAAATAAACTGGATTCCACTGGTGATTGGATACTCGACTCTGGTTGTACTTTTCATATGTGTCACAACAAAAGTTGGTTTTACACATTTGAAAAGGTTAACCAGGGCTATGTGTTGATGGGTAACAATACTACATGTCCAGTTCTTGGACATGGTTCAGTCAGGATCCGTATGTTTGACGGAGTTATTCGAACCATGGGGGATGTTAGATATGTTCCTGACCTCAGAAGAAACTTGTTATCTCTCAGTTCCTTTGACAAAAAGGGATATGAGTTTGCTGGTAAAGGTGGAGTTCTCAGGGTATTCAATGACGGTTCCGACAAACTGAGAGCCGAACGAAAAACCTCAGATCTTTACTTTCTTGACGGGCAAACAATTTCGAGTGATGTTGCTGTTGTGTCAAAGTTTTTTTCTGATCCAGATCAGTCCCGTCTTTGGCACCTTCGACTCGGCCATATGAGTTTTCAAGGCATGTCAGAATTGAGTCGAAGAGGTTTACTTGGTCAACAAAATATTGTTGATTTGGATTTCTGTGAAGACTGTGTATATGGCAAGGCAAAACGAGTGAGGTTTGCAAGTGGTATCCATACAACGAAAGGACCACTTGATTATGTTCACTCGGATTTGTGGGGACCGGCTCGAGTTGCTTCAAAAGGTGGAGCTATTTATATGCTCACTATTATTGATGATTTCTCCAGGAAGGTGTGGTCTTTCTTCTTAAAAAATAAAGGAGACGTTTTCTCTACCTTCAGAAATTGGAAAGTTCAGGTTGAAAAGCAATCAGGTCTGGTGGTAAAGTATCTTCGTACGGATAATGGACTTGAGTTTTGCTCAGAAGCGTTTAATGTCTATTGTCAAAAGGAAGGCATTACTCGACATCGCACAGTAGTCCATTCACCTCAACAAAATGGTGTAGCTGAAAGGATGAATCGCACCATTATGGAGAAGGTCCGGTGTATGCTTTCTAATTCCAAATTGCCAAAGTCTTTTTGGGCGGAGGCTGCTTCGACTGCTTACTATGTTATCAACCGATCACCGTCACGAGCAATCGAGAAGAAAACTCCGTTTGAATTATGGTCCGGTAAACCTGCAAATTATTCAGATTTAAAACCATTCGGATGTCCAGCATATGCACGGGTTGACAATGGGAAGCTAGAACCAAGAGCAATCAAATGCGTTTTTCTTGGGTACAATCAAGGTGTAAAGGGTTACAAGTTATGGAGCTTTGATTTGAAGTAAATTATCATCTCAAGAGATGTTACTTTTGATGAGTCTGCTATATTTCAACCAGTTGCTGACTCTTCTAAAAGAACAGATGCATCAGATGTATCATCCGAAGCAAATAAAGAAAATGCTCAAATGGAGGTGGAGCTTCCTACTTCACCTACCACTAATCAGAGTACAAATCAGCATCAAGATTCTTCTTCGTCGGATGAGCATGTTGTTGGTGAAGATTCAACACCTTCACAACCACAAGCTACTACTCCAAGCATTGCAAGAGATAGACCGAGAAGACAGATTATTCCTCCGAAAAGGTATGCTGAATCTGATTTGGTTGCCTATGCTTTTATTGTTGCTAATAATATTGAGTCTGCAACGGAGCCTGCAAATTATGACGAGGCTATCAAATCTGAAGACTCAAATGATTGGATGCTCGCTATGCAAAATGAGATGGAATCCTTGCAGTGAAACAGTACTTGGAATTTAGTTCCTATTCCGAAAGGGAAGAGACCAGTTAAATGCAAGTGGGTCTACAAGCTCAAGGAACCTGTCAACCCAAATGATAAACCAAGATACAAAGCTCGGTTAGTAGCTAAAGGCTACAGTCAGATTCCTGGTATTGATTACACTGACATTTATTCCCCAGTTGTCAAACATACTTCCATTCGTGTATTGTTGGGGTTGGTTGCTTCTAATGATTTTGAGTTAGAACAACTTGATGTCACTACAGCTTTCCTAAATGGTAAGCTTGAGGAAGAGATTTTTATGCAACAACCTGAAGGTTTTGTAGTTCCTGGAAAGGAGAACTACGTATGCAAGTTGAACAAATCTCTTTATGGCCTCAAGCAGTCTCCTAGACAATGGTACAAGAGGTTCGATTCTTTCATGACCAGTCACAAATTCAGCAGGTGCACCTATGATAGCTGCGTTTATTTCAAGAAAGGTGAAAATGGTTCAAAGATCTACTTACTCTTGTACGTGGATGACATGTTGATTGCAGCGAAAGATATGAAGGAGATTCAGAAGTTAAAAGACCAGTTGAAAGCTGAATTTGAAATGAAGGACTTAGGAGCTGCCAAAAAGATTTTAGGTATGGAAATTATTCGTGACAGGAAGTCTAGGATCTTGCATCTTTCTCAGAAAAGTTATATTGAGAAAGTCCTAAGACGCTTCAGTATGCACGAAGCAAAGTCTGTCAACACACCTTTTGCAGCTCATTTCAAGCTATCATCCGCTTTGAGTCCTACTAATGAGACTGATATGGCTTACATGGCACGTGTTCCATACTCTAGTGTTGTTGGATCTTTGATGTATGTTATGATATGCACGCGCCCTGATTTGGCTTATGCTGTTAGCAAGGTTAGTAGATACATGGCGAACCCGGGGAAAGAACACTGGAAAGCAGTACAATGGATTTTTCGTTATTTACGCGGTACGTCTTCTATGTGTTTAAATTTTGGTAAATCTAACATTGGGGTGTTCGGATATGTTGATTCAGATTATGTCAAAGATTTGGATAAACGAAGATCAATTACAGGGTATGTGTTTACTCTAAATGGTTGTGCTGTTAGTTGGAAAGCTCAGTTACAGTCTACAGTTGCCCTGTCTTCTACCGAGGCAGAGTACATGGCGATTACAGAAGCAGTTAAGGAAGATATCTGGTTGAAGGGGTTATTTGGAGAACTCGATGATAGAATAAAGGTGACCACAGTTTTCTGTGACAACGAGAGTGCTATCTTCTTGAGTAAAGATCAAATGTTTCATGACCGAACAAAGCATATTGATATTCGTTATCATTTTGTGCGGGATATCATTGAAAAAGGTGATTGTGTTGTGGACAAGATTCATACAGATTATAATCCCGCTGATATGTTCACTAAAAGTCTTCCTATAGCCAAGTTCAAATTATGTTTGGACATGGCGGGTGTTTCTGATCGCAGTTGAGCCTGAAGGATCGTAGGTGGAGGAAGTATTATTTATTTTTCGGAAACAATTTTTCTCTATATAAAATTGCAGGTTCTTATGGAAGTTTTAGAGTTTGATGAGCTATAGGTTTTGACTAATCGTAAAGCATGACTTGCTTAATTTTGATGTCAAGGTGGAGATTGTGGAAAAGTTGCCTCCAAAATTAGCAAGTGACAAATAGTTCAGGGGTTATTTCTGTAACTTATCATTTACTATTCATAGTTTGACTATGAATAGTAATATAAGTGTGAAATTGAAAATGAGAATGGACGGTGACTTACATGTGGGGCGCCTAACTTCTTCTTCGCCTACAATTATGGACGGCTTCTTCCTTCCTTTTCATATGTTCTCTTTTGGCTATAAATAGCCTAAGCCAGAAGGCTTGAAAAAAAATAAACCCACGAACCAAATCAAATATATATATATATATATATATATATATATATATATATATATATATATATATATATATATATATATATATATATATATGTATAGTAAAGCATTACACACACATATATATATATATATATATATATATATATATATATATATATTCTGATACACCACCGTATATTTTAGCTCTCCCATTCTATTTGTAATCTTTTTCATAATCCCTGTAAACACTGCAAATTATAGTGAATTGTTTCTCGGCTTCCTCCGCCCGTGGTTTTTTCCCGATTTGGGTTTCCACGTAAATTCCTGTGTCTCTATTCTATTTATTTTATTCGTATTACGTTGTGATTATTACGCTTTGATAATTTTTGATCCCATTCCGCATTGAGCTAATATTATTTAAGTCAATTTGGATCCGTCGTATTTTACAACATGGTTCTTTTGGGCCTGGTACTAGATGGACTCCTTTGTGGGCTACTTGTCATGTTGGCCTCCTGGTTCGTATCAGACTTGAACTCATGACCTCTCATTTGAAAATGTCACTCCTTACATCTAGGCCAAAGGCCGTTTGGTACTCCTTTTGCTTAGTGATAATAATAATTTTATCAATTTATATACTTGATTGAATATCATACAACTTTTAATATAAGAAATGGTAACAACGTGTTAGCTAGGTAACATGTATGTAGAAAACTGTACACTAAGGAACTTGGGGCTGGGATTGTCCAAATTTGCCGACTCCAAAAGTGCAACTAACTCATATTTGTCATTAGATAATTTAAAATAATACCCCACTATGGAACCTGGGAATGTCCAAACAAATGCTGACTTACAAAATGCAACTACCCCATATTTGTCATTCGATTAATTAAAATAATACACCATTATTCATCCATGTGCAACCCATAGTTCTATAAATACCACATTTCAAAGTAGCAAAACGCAAAACATTTTAAAGTGTGATTTAATATCATGACAGTTATTACTTCTGAGTTCGAGATTGCTTCTTCCCTCCCAGCTTCCAAATTTTTCAATGCCTATCGCGACTTTAACAACATTGCACCAAAGGTCGACCCAGAAACATACAAAACCCTAGTGGACATCGAAGGTGATGGAGGCGTTGGAACTATCAGGGACGTCTCTTTTGGCGATGGTTAGTAAGATCTAAATAGATTTTTATATATATACTCTTTTAAATTATTTTAATGTTTTACTTGTATTTTGTTTTTCTTTATCCAATTTACTGTGGGATAACACAGGCGTCCCATTTACAAATGGAAAGTTGAAACTTGACATTGTTGATAGCAACAACTTCACTATTATATACACAATCTTTGAAGGAGACATCTTGATGGGACAACTAGATTCGATGACTCATCATGTGAAGTTTATACCTTCACCTGATGGAGGATGTGTATACAAGCCAACCATTGTGCATAATTGTAAAGGTGAAACTCAGCTTCCTGAGGAAGCTCTCAATATGGTAAAGGAAGGATTCAAAAAAACTTTCAAGGCCATTGAGGGTTTTATCCATGCAAATCCTCAAACTTATTGATGAATACTATATATGGTGTGTCATGTTCTTGGTTCAGCAAAAATAAAACGGATTTTAGGCCGGTTATATTTTATAAATGTACTTGTTTGATATTTTATTTTCTTGTAATGTGATTTTTAAATATATCTAGAATCCCTTGCAATTAAACAAGTCTATGTAAACAATTTCTAGGATGTGATATTCATGTTATGAGCATTAATTTTACCATCATGCATCCAAAAATGATAGTTGCAAACTACAAAAGTCCATTCAATTTGCATTCTGGTGAATGAGAATTTTTATTGAGATAACCACCTGTTTTGAAATGGTTGCAAATCTATGAGACTGTAGAGAGGGAGGTGAGAAACAGTGGTTGATAACTGCTTGACATTTTTCTTTGAGTTACATTCATTATGATAAGCGACACGATTTTTGTTAGATATCTACCTGATGATACCTGATGCAACCTTGTTGACTAAGAAAAGAAAACAGAACAGAAAAGGAAGGGATGAAGAAGAGAACAGGGCAAAAACAGGGGAAGAAAGAAAAAAATGCTACCTGTGAAATACTTGGTGGAAAAGAAATTTTTATTGCTGAATACTTGATTAAATAAAAATAAAACAATCCCCTTATTTTTACTATAACAGATGGTATCCTAAACTAACACAAATAATGCTTAAAAGGAAAGTTTCCATAAAAATTTCCAAAATGCCCCTGAGGCCTAATTCCTGAATTACGCCAACAATTTCAAGTAAATGAGATATTTTCTGTTTTGCAGCTTTTTTCTTACATCTTTTGTGAAAAGTTTTGGTAAGTCAATTGAGATTATACCAAAGTTGAAAGAAATGGATGGATTTAACCATGAAGAAGAATTGAACTTTATGGTATTTGTTTTCTCGTACTTCCATTTTGAGTTTTTATCTTTCATTCAACCAGAAATAAGATCATTTGACCTATTTGTCATGTGTGAGAGTCTCGACAAGAGTGCTTCAGTTAGATATATCCAAGAGAGAATCCCAAAATATTGATTAACAAATTTTGTTAGTCTATATGTTAAGTGGCACTTAAAAAGGCTAAACAAATTCATTTTGTTATTCAGACTAAAAATATATACATCATTTGCTTCCAGAAACACCGTCAGACTCTTGGTGTAGAGAATATCGACATTTTGATGTTCCTTCATTTTTGGAATATATGAAAAACCATCAGGTTTATTAATCTATTAAATCTGCAGTTCCAATCAGAATAATATTCAAATTATACTTCCTTCGCATCCTTAGAATATCGGGCTAACAATCAGGGCGGACCTACTTGGTGTCCCGAGCAACCCCTCAAATTTTACCGTCAAGTGTAAAACTTAGTCACAAATCTGTCACAATCCATCACAAATCGGTCGGAAATCCGTCACGTATCCACTGGAAATTTCTCACAAAATCCTTAGAAGTGTACGTTTAATGTAAATATGTTTGTGTAACCCTTTTAGTGAGGGATTTATGACACCCTTTTTAGTGACAGATTTGTGATGAAAACTGCCGTCGAAAATGAGTTAATTTTTGTAATGCAACCTTTAAAAAGTATGTGCAACCCTACGAAGAATGTACGACATAAGTGTTATCTTGAATAATTGGTGCCTATTATATTAATTTGTTCATTATAAAGAGTCTTTATTTCTCTTTTTATTCTTTCATAGGGTTCGTTCTAAAATTAATTTACAAGAACCGTACCACATTTTATTGCATCTCTAGATTTCATGAGTATTCTATAAGTTATCTTGTTTCACAAATTTTTTTTGTCATGCGTCATCTAACCTAACCATTTCTAATAAAAGTGATTTAAAGGATAACCTTGTTAGAGACCGAGTAATATATATATATATATATATATATATATATATATATATATATATATATATATATATATATAAGATAAAAATATATATATATGTAAGGGTAAAATGGTCTTTTTAGTGAAAATACGATTTTTTACTAAACACTTTACAAAGTTGATTTTAATTAAGCAAGTTTGTCATGATTTTGTGAAATGTTTTTTATATCACTTCTCTTGACAGTTGATAGCCATTTTTCACTTTTGAAATTTCAACATGTTTGGGCTTTTTCGGTTTACTTGGTTCATGTTTAAAGTGTTTTATACTTGAACTAAACAACTACTTATATTAACCATCAAGTCTTGGATATTAAATGGAAAAAAAAAAGCTTTATTTGTTGCATTTCTTTTCATCCTTGGATCTGCATGCATGTTCAAACACTTTCTTTTTTAGATCAACTTCTTCACTATGTTTCGAGAGAGATTTATTGCAACTTTTAGTTTTTAATTTTTTTATTTTATATCTTAGATTAATATTTGACATAGAATAAATGGAAATGTTTTATACTCTTAATTTGTCTTGCGAATGAGTTAAATAGAAACAATTTCATTTGATACCTACGTGTTGCAACTTTAGGTATGCATGTATATATCAATCTTAGATGATGATCACGTGGAGAATCTTATAAAATTTTGTGCAACTAAAGAAGAGATGGAGCTTTTTAAGATGAAACCATTACTTCATAATGTTCTAATTAATAAGAGAAAAAATGAAAGTACATTGTTATAACTAGCTATACATGGCACTTACAGAAGCTTCCAAAGAGCCCATATGGTTGAAGAGTTTCTTATCAAAACTTGGAATGCAGTAGAAGGATTGTTTACTGCATTATGACAACCAAAGTGTAGTTCACTTAGCAATGAATCCAGTTTTTCTTAATAGAAAAAAACACATTCAAATTACGTACGATTTGATTCGAGAGTTAATCAATAAAGGAACTCTAAATTTGAAGAAAATCCTTGGAACAAAGAATCCATTTGATATGTTCGCCAATGTGGTTACCACTGAGAAGTTGAAGCTTTGCATGACTTCAACTGGCCTTCCAGAAGTTTGAAGAAAAGGGTTTGGCAGAAAAGAGAGAAAGAGAGAAAAAGAGAGAGAGAGAGAGAGAGAGAGAGAGAGAGAGAGAGAGAGAGAGAGAGTACTTTGAGGATTGGAAAATTTTAAATGACAGATGAAGTTGTTCAAGCCTTTAAGTGGGAGAAGTTTGGGGTATGAAGTCTTTCCAAGTTCAAACACTTTCTTTTTTAGATCAACTTCTTCACTTATGTTTTGAGAGAGATTTATTGCAACTTTTAGTTTTTAATTTTTAATTTTATATCTTAGATTAATTTTTGACATAGAATAAATTGAAATGTTTTATACTCTTAATCTGTCTAGCGAATGAGTTAAATAGAAACAATTTCATTTGATATCTACATGTTGCAACTTTAGGTATGTATGTATATATCAATCTTAGATGATGATCACGTGGAGAATCTTACAAAATTTTGTCCAACTAAAGAAGAGATGGAGATTTTTAAGATGAAACCATTACTTTATAATGTTCTAGTAAAAAAAATGAAAGTACATTGTTATAACTAGCTATACATGACACTTGCAGAAGCTGCCAAAGAGCCCATATGGTTGAAGAGTTCTTAACAAAACTTGGAATGCAGTAGAAGGATTGTTTACTGCATTATGACAACCAAAGTGTATTTCACTTAGCAATGAATCCTGTGTTTCTTAATAGAAAAAAACACATAAAATTACGTACGATTTCATTCGAGAGTTACTCAATGAAGCAACTCTAAACTTGAAGAAAATCCTTGGAACAAAGAATCCAGTTGATATGTTCGCCAAGGTGGTTACCATTGAGAAGTTGAAGCTTTGCATGACTTCAACTGGCCTTCCAGAAGTTTGAAGAGAAGGGCTTGGCAGAAAGAGAGAGAGAGAGAGAGAGAGAGAGAGAGAGAGAGAGAGAGAGAGAGATTACTTTGAGGATTGGAAAATTTTAAATGACAGATGAAGTTGTTCAAGCCTTTAAGTGGGAGAATTTTGGGGTATGAAGTCTTGTCCAACATAGACCATTTAGAATCAAGTGGAGCACTTGGAGGAACATGGATCACCTGGAGTTGTAACGGAGCACTTGGAGGTGAAATGGAGCATCATGAATCAATATGGAGCACTTGGAGTTGGATTGGATCATCAGGAAGTAGAATGGAGCATCAATGATGTGCCATGCATCATGATGCGCCATTAAAGTGCCTGATGTGCCAGCTTTGGCACACGGTGCACCGCCTTGATGCTTGATGCGCCACTCATGTGTAATTTGTTTTGTATTAAAGTGTTGTTGATGAACAAAGAAGCAAGGGTACGCCATTCAAGATGAAGACGCACCATTCATAAGGAAGGTCCGACATTATGGCTCCTAATGCGCCACTCAGGTGTCAGTTTCTCTCTAGGATGCTCAAGATTGTTCAATGCTGCTCAAAAGGATGAAGATGCTTATGGAGGATGCTCCACATGGCTGTTGCATCATCTTTATAGCAGGTACGCCATCATGGCCATGATGATCCATCATGTATTGGTTGGTGCTCATGAGGTTGAAGGTTCTACAAGTGTTTACATGGAACTCCGTGATTAGTTGGAAGTTAGGGCATCCCTCTAATGGGATAAATATGGATGGGCCTGGCCCATCAGAAATAGAGTTTCTCATACTTGCCTATAAATAGGCTTATATCCCCATCATTGTAAAATTGTTAGACTTTCGTGAGAGCTCAGAGTGAGATATAATTTTGACTTTTTATAATAGTTTCAGAAAGTTAATAAAATCATCTCTCTCTCTCTCTCTCTCTCTCTCTCTCTCTCTCTCCCATGGACGTATGTTACCTTGACCTAACCACGTTAAATACTGTGTTCTTTTTATTTACGTTTCAGAAGATTTATTTCTGTGAGTTTCACCGAAGCTTGTTTGATACTTTTTTGAAGTGCTTAACTTGTTTTGTTGTCACCCAACATAAGTGAGTGCCAATGACTTTCCAAAATAATATGTATAGACTGTTTAATAGATATAAATGGAGTACATTAGTTGTTGTTTCAAAAAAATTGGATGAAAGAGCAAACGAAGAACATACTTTAAAATTAAATTGCATAAATAAAAATGATAATGTGGGTTGATGTGGAGAAAATAAAGAGCATATTATGAAATGAATAAGGATACTTGATCTATTAAAACATTTTATTAGCTTCGAATAAAAACTAGTGTATGTATTCGAACTCATTAAGTTTTTATATATTAAATATATTAAGTAAAAAAACACCATCTAAGCAAACTATACAATAAGTAGTATTTAGACGAATATTTGATTGCAATATGATTATGATTTATGATCTTCATAATAGTTTTATAAGCATAAAAATAAGTTTATTTAAATAATGCAAATAAATAGGCTCTTCTCCATGAATTGTGAAAATATTATCTTTCTATCCAAGCAGACATTATATATGTATAACTCATAGCATGTGTAAGATTTTTGGTGTGTTTTTGCAAACTAGTTATAGTTTGAAGTTCGAAGTTGAAACTTTTATTATTGTTGGAACTTTGTTCTACAAAATTAGAATGTGTGACTTGTCCCACATAGGAGGAAGAGAAAACATTTTCCCACCTTATAAGTCTTGTCCCACTCATTTAATCAAATGGATCAAGTAATGGGTTAAGCATTGGGTTTGGGTTGTGGTGTTCTACTACTCAAATTGGGCTAGTAGTAGGCTTGGATTTATTAAATATTAATGGTCAAAGATAGGACCTTGGGCCTTGGGGCTCTTCTTGACTAAATAATATTTTTTTTATAAAATCCAAAATTAATTAGTAATTAGTTAATTTTTTATTTATTTAGTAAAAAATAAATTCTATTAAATATAGGATCAACTGCAGACAGTTTTTAGCAGTTAATTTCGGTTGGTGGTTTACAACCACTATTGGAAGCCAATAAATACATGGATTCAGATAGAATTTGAGGGCTAATGAAAAACACACACTTTCTCTCAAAAATCGTTCTTCATATCAAAGGGATCATGGTGAATTTCGACAGATTCAAGATATGTTATTATTTTGCTTTCGGATGCTTTTAGTTTCTCACAAACTTGTTACCGAACATCCCTTCATCTACGAGTTTGAAACATAATTTATATTATTACTATTGAAAATGGAGCAGAAATGAAAAGTGAAGTTAGATAAATTTCAAAATAGTCATAAGGAAGTGAAGAAATGAGGCAATAATGAAATTAGTTGGGAATGTAAAGTTTTAAAAGAAATCTAAGAGTAAGATTGAAAATGGAAGATGTGCAAAATGGAGACAAAATTTGGGTTTTGTTAGGAATCAAACTTATATGTTTATGTTGTTAAATTAAATTTTAATGACATTGTAACATTTATCTCTTTTGTGTTGAGAATGAGACATACTGAAAGTTGAACCCAATTAAAAATAATTGTGATCCATATCTTATGTTCAATATTATAAATTTTGTTTTTTTCTCATATATCATCTACTATAAATTAACTAGTTTAATACCTAGAGGACGGTTGACCGGTGTAACAAAAAATAATAATTGTTTTACTAATATTTTACTTTGTTCTGTATCATAATTATGTAATTTGTTACCATGCAATGTACAATGACAAATCTACTAAAGTACAATGTTGTAATGGGAAAAAATTAAAGTACGGTTTTATAACAAATAAAACAATGATAGTACATTACTATTCATATTTCCCAATACTCGATTTCAAATAAATTGATGATGTAATAAAAACAACCCAATAAGCTTTTTGAAGTATTGAGAATCCAAACTTTCCTATTATCTTTTTCCTTCAACTTTCTTTTACATATTATATCCGGGGCCAATATTCCCTCCTAACTCTTCACTTCTCCATCTTTCCATACCATTCAAATTGTTATATATATATATAAAAAAAAAATAAGTATACCCCTCGACTCTCTTGCTTTTGAATTGACGAACCCAACGGATAAAATTGCTCCAAAAGCGATCTTGAGAAAAAACCATTTTCATGTAAAATTCCAAAAAATGGACCAAAATACCCCTTAAAATTTCTATTGCACCAAATATTTAAAACAACAAACCATCTCCTTTCTCCCTGCCAATCATAGACTTGAAGCTTCACACATCCTTGAAAATACCTATCGCAATTAACTGTAACCAGAAAAAGACCATAATACCCTTTTATTCCAAACCAATGTCCTTTATTTTTATTCTCACAACAGTTCATTCCTCCTTTGTTATATTTTATTCCAAAAAAAAAAATCCATATCGAATTGCAACCAAACCACCACCAGATTAACCAATTTTCATGCCAAACTTTGTTTAAATTCTAAATCACCTTATGTTCAAAAAGTCACAAAAAGTCATTTTAGAATGTCTTCAAATATGTTCAAAATCACCTTATTTTTTTCCATTCTTTCCTTTCTTAAATAGCTTATTGTTTTTCTCCTTCCAGATATGGTAAACAGGGGCTACAAGAGCAAGTTTCTTAATAAAATTTCCTTTTAAAGAAATCTACAGGTTTTCAATTAACTCATTCCATTTTACTGAATTCAACTTTATCCATCACAACATGCGAGACATATGTCATTCAAGAAGGAACAATCAAAGAATAAATGATGGTGTGAGTCTTGTTGCAGATTACAAAAGGTGCAACAAAGATTCTTAGAAGCATCCCAGAATTTCATATTCAATCTTTCCCTAATGGCCAACTATAATATGAAACTGTGCTTAAACCACACCACGGAAAAACAGGACCAGCATCATTAAGATCACTCCAGACTTGTTGAATACTAAAATCAACACAAAATCATGTACTTAACAGGCGAACTGCAGTTACCATTATATAACAATAACATCACTCACTTTATCTTTAAATCTAAACCCGACATTCGAGATTTACCTGTGGGAAAGAACATAAGAAAAAGACCCAAGAGGATGCCAATTGTCATACCACATGAAAGTCTTGTCATCTTTATATATGTTTCTTGAGTGACTCCATGCTGAAACATAGAAAAGAAATTTTAAAAGCAGAAATAGACATAGGAATATTCAAAAGATGAAAAGCAACCAAACCCTATAGAAACACAAGTACATGCTCCTGTATTTCATTAAGTTTTTGCTTGTTGGTCATTTTATTGAATATGTTGTTGTAGATCATGAATATTCTGCAAGGCCATATTTCAAAATGTGAAATTACAATCATTAAATACCAAATATTCTTGTTTTGTGACTACATAGAATAAATTACAATCTATCAATCAGACCAAAAAAATCAGAGAGTATTTCATATATGCCCTAAATAAACTGTAAAATATCATAATTTACAAAAAAAAAAAAAAAAAAAAAAAAAAAAAAAAAAAAAAAAAAATTATCAAACAGATCTAATCTCATAACAAAAAGTAAAAAAGGACATACTCTGTGCAAAGATGGACATACTCCTCAATCCGTGTTCAGTCCCAATACATTAAACTGAGAAGTGAAAAATGAAAAATATATAAAAAATCGAAAGTAAATCAAATCATGAATGAAGAACTAAGGAATTGCTTCAAAATTTACACATTCAATGTGATAAAACTACTTCCTAATACATGTTCCAATCTCAACTTTTCAAAAATCCCATGTGTTGTATGACTATTAATATGATCAAATCTTGTGAGTTGTATGAATTTTAACAAAATATTGTGTTATATGATTCAAACATAAAGCAAAGTAAATTACAACTTACATAATCAAACACCATCACTTTTAACATGAGAAAATGGAGATAAACAAACATTCTAGTAATTTATCAAGAAAAAATAATATTGGCATTTTGTAGCGTCACATCTGATTGCAAAAAAGAGATGTGAATAGAAGAAGAGCAGATGAACATCAACTCCAAATATGAATTGTTAGTCTACTTTATCCATTTAAAGAAGAAATGTAAAAGTTTTTATTAGCATGTGCTTTAGCATAAAAGATACATTCAAACACACTCGAAATAAGTTTTTGCTGGTATGTTATCTCAACTAATGTAATGAATTACAAATTGACATTAAAAAATAAAGAAACCTATTTCAAATGAAAATGCCAAAAGCCTTTTCCTGCTAGGCCATTAGAGCAGTCAAACTAACCTCAAAAACTCATGAACAAAATTCTCAAAAAACAAAACTACCATCAAATTATATTAAAATGATAGGACAGAAAAATAAGCAAGCAATATAATAATTTATAAAGTTGATTTTTTATCAAACCTGATAACTAATGTCCTTGGTGTTTAGCCTCTTGAACTGATCTTGAAGAACCAATCTTAGGCAGAAATAAGAAATAAAATTCACATTTTGTTCATGCTATCTGATCAAAAAATTAGTAAGCAATGTTAGTTGTAAAAACTAAATAGGATAGAAGTAACATATCCACATATTGCCTTTTTTTGAAAAAAAAAAAATACACAGTCACATATGGCAACCGGTAGACCTTATTTATCTCTCCATTGTCAATAAAATAACATCAAAATCTGAATAATAATGAAATAAAATGAAAAGGAATACATGTATGCTCATTGGTTCCTTGTATGGTGGACAGTGCCCAAACCAACTTTGGACATTGAAGAATTTTATCAACACATGCACGGTTAATTTTTCTCCATATTCCAAAGGAACATAAAGTTGTCCTTAGTGATTGACCTACATATAAGCATAAACCTGTGCTTTGTTTTTTTTTTTTTTCTGAACCGACAAACTAACCTACTCCTAAATACCACCTATGTCTTCTAATTAGACTTTGATAGGGTCAGAATAGAGAAAACACAGTTGCAGGAAGAAGAAGAATAACAGAGGAGGTTTGAGACAATTTTCTGCATAATAATTCCACCAATCACGATTACAATTTATAATCAAAACAAAACAGCTAAGCTAAAACTAAGGAAATGCATGCATATGGAAGAAAACGTGATCCTATATTACTGCTACTGGCTTTATTGGGAATAACTGAAACTGGACTAAGTCAAGTTGCTGTCACATGGAAGTTTCATTCCAGGAAACGAGCTGGCCTGCGTATGGTTCTTTTGGGCCTGGTACCAGATGGACTCATTTGTGGGCTACTTGTCATGTTGGGCTCCTGGTTCGTATCAAATACCCCTTCCTTCACACGGAGCTTGTCCTCAAGCTCCTGAGCATAACTGTTGGTGGAACAAAAATCTGGGAAGCGGAACTTGAAGTCATCATACTGTTTCCCAAGAAGCTTCTGATGTATCTTTGTCTTGCCACATAACCAAGACCTGTAGTTGTTTCAGATAAATTCGATGATTTAAGAGTTGAATGGTGTGGAAAATGTTGCCTCCAAAATTAGCAAGTGGCAAATAGTTCAGGGGTTATTTCTGTAACTTATCATTTACTATTCATAGTTTGACTATGAATAGTAATATAAGTATGAAATGTTTGAAAATGAGAATGGACGGTAATATGGATTGGCAACTTGTTTGGTAAATATTAGGCGCATGCTTTTTGGGTTAACAATGGAGGCGCAGTATAAACAAGTCAAATTAGAAGGCGCAGCAATTTTTGGACGAAAAACTCTTTTTTCTTTTCCTTTCATATTACATTCCCTTTGGCTATAAATAGCCTAAGCCATTTTCATCATAAACACACGAACCAAAATCAAAGTATATATAGAAAAGCATTAAATATATATACTTATACACCACCGTATATTTTAGCTCTCCCATTCTATTTGTAATCTCTTTCACAATCCCTGTAAACACTGCAAATTATAGTGAATTGTTTCTCGGCTTCTTCCGCCTGTGGTTTTTTCCCGATTTGGGTTTCCACGTAAATTTCTGTGTCTCTATTCTATTTATTTTATTCATATTACGTTGTGATTATTACGCTTTGATAATTTTTGATCCCATTCCGCATTGAGCTAATATTATTTAAGTCAATTTGGATCCGTCGTATTTTACAACAATTGGTATCAGAGCATCCGGGTTGTGATATTAGCTCGTTGGGATCATTTTATCAAGTAATTAATCATGTCTTCGGTAAAATACGATATTCCACTACTGGATCGTAACACCCGATTTCCGTTGTGGCAAGTAAAGATGAGAGACATTCTCATTCAGATGGATTTACACAAGGCGCTATTGGGTTTCAATAAGATGCCCGATACATGGACCGAAGAAGAAAAGGAGATGAAAGATCTGAAGGCTTTATCCCAGATTCGTTTGCACTTGTCAAACGATGTTTTGCAAGATGTTCTAAAAGAAACGTCAGCGGCTTCTTTATGGCTAAAGTTGGAGCAACTGTTGATGACCAAGAGCTTACCAAACAAGTTGCATTTGAAGCAACGGTTGTTCAATCTCAAGATGATTGAAGGAGGCTCTTTAGCTGAACATATATCCACATTTAAAGAGTTAGTAAATAACTTAGAGAATATGGATGTTCAGTATGAAGATGAAGACTTGGCTCTATTCTTACTATCGTCGTTGCCAGAATCCTATAGCCATTTTCGTGATACTATTATCTATAGCCGTGACACTCTAGTTTTAGATGAAGTCTATACAGCTTTGGATTCAAAAGAAAAGATGAAGCATATTACTGGTGGTGGTTCAAGTGATGCTAAAGCCGAAGGTTTGAATGCCAGAGGAAGAACAACAGAGAGAAGTAGAACTTCTCAATCTTCCAACAGAACCAGATCCAAGTCAAAAGGCAAACGAAAGTTTTGCAACTATTGTCACAAGAAGGGACATGTGCTTGAAGAATGATTCAAGTTGAAGAACAAAATAAAAGAGAAGACGGCAGCAAATGGTAAACAAGCTAGCACTTCGGGTGAAGCCGATCTAGCTGAGGTCGAAGGTATTGGAGAACTTTTGACAGTTTATTCAGATAAACTGGATTCCACTGGTGATTGGATACTCGACTCTGGTTGTACTTTTCATATGTGTCACAACAAAAGTTGGTTTTACACATTTGAAAAGGTTAACCAGGGCTATGTGTTGATGGGTAACAATACTACATGTCCAGTTCTTGGACATGGTTCAGTCAGGATCCGTATGTTTGACGGAGTTATTCGAACCATGGGGGATGTTAGATATGTTCCTGACCTCAGAAGAAACTTGTTATCTCTCAGTTCCTTTGACAAAAGGGGATACGAGTTTGCTGGTAAAGGTGGAGTTCTCAGGGTATTCAAAGACGGTTCCGACAAACTGAGAGCCGAACGAAAAACCTCAGATCTTTACTTTCTTGACGGGCAAACAATTTCGAGTGATGCTGCTGTTGTGTCAAAGTCTCTTTCTGATCCAGATCAGTCCCGTCTTTGGCACCTTCGACTCGGCCATATGAGTTTTCAAGGCATGTCAGAATTGAGTCGAAGAGGTTTACTTGGTCAACAAAAGATTGTTGATTTGGATTTCTGTGAAGACTGTGTATATGGCAAGGCAAAACGAGTAAGGTTTGCAAGTGGTATCCATACAACGAAAGGACCACTTAATTATGTTCGCTCGGATTTGTGGGGACCGGCTCGAGTTGCTTCAAAAGGTGGAGCTATTTATATGCTCACTATTATTAATGATTTCTCCAGGAAGGTGTGGTCTTTCTTCTTAAAACATAAAGGAGACGTTTTCTCTACCTTCAGAAATTGGAAACTTCAGGTTGAAAAGCAATCAGGTCTGGTGGTAAAGTATCTTCGTACGGATAATGGACTTGAGTTTTGCTCAGAAGAGTTTAATGTCTATTGTCAAAAGGAAGGCATTACTCGACATCGCACAATAGTCTATTCACCTCAACAAAATGGTGTAGTTGAAAGGATGAATCGCACCATTATGGAGAAGGTCCGGTGTATGCTTTCTAATTCCAAATTGCCAAAGTCTTTTTGGGCGGAGGCTGCTTCGACTGCTTGCTATGTTATCAACCGATCACCGTCACGAGCAATCGAGAAGAAAACTCCGTTTGAGTTATGGTCCGGTAAACCTGTCAATTATTCAGATTTAAAACCATTCGGATGTCCAGCGTATGCACGAGTTGACAATGGGAAGCTAGAACCAAGAGCAATCAAATGCGTTTTTTCTTGGGTACAATCAAGGTGTATAGGGTTACAAGTTATGGAGCTTTGATTTGAAGAAAATTATCATCTCAAGAGATGTTACTTTTGATGAGTATGCTATAATTCAACCAGTTGCTGACTCTTCTAAAAGAACAGATGCATCAGATGTATCATCCGAAGCAAATAAAGAGAATGCTCAAATGGAGGTGGAGCTTCCTACTTCACCTACCACTAATCAGAGTACAAATCAGCATCAAGATTCTTCTTCGTCGGATGAGCATGTTGTTGGTGAAGATTCAACACCTTCACAACCACAAGCTACTACTCCAAGCATTGCAAGAGATAGACCGAGAAGACAGATTATTCCTCCGAAGAGGTATGTTGAATCTGATTTGGTTGCCTATGCTTTTATTGTTGCTGATAATATTGAGTCCGCAACGGAGCCTACGAATTATGACGAGGCTATCGAATCTGAAGACTCAAATGATTGGATGCTCGCTATGCAAAATGAGATGGAATCTTTGCAGCGAAACAGTACTTGGAATTTAGTTCCTATTCCGAAAGGGAAGAGACCAGTTAAATGCAAATGGGTCTACAAGATCAAGGAACCTGTCAACCCAAATGATAAACCAAGATACAAAGCTCGGTTAGTAGCTAAAGGCTACAGTCAGATTCCTGGTATTGATTACACTGACATTTATTCCCCAGTTGTCAAACATACTTCCATTCGTGTATTGTTGGGGTTGGTTGCTTCTAACGATTTTGAGTTAGAACAACTTGATGTCACTACAGCTTTCCTAAATGGTGAGCTTGAGGAAGAGATTTTTATGCAACAACCTGAAGGTTTTGCAGTTCCTGGAAAGGAGAACTACGTATGCAAAGTGAACAAATCTCTTTATGGCCTCAAGCAGTCTCCTAGACAATGGTACAAGAGGTTCGATTCTTTCATGACCAGTCACAAATTCAGCAGGTGCACCTATGATAGCTGTGTTTATTTCAAGAAAGGTGACAATGGTTCAAAGATCTACTTACTCTTGTACGTGGATGACATGTTGATTGCAGCGAAAGATATGAAGGAGATTCAGAAGTTAAAAGACCAGTTGAAAGCTGAATTTGAAATGAAGGACTTAGGAGCTGCCAAAAAGATTTTAGGTATGGAAATTATTCGTGACAGGAAGTCTAGGATCTTGCATCTTTCTCAGAAAAGTTATATTGAGAAAGTCCTAAGACGCTTCAGTATGCACGAAGCAAAGTCTGTCAACACACCTTTTGCAGCTCATTTCAAGCTATCATCCGCTTTGAGTCCTACTAATGAGACTGATATGGCTTACATGGCACGTGTTCCATACTCTAGTGCTGTTGGATCTTTGATGTATGCTATGATCTGCACGCGCCCTGATTTGGCTTATGCTGTTAGCATGGTTAGTAGATACATGGCGAACCCGGGGAAAGAACACTGGAAAGCAGTACAATGGATTTTTCGTTATTTACGTGGTATGTCTTCTATGTGTTTACGTTTTGGTAAATCTAACACTGGGGTGTTCGGATATGTTGATTCAGATTATGGCAAAGATTTGGATAAACGAAGATCAATTACAGGATATGTGTTTACTCTAAATGGTTGTGCTGTTAGTTGGAAAGCCCAGTTACAGTCTACAGTTGCCCTGTCTTCTACCGAGGCAGAGTACATGGCGATTACAGAAGCAGTTAAGGAAGATATCTGGTTGAAGGGGTTATTTGGAGAACTCGATGATAGAATAAAGGTGACCACAGTTTTTTGTGACAACCTGAGTGCTATCTTCTTGAGTAAAGATCAAATGTTTCATGACCGAACTAAGCATATTGATATTCGTTATCATTTTGTGCGGGATATCATTGAAAAAGGCGATTGTGTTGTGGACAAGATTCATACAGATTATAATCCCGCTGATATGTTCACTAAAAGTCTTCCTATAGCCAAGTTCAAATTATGTTTGGACATGGCGGGTGTTTCTGATCGCAGTTGAGCCTGAAGGCTCGTAGGTGGAGGAAGTATTATTTATTTTTCGGAAACAATTTTTCTCTATATAATTTTGCAGGTTCTTATGGAAGTTTTAGAGTTTGAAGAGCTATAGGTTTTGACTAATCGTAAAGCATGACTTGCTTAATTTTGATGTCAAGGTGGAGATTGTGGAAAATGTTGCCTCCAAAATTAGCAAGTGGCAAATAGTTCAGGGGTTATTTCTGTAACTTATCATTTACTATTCATAGTTTGACTATGAATAGTAATATAAGTATGAAATGTTTGAAAATGAGAATGGACGGTAATATGGATTGGCAACTTGTTTGGTAAATATTAGGCGCATGCTTTTTGGGTTAACAATGGAGGGGCAGTATAAACAAGTCAAATTAGAAGGCGCAGCAATTTTTGGACGAAAAACTCTTTTTCTTTTCCTTTCATATTACATTCCCTTTGGCTTAAATAGCCTAAGCCATTTTCATCATAAACACACAAACCAAAATCAAAGTATATATAGAAAAGCATTAAATATATATACTTATACACCACCGTATATTTTAGCTCTCCCACTCTATTTGTAATCTCTTTCATAATCCCTGTAAACACTGCAAATTATAGTGAATTGTTTCTCGGCTTCCTCCGCCCGTGGTTTTTTCCCGATTTGGGTTTCCACGTAAATTCCTGTGTCTCTATTCTATTTATTTTATTCGTATTACGTTGTGATTATTACGCTTTGATAATTTTTGATCCCATTCCGCATTGAGCTAATATTATTTAAGTCAATTTGGATTCGTCGTATTTTACAACAAATGGGTTTGGGGTCATCATCTTCTGTGGTTGGGAAGTCAGGCAGAGGTGTCGGCGTTGGATTGCCATATGCTTATCGGAGTAAAGAAATGTGAAAGACTGGGTGTACTCGAGAGTGGGGGGGCAGATCCAACCGATATGCGACAGAACCAATCCGTTCTAAGACTTTGAAGGGTCCATAAAACCTTTTGCTAAGCTTCTTAGTGGCTCAGGTCTGGACGGAATGTTGTCGGTAGTCACGAAGACGTAAGAACACCATGTCACCTACGTTGAATTCTTTGTCGAGTCGATGGGCATTTGCGTAGGAAGTCATGCGTTGTTGTGCCCGTTTCAAGTTGTCTTTGATGATGGTGCGAAGGCGATTATGTTCTGTGAGAGTGGCGTCAATAGATGCCATTTTGGAGTCACCCGGTTTGTAACGGTTGAGATCGGGGATCGGTCTTCCGTAAAGAGCTTGAAATGGGGACATGTTTATGGCAGAATGGTGAGACGTATTGTACCAATATTCCGCCAAGTATAGAAATTTACTCCATGACTGTGGTTCGTCACTTGCAAAGGAACGAAGGAAATTTTGTAAGCATCGGTTGACAACTTCGGTTTGACCGTCGGATTGAGGTTGATAGGCAGTGGAGTAACGAAGACGGGTGCCCACTTGCTTGAATAATTCCTGCCAAAAAGTGCTTAAAAATAACGAGTCGCGATCAGAAATTATGCTCTTTGGCATGCCGTGGAGGCGATAAATGGTGTGTAAAAACAAAGTTGCCAAAGATGATGCAGTGAACTTGGATGGTAAACTGATGAAGTGTGCGAACGTGGTGAACCGGTCCACTAGTACCCAAATTGCAGTTTTGCCACCTGAATTTGGAAGATGGGTAATGAAGTCCATCGAGATATCACTCCAAACTTGCGATGGTATTGGTATCGGTTGGAGTAGCTAGCCCGTAAGGTTTGTGTGTCGGGTACTTCGTTTGTTGACAAACTTGACACTCTCGGATGAATGAATGGACTTCGTCTTTGAGCTTTGGCCAATGAAAGGTGGAAGCAAGGCGGCGGACGGTGGCCATGACACCGGAATGCCCTCCAAGGGTAGTCGCATGATATTCATGTAATAATTTGTGACGAACAGTTAGGAATAAACAACTTGTGATAGTGGTACATCAACCCATCGCGAAAGAAAAATGTGTTGGCCCCATTTGTTTTATCCAGTAGCATTGTTTTCAAGCGTTGCCCTTCTGGTGTAGGAAAAAAATGATGCAGCTCTTCTACCCAGGTGGGAAAGCTAATAGCTTGGGCTCTTCAATTCTACTCAATGCGTTCGCCACCTTATTTTCTTTCCCGGGTTTGTAAATTATCTCGAAATCGAACCCAATTAGTTTTGTAGCCCATTTGTATTGCTCCGGTGTTTGAACGACTTGAGATAACAGATGTTTCAGGTTGCATTGGTCTGTAAATATGTGAAAACGTCTCCCAAGTAAATATTGTCTCCATTTCTTAACGGCTTCTGTGATGGCGAATAGTTCCCGAACATAAGCTGAGGCGACTTGCATGCGGGGGCACATTTTTTTGCTGTAAAAGGAGATCGGTTTGTCATGTTGGGACAACACTGCACCAATGGCCAGAGTAGACGCGTCTGTGGTAACATCGAAAACCTCTTCAAAGTTAGGAAGAGTAAAGGTGATGATGTCGGACATTGCTGCCTTGAGGTTGGTGAAGGATTGTGCAGCGGCGGGTGGCCAATCAAACTGTTTCTGTCTTAAGATGTCGGTAAGAGGGGACGCGATTTGGGCATAGTGACGGATGAACCGGCGGTAGTAACCGGTGAGACCCAAGAATCAGTGTAAGGTCGTGAATGAGGTGGGTGGCGGCCAATCTTGAATGGCAGATATTTTGTTCAGATCTGCAGTAACACCCTGTGCCGAAATGATATGCCCTAAGTAGTCGATGGTAGAGACGCCGAACGTGCACTTAGATTGTTTAGCATGGAATTGGTTGCGAGCAAGGATGTTCAAGACATGAGCTAGGTGGTGATAGTGCTGTTCGGTGGTTGAGCTGTAAACCAGGATGTCGTTGAAGAAGACGAGAACAAACTTTCGGAGTTCATTGCGGAAGAGATCGTTCATTGTGGACTGCAAAGTAGATGGCGCGTTGGAGAGGCCAAAAGGCATGACTAGAAACTCGTAATATCCGTCTACTGTTCGAAAGGCGATCTTGTGGGTGTCGGATGGTGCAACCCGTATCTGGTGATAGCCGGATCGAAGATCGATTTTAGAGAAAATTACTGCTCCGTGCAATTCATCGAGCAATTCATCGACAGTGGGGATTGGGAATCGATCTTTTATAGTGATGGCATTGAGTGCCCGGTAATCAACGCAAAAGCGCCATGTGCCATCTTTTTTCTTGACGAGGAGAACCGAAGAGGAGTAGGGACTTTGACTAGGTTGAATGATACCATCCGTGAGCATCTCTGAGATCAAAGTAGTCATGACTTGCTTCTGATAATAGGGATACCAGTATGGTTTGACATTGACCGGAGCTGAAGTGGGTGAAGTGGGTATGTGGTGGTTTTGAGATCGAAATGGAGGTAAGTGTTTGGGTTTATCAAATACGGATGAGTATTCTTGAAGCAGGTGGGTGATGATGGTGTCAGGAGTTGAAGGTATATTAGGTGGAAGAGATGAAGGTTCTCGTCCCATTTGAAAAAAATAGCGTGAAGAGAAGCCACATTCTCTTTTTGTATTAGGTTTTTTAGATGTAGGCTAGTGACTTGTTTAGATAAGGGCTCGCCTTGGAGTGTAATGGACTGCTGGCCCACTGTGAAGGCGAGTTTAGGTATGGAGAAATCAGCCACTATGGGACCTAATGTGCTTAACCATGCAACCCCTAATATGAGGTCATCGCCCTCCACCGGTAGAACAAAAAAGGGAATCGTAAAGGGGGTATCCGCCAGGTAAACGACGAGGTCAGAGCATATACCCTGGCATTTGATTTTATCGTCGTTTCCCACCATCACCGAGAATTCCGGAATTGGGTCGGGTTTGAGGTTGCACATGGCGACGATACGAGGCTGGATTATATTTTGGGTACTTCCACAATCAATGAGGATCGTGACTGGTTGTTTGTGGATGTAACCGGTAATACGAAGTGCCTGTGGTGATGATAAGCCAAAGAATGTTGCCGTGGATAAGGAGAAGAAGTGAGATTCATGAGGGTGGGGTCAATTTCGGTAAGGGTTACGGAATCGTTACCCGGGTTTCTGTCGTTACGTTCTTCATTATCCACAATTAACAAAAATTGTGGGGGGTTGCATTTGTGACCTGGTGTATACTTTTCTGGGCAACGAAAACACAATCCTTAGGCTCATCGTTTTTGCCCTGGAGAAAGTCGAGTGAAGGGTAGTTTGGGGGTCATCGGGGTAGGGAGGAGGGCCGTGGTGGGTGTCGTTGTGGCTGTAGAATTGGGTTGTATGGTGGTGGAAGTGGAAGCCACAGAGGGAGAAGTGTAAGGTCGGGAGGAGGGAAAACGAGAGCGAGCCATTGCGTGTTTGTGTTCTACTAGTTTCGCAAGGCCATAGGCTTGGTGGAGTGAGGTAGGGTGGAGGACGGCTAACTCATTCTGGATATCTGCCTTAAGGCCCGAGAGGAAGCAATTGAGGAGGACATCGTTATCCAATCCGGTAACATAATTGCTAATTTTTTTAAACTCTGTTTGGTAGGCGGCGATAGTGGTTGTTTAGCGGAGTTTGAACAGTGTAGCCTGATGATTCTCATATGTTGACGGCCCGAAACGGAGCTCAAGTTGGCGTGAAAATTCCGGCCAAGTCCCTAACAGGTGGTTAGTGGATAAGTGCTTATACCAACTTAACGCGTCTCCCGTAAAGTAGAAGACAGAGAGGGCCACCCGTTGATTGAGGGCGACCGAGTAATACTCGAAGTAGTTGTTTGCTTGGAACAACCAATCTAGTGGGTTGGTGCCATCGAAGTTGGGGAGAAGGATTTTTGTTGCTTCTGTGAGTTCCATGTAACAAACGATGTGTAATTAGCTCCGGTCTTGGCTTCATTGGGTACTTATGCGGATTACAATCAATCATACCTAGTTTTTCGAGTATGGATTTTGCATAGACTGTTTCTTTTAAAGCGATTCCCTCCTTATGTTGACTTACCTCAATCCCAAGGTAATACGATAATAGCCCAAGGTCACTCATGTCAAACTCGTTGCTCCTTTTTTGTCTGAACAACTTTACATCATCAACACTATTTATAGTGACAATTGAGCCATCCACATAAATTCCAATTATAAGTAAATTCCAAGTGTTAAACAATACTTTTCAACCACTATGTACAGACAGGGGAAGACATGAAACACCGAAGGGCAGGACCATTTTGGCATTATACTTCTCAAATCCAACAACCCTTTGTGGCCCTTCAAACCAGATTCCCCGTACCGCAAGTAGTTAAAATATATTATAATAACACTTTATAAGTTCATAATAACAATATGGAACTTAAACATAAGTTATACTTAAAGTAGGGTAAACATAACTCACTTACTAGGAGGTTTGGCTAGGAGTCGGGCTCTGTAGGGGCAGAACTTCCAAGCTGAAAGCTCTTCTTCTCGGAACCTTCTGGCGCTCCGGGACTCACCTCTAGCACTTAGGAAGTACTAGGGAAGGGGAGGGATAGTTTTGGAGTGTTGAGAGAGAAAGAAGGGTGAAGGTGTGAATGAAATGGATGATTTGCGCTTCTATTTATAAGCTGTATAGGGCCTCTCACGTCGTGAGACATAGCTCTCACGTCGTGAGCCTTGCATAGGCACCAAGGCGAAGCCTGGTGCTGACACGTGGCATCGGACACAGGTAAAACAGCCAATTTTAAAAAATTCATAACTTTCACATAAGAGCTCCATTTTTTACGTTCTTTATACTCTCGTGTAGGTATTGACAAGATCTACAACTTTCATTTGATCTCATTGGCTAGTTCTTGACCGATTTTAAATTTAACAGTCTGAGAAGATTACACTATTAACGACCGTGTAAAAGTCATAACTTCTACACACGGACTCCGTTTTTTATTGTCTTTATATCTTTTAACTCCTATTAATGAGATCTTCAATTCTCATTTAGATCATTTGGCTAAAAATCGATCGATCTAAAATTCGATTTTTGGGTTGTGCACTGCTATTCTAAATCTTAGAAAAATCATAACGTCCTCATACGAAGTCAGATTTAGACGTTCTTTTTATGCACGCTCTCAGTTTAACATATACTACGACTTTCGTTTATATTGCTAAGGCTAAAAAGTATTCTATCGCAAACTCACTTTTTACGCCACACAACGTTGTGCCAGTTTTGTCGCAAAACTTCGACAGGTCATAACTTCTTCGTTATAACTTGCATTTCAGCGTTCTTTATATGTACGAAACCCTTGTAACATATACTATAACTTAGTTAAGATTATTTATTCTAAATAATATTCTATCAAAAAGTCATTTTTTACGCTTATTGTCTCCAAATTGACTATCCTGAATCTGCGGGCGTTACAATTATCTTCCCCTTAGGATGATTACGTCCCGGAATCATCAACAAAATAGGCTTATTTTTACATCAAGCTCTTCTTCTAATTCTCCATCATGAAAGGCTTATTTTTACATCAAGGTGATGTACAATTCAACCATTCTTAGCTGCCAAAGCAAGTAAAATACGCACACTTTCCATTCTAGCCATCGATGCAAAAACTTCATTGAAATCAACTCCATGTTTTTGCACATAGCCTTTTGCGACTAACCTTGTCTTGTGCTTCAAGATATTTCCATTTGGATCTCTTTTTATCTTGAAAACCCACTTGAAACCACTGGGTTTTCTTCCTTCTTGCAACTTTAACATCTTCCAAGTTTTATTCTTCTCGATTGCACTTAGCTCGCTCTTCATTGCATTTGCTCATTCAACAGTTCCTTTTGCCATGGAATAAGGTGTGGGTTCCTCGTCATCATGTAACAACAAAACTTCACTACAATCTTCATATATATTAGCCAATGTGCGAAATTTAGGTGGAGCTTCGCTTGTAGCTGAGGTTGAGCTAGTTTCACTTTCATGGGAAGATTTTGGACTTGATGCAAAACTATGTAGAATTTTAGGTGCATCATTATTTAAATTGTTATTGTCTTTATTTGAGTTTTCGCCATATTGATCGCCATTTCAAGGGGAGTTTTCGTCGAGATATAATATATTGAATGTGAAGATTTCGTTTATTGTTTGTTTGAACTTTGTTGCTTACCCTTATTCCCATGTTTTACTTTCTTCGAAAATCACACCTTTACTTACTTGAATGGATCTTGTATCAGGATCAAGCAGTTTATACCTTTCGAGCCTTTTTCTATCTCCAAGTGAACTAGCTTTTTGCTACAAGCTTCTAAGTTACTCAAATGCCTTCCGACTATCCGCATGTGTGCAATGCAGCCAAAAACTCTTATATGATTAATTCATGGATGTCTTCCGGTCAATGCTTCATATGTTGTACCATCTTTGAGAGCTTTGGTGGTTACCTGATTGAGAATGTAAATTGCATGAGTCACTTCCTCACCTCATAACATATCAGGTACGTTAATGCTTTTCAAACGACTTCTTGTCATCTCTACAACGGTGTGATTGCATTGTTCCACAACTCCATTATATTGTAGGTATTAGGGTGTTGCATAGTGTCTGTTTATGCCATTTTCTTTGCTAAAAGAGCTGAATTTATTTGAAGGAAACTCACATCCTTGATCTTAACAAAGTGTTAAAATCTTCTCACCGGTTTCCCCTTCGACTTTAGTTTTAAAAAATTTAAATACTTGCAAGGCTTCATCCTTATTTTTCATCAAATATGCCCATATAACTCTTATATAGTCATCAACTAGCAACATAAAGTACATGTTCCCTTGTTCCCTATTGGTGTGGGTGGCGAGATACGACCACAAAGATCCCTATGCACGGGTTCGAGTCTTCTTTTAACTCTAAAGGTTGTTTGCGTGGGGTATGGTTTTCATGTTTGTTTTTCGGCCAAACATCCTTCACACGGGATGTTGGGGTTATTGATCTTAGGTAATCCTTCCACAATATTTGCATAAGACATATGTCTAAGGGTTGAAAAACTTACATGGACCAAGCGATTATGCCATAACCATGTTGGTTCTATAGTTTCGCTCAGTAGACAGATGGCCTCTTCTTCTTCAAGCGTAATTTTTTATAGGTGATTTTTAGATTGCAAGACTTTCATCAATAATCTTCCCTTTTCACAGTGAACCCACAACCCACATGTAAGTACCATACATTAGAGATGCACACAAAAACCGGTTTCACTATTCAAAATCGGAGGGTCAAAACCGGTTTTGACCAAACTGGATCGGATCGGATTTAAAACCGGATTTTCATTTGGATCGTAATCCTATATTCCAAATCGGATTTGATACCGGATCGTAAACCGGATTCGCTAAAAACCGGATCCAAATCCGCCCCAAAATCCGCTTAAAACCCAGTAAAATTGGTTTAAACCGGATTATAATCGTATTCGGATTTTGATTGGAACCGGATCAGATTTTGACCGGATCGGATTTTGACCAGTTTGGTTTTTGACCGGATCGGATTTTTGATGATGTAAGCGAAACCGGATTTGATTCGGATCGGATTTGGGTTTTGTGCATCTCTACCATACATAACGATTTTGTCACCATTTTGAGCAAATTGTCCCAAACTAATAATATTGTTCCAAAGTCATGGTATAAAGTATACTTCCTACAGTTCTCGATGTTCTCCATTCTTGCATTTAAAAACGATGAAACCCCTTCCTTATATTCGAACTCTAGACCCATCCCTAAATTTGACAAAGCCTTTAATTGAGGTATCAAGTTTTTGAAATTTATCTCTTTCATCCGTCTTGTGGTTGCTAGCTCCGTTGTCAAGGAACCATACTTTTGATTGGCTTGATACTCTTTCCTTTTTTTCTTAGGGTTGGGTTTACTTTTTCTTCATTTAGCATGACTTCATCTTTAACATCTTCACTCTTCCCGGCTGCATGTAAGAGGGCTGGTTCGGCATCATTGACTTCTCGGGTTAGATTTGCTTCTTGAATCCTTTCTCTTCGTGGGTTCTTGCATCTAGAAGCCTAATACCTATATTATCGGCAGTTATAGCACTGTATCTTGCTTTTGTCATATTTTTTTAGTTTTCCTTTGCCCCTGACTTCCTCTATTTAGGTGATTCTCACCTCTTCCACGACCTGAGTTGTTCCCATTACCTCTTCCACGGCCTGAATTGTTCCAATTACCTCTTCCACGGCCTCTGTTAGGTCATAATTTATGGTTTATACTTTTTTTTCTAAGCCTTTATGGTTTTCAGTCTAGGGCCGAAATCCCTATGAGTTCCTTTATAATTGGACCGAAATCTCATGTGATTTCGGTTGGGCTTAATATTGTTTTGTTTAGGTTTTGGGCTTGGGCTTGGTTATTAGGTCTAGGTATATATAGTGTTATTTATGCCTTGTATAGGGAGTTGGACGTTCAAGGGGTTGCTATATTGCTTGGAACGAGATCTGGAGAAAACTAGAGAGAAAACGAATTGTAATCGGAATCTTATGTACCGGACGATTAATCAATATATCGCGTGCATTGAAGATTTATTTTGTGTTCTTATTCATATTATATCTTGCGTTATACACTTTGATTGGGATTCCACACCATCAAAGTGAATCTGATTGATACGTAGGAGAATTCGGGACTTACAAGTGGTATCAGAGCTTGGATATCAATCAAATTGGCAAGATTTTAATAGTTTATTGGATTTTTTCTAGGATTTCTTGGTGTTTTTATTTATATTTTATGAATTTTTGGCCATTGTTCTTCGTGTTCTTCATATTTTTTGAGTTTTGATCGATTTTGGCCTTCAAGATTTGAAAATCTCGTGTTTTTGGCAAGTTTTGGGCATTTTAGGTAAATATTTGTGAAATATAGGCGGATTCCCTCGGTCTCGATCAAACCCTAGGCGGCCAGCAACGTTTCCGGAGTTCAGAAGCGATTCCGAACGAGGGTGTGGTTCACTGTGCGAAGCGAGGTTCACGGAGCGAAGGTTTACGGTCCGCTGTTTCCGGTCTCGCACGTTTCCGGTCTAGCAGGTTTACGGCTTCGCAAGTTTTCGGTTCAGCAGCCTCGTGTTTTCGGATTTCAGCGATATCTTCGGATTCAGATCTTCAGGCCTCGTATCCTCGGCTATAATTTCGGAATTTCACTATTTTGGCTTATTTTTGGTCCTAAAGTCTCGGTTTTGGTCAAATACTTTCGTTTTTGGTTAAATACCCTCGTTTTTTGTCAAATACCTTCGTATTCAAAAAAATACCCTCGTTTTAAAGTCAAAATTCTCTCGTTTTTGGTATTAAAATTTTGTTTTCGGTCTAGAAATTTTTGTTTTCAATCAAGGTTATTTTTTTTTTGGTCAAAAGGATTAACTTTCACTTTTGACTTTCAAATTTGACTTTTGACCTTCAAGTTTGACCTTTGACCTTTGACTTTCACGTTTGACTTTCTTGTTTAAATTTCAAGTTTTCACGTTTAACTTTTCAAGTTTGATTTTCAAGTTTGACTTTCGAGGTTTCAAATCAAAGGGCATTTTTCTTGGCTTCACAATCAGTTCTACTTTTGGTAATTACTCTTTTTGGTGAATAATGAGTTCTTCAATCACCAAGGTTAATGAAACTTCCTGTTCTCAAGCCTGTAGTGATACAATTAAATTTCTTCGTGATCAAGTTGATATATTACGTAGAGAAAATGAGGACCTTAAATATGAACGATATCAGAAAGGAACAAAAACCCTTAAAAAATCAATTAGAGGCCAAAATCAAAGACTTTAGAAAACTTCAAGAAGAATACAGCACAAAGTGTGTACGTTATGATTATGCTCAACAAAAAATTGCCGAACTTGATGCATTAAAATCTAAATATAAAGATGTTGAATTTAACTTTAAGAAATTTGACGTGTCAAGTGAGGTAGTTGTGTCCATGATAGAAAAACAGTTAAAATTTAAAGATAATCAGAATAAGGGTATAGGGTATCACAGTGTTCCACATCCGTTCAATGATAACTATAACCTACCCCTTGAAACCAATGAGGTAAAGACATCTGCTCAGTTTGGCCCGCCCCCTGTATTAGCTTCAGTTAAGACTGAACAATCTGGCCCGACTGAGAATATTGAGGTGAATGATACTAATGTTTCTACCTCATGTGCAGAGCAGGTCACTGTGCAAGATGGGCATGAGCAGAACACAAATAACTCTTGTTCTGCTGAAAATGATTCAAAAACTTGTGATAAGGTGAGCAATTCTAATTCTTTTACTTCGTGTGAAGATAAAGAAGTAGTGCAAGATGAGAGTAAGCAGAACAAAATCAATACTGAGTCTGCTAAAAGTATTTCAAAAGCTTGTGATGATGACACTCCCGTTGTTGAAAAATCCAAGCCACAAAAGTCTATCAAGCAGTCTAACAAATGTTCTTGTGCTTGTGCTTGTGGAAGTTCTTCGAAACAAACTTCTATTAGACAAGGACCAAGTCACAACCTTATCAATATGAAACGACAGACTCGCTTTAACTGTGGGACTCCCGATCACATTGCCAGAAATTGTGCACATCGTTTGTATGTTCCTTACTACAGACAAGGTTGGCAGAACGCGCCAAGAGGGAGATCCTCTAAAAGAAACCCTTCAAGGTCACAATCGTGCAATTGTGACTGGAATGCGAAAAAGGCCAAGAATCAAAATCCTAAGGACAGGAAGGGAATGTCTGACAAGAAGCCAAATTCAAGAGATGGCTCAGTTAAATTAAGATCAGTTAGTTCAAAGTCATCTCGGCGATCGGTTTCAAGTTCTAAAGCTAGCGATAAGGCATCCATCCGATCAAACAAGAAATGGGTTAAACCCGACTACAGATGGGTCCCAAAGGTTCACACTCCCAAATCATCTAATGATTCTAACATTTCTTCATCTTCTGTGTCTGACAGACAGGATATGTCATGGGAGAGAGTACCTTGCGTAGATGAGAAAGGTCAACCCAGCTTCAAAATGGACTGGTCCCAAAGTCCAACTAATACCCCACTCTGTGCTGGAGTAGTCATGGAGGAATATCATCAGACTTGAGTTTGTTGATAGTGGTTGTTCCAAGCACATGATAGGAGACATCTCTCAACTGTACAACATTCAGAAATTTAACTGAGGGTATGTGTCCTTTGCGGGAAGGAAGAAAGAAAGGATCACAACTCGGGATCGGTCTTAATGGCGTGTTGCATTCTAAATATGTTAACTTCGTTCCAGAATTATATCATAGTTGAGTCTGAGTTCATTACTACATCTGCTTTCTGTTATCAAGTCATTTGAATGTGTCTTCAATTGTTGACTTACGGTTTGAATTCTTTCGATACTCCTGAGTTTTATTCAAATGATTCGTTTCAAAGAAAAAGAAAATTTGTTTGGATTTGCGCATTTGTTATATTTCTTCCCCATGCACAAATTAAGGATGAGAAATTAAAAATTAAAAATTAAAAATTAAAAGTTAGAAAATCAAAAATTCAAAAAGATGTTTTCTTCTGTAAGTTTCTGTTATGTACATTTTGTATTTTATTTCTGTTTTTGATAAATTTGTTCATATTTTATTATATGCACAAATTTAGGGGGAGAATTAAAAAAATTAAAAAAATAAAATTCAAAATTTACAAAAATATGTTTATTTCTGTTTTTATTTCTTTTCATAAAATTCAAAAAAAATATAAAAATATGTTTTATTTTTTTTCAGAAAAATAAAAAAAAATCGAAAAACATTATTTTGAGCGTATTTTAATTTTTATCTTTATTCTTAGTTGCTTTATTTATGTGCTAAGTTTAGTTTTATTTTGTTTTTATCTCAAAAAATTTTGTCTTGAAATGTGAATTCTTAAGAAGAAGAGACTCAAGGAGATTATGTCAGAATATTCTGAGCAAGGAGAAGATACTTGAAAAGGGGAAAGGAATTGACGGAAGTTTCAAATGCAAATGATAGATTCTTTCATATTGAGACATATACCAGTCTTGATAGGAGTCTTCGCATCAAATGTTAATGATCAAAAGTCATTTTCACCATGACTGATGTGAAACACCCAACCATTCTTCACCCATATCTAAATTTTCTCCATTAAATCACTTCCACGTACCGGTACCCCTTGAGGTTCGAGTATAAAACAACTCGGTTGACGGTTACCAAAAAGTCTATGTTTATGATCTTAGAAGTCATTGTCACCATGATTCTAAGTGAAACCCAAAATCCAAAACCCATCAATTTCTGAATTGACGGTGAACATTTTAATGTTCTAGATATTTTCACCAATGAAATTGACGGATAATGGTTCATACCTGGTGTGACACTGTGCAAAATGTCAGTTAGGCAGTTTCTTTCTAAGAACTGTTGTATTTAAGGAATTGAAAGTCTGAAACTGTACAAATTGTCAAATTGGTCTTGTCAGCCTTCTTTACCTAAGAGCTGTCACGGCACCAAGGCGATTCACCCAACAGGGAAACAGATATTGTTGAACGTCTCGCCAAGGGCCAAGTTAAGTTGTTAACTTGAAAAACTGTATTGAGATCTTTGATCTAGGATATATAGGGGCTAACATCAAAACTAGCCACGAGTGGTTCTCCGATACTCAACAAATCGCAGTGCGTTCCTCCGAGTTCACACAGATACTACGAGTAGTCTCTTTCTGAGCCAAGGCTGGGTCCTTGAACAACTGTGGTGAGAAGGATCTTTATGATTCTGTGATCCATAGGGACTTTTTAGTCAATGTTTACTATTCAAGACACATCGGTGATTGTTAAAGAGCATCCATTCGAAGGAACAAGAAGTGAAGATTGTTTCTCAACACAAATCTTTCAACCCCAGAAGCAAGGTGAAGCTGTATTTGAAGATTATGTGACGAATTGCATTGAAGTCTCTTCAATCGATTTGCTGCTATCTGTGAACCAGCTGAAGTGATCCAGAAGAATTGGTCTCTCTGTTATTTTCTTTGAAGTGTTTCAAAGCTGAAAGTGCTGATTTTCAAGAATCTTTACAAGAAGCCTCTACACCCAATGTGCATTCAAAGTCAAATTCTTAGAAGGAAGTCCAACTACTAAAGATGAATTTATTCATGAAGATTTATATGTTCATCTTGAAGTTGTGAAGAAATCGAAGACAAAAGTTGAAGCCAAAAACAAAGCGAAGATCGACAAGAAAAGAAAGCTACAATCTATGGGGGAGTTTGTTAGGTCATAAGAAAAGAAAGCTATAAACCAAGGGGGATATTGTTAGGTCATAATTTATGGTTTATACTTTGCTTTTCTAAGCCTTTATGGTTTTCGGTCTAGGGCCGAAATCCCCATGAGTTCCTTTGTAATTGGACCAAAATCTCATGTGATTTCGGTTGGGCTTAATATTGTTTTGTTTAGGTTTTGGGCTTGGGCTTAGTTATTAGGTCTAGGTATAAATAGTGTTATTTATGCCTTGTATAGGGAGTTGGACGTTCAAGGGGCTGCTATATTGCTTGGAACGAGATCTAGAGAAAACTAGAGAGAAAACGAATTGTAATCGGAATCTTATGTACCGGACGATTAATCAATATATCGTGTGCATTGAAAATTTATTTTGTGTTATTATTCATATGATATCTTGCGTTATACACTTTGATTGGGATTCCGCACCATCAAAGTGAATCCGATTGATACGTAGGAGAATTCGGGACTTACAGCCTCTTCCTCGTCCCCATCGGTTGCTTAAATTATTCAGTTGTTTGTTCTTTGATTCTTGCCCGTTTGATTGCTTCTTGATTGTTTCTGACCATTCTTCATGGGTTAAGAGCAATTTCTTCTCGTCTACTTCTTGATGTACTTGAATATGCACTTTGTGTGCTTTGAGTCTTCCAACGACTTCTTCAACTGTCATTGTATCAAGATCAGCAAATTGTTCAATTGTTGATGCAATTTGAACAAACTTAGAGGGAACTGCTCCTAAAATCTTCTTGACCATGTATCCTTCGTCCATGGTATCACCTAACGCTCGGGTGTTGCTCACAATGTTGCTGATTTTTGCTGAAAAATCATCAACCGTCTCGGATTCTTTCATGCTAAGAATCTTAAATTCAGCCTTTAGTGACTGAACTTTTGTCGTTCGAACTTGATCTGCACCTATATACATAGTCTCGAGTGTTTCCTACGCCTATTTTGTTGTTTGCTACTCCGCTATCGACAAAATGATTTCTTCGGGGATGACTTGGTAAATCGCTGCCATAGCGATCTTATCCTTCTTGACACCAACCGCATTTTGGGGATTTTTAGGTTCAGTAGCATCCCAAACCTCCCATGCTTGCATGAACACCTTCATCTTAATCGTCCACGCAACATAGTCTCTTATGAGCACTGATTCCAAGTGATAATTAAGAAAACCCTCTGGTTTTTAAGAGATCCTTGTTTATTGTTGAATACTTGATTAAAGAAAACAGGGCAAAACAGGGGAAGGAAGAAAAAAACGCGTGCTGAGAAATACTTTCTGGAAAAGAAACTTTTATTGTCGAATACATGATTAAATAAACATAAAACGATTCCCTTATTTATACTAAAACAGATGGTATCCTAAACTAACACAAATAATGCTTAAAAGGAAAGTTTCCATAAAAAGTTTCCAAAATGCCCCTGAGGCCTAATTCCTGAATTACGCCAACAATTTCAAGTAAATGAGATATTTTCTGTTTTGCAGCTTTTTTCTTACATCTTTTGTGAAGAGTTTTGGTAAGTCAATTGAGATTATACCAAAGTTGAAAGAAGTGGATGGATTTAACCATGAAGAAGAATTGAACTTTATGATATTTGTTTTCTCGTACTTCCATGAACCTGTGTCTTATATACTTCCATAAATGATAAATAATTTTGAGTTTTTATCTGTTATTCAACCAGAAATAAGATTTGACCTATTTGTCATGTGTGAGAGTCTCGACAAGAGTACTTCAGTTAGATATATCCAAGAGAGAATCCCAAAATATTGATTAAAAAATTTTGTTAGTCTATATGTTAAGTGGCACTTAAAAAGGCTATAAACAAATTCATTTTGTTATTCAGACTAAAAATATATACATCATTTGCTTCCAGAAACACCGTCAGACTCTTGGTGTAGAGAATATCGACATTTTGATTTTCCTTCATTTTTGGAATATATGAAAAACCATCAGGTTTATTACTCTATTAAATCCGCAGTTCTAATCAGAATAATATTCAAATTATACTTCCTTCGCATCCTTAGAATATCGGGCTAAAAATCAGGGCGGACCTACTTGGTGTCCCGAGCAACCCCTTAAATTTTACCGTCAAGTGCAAAACTTAGTCACAATCCATCACAAATCCGTCGGAAATCCGTCACGTAATCCACTGGAAATTTGTCACAAAATCCTTATAAGTGTAAGTTTAATGTAAATATGTTTGTGTAACCCTTTTAGTGAGGGATTTATGACACCCTTTTTAGTGACTGATTTGTGACGGAAACTGCCATCGAAAAATGAGGTTTTTTAGTAATGCAACCCTTAAAAAGATTGTGCAACCCTTGATATTTTTTTTACATCCGCCACTGCGAAGAATGTACGACATAATTGTTATCTTGAATAATTGGTGTCTATTATATTAATTTCTTCACTATAAAGAGTCTTTATTTCTCTTTTTATTCTTTCATAGGGTTCGTTCTAAAATTAATTTACAAGAACCATACTGCATTTTATCGCATCTCCAGATTTCACGAGTATTCTGTAAGTTATCTTGTTTCACAAATTTTTTTTGTCACGCATCATCTAACCTAGCCATTTCTAATAAAAGTGATTTAAAGGATAACCTTGTTAGAGACCTAGTAATTTGTGTAGCTTAATGGAATTTATGGAGATAATGTTGGGTAATCTTGATATGGGTCATTGGTTAAGTCGGGTTATGGGTATTATCATATTAAATTATTTGTATCTTGATATAAATATTGATAGATTTGTTAATATCCTTTCCTGATTTATCTTCCGAAATGGGTTGCCAGCTTTGTATCTTCCCTATATATTGGGATCATTATTCAATAATAACACACGAGAGATATACCATTCTTTATGGTATCAGAGCCACAATAACCCTAAAAATTCTTCCAAGCCCATCGCCGAATCTCAAATCGAAGCTACGGTTTCTGTGTTAGTCCATGCAAATTCAAAATTGATTTCCACATATTCTCTCCATGATATCTGAGAAGAAGGATAGTGATGCCAAGGTCACAACATTGCATCCAGCGTATTATGTTACCAATATTTAGACGAAGATTCGAAACCTTGATGGTAGTAAGGCCCAGTTTGATAGACATCTTTCCAGGTCCAAACATATCTTTCTGGTTGAATGGTCCGGAAAGACTGTTTGATATGCACAAAAAAAGGTCTTACCCGGTAAGATATGTCTTTCCCAGAAAGCCCCAAAATCATATTTATCTGGCTGAATGGGCCGGAAAGACAATTATGCCCCATAACTCGCCTTTTCCTTTCTTCTCTTCGGCACTCTTCATTAGACATCATCACCTCCTCACCAAGCTCCATACTTCATCGCCGGCCAGCCTCCCCGTGTCGGAGCGCCGTTGTAGCCACCAGCTCCGCCCCACAGGTAATCATCTCATCTCTTATTTTTTTTCTGATTTGTTTCTTTAGATTGGAGAGTATTGGAGAGTACCAGATGTGAACCTTCATCTGTTTCATTTTATTTTCTTTCTTCTGATTTTCGAGCATAGAATTTAGGAGGACCATTTCATATATAAAGTTTCAATCAGAAATTCTAATTTTAACATAACATTTTGTGTAATTTTGATTTTGTATAACAATTTGTATTTGGATTTTTAAATGATTATTGTTTAATTTTGATTTTGTAAGACAAATTGTACCATTTTATAATTATTCATCAATTTGATCCATCACAGTATAGAACAGCAGGGTAATGTGGTTACTTTTCATCATTCAGTCAGATGTACAATCAAAAAACATGATTTTTCTTTCCCGGTCAGTTTCCCAGATAGCACTTTCCCAGACAACAACTATTAAAGGCCCTAAGGTCACTTACTCTTCGTGGACCAAGCTTGTCTGCACAACAAAGCCTATAATGTTTTAGCCATATTCACGGGACAAAGGGTCAGATGGTTAGTCGGGTCAGATGGTTAGTCTTTGGTTTGCTTTATTTACTTATTGAATAAATGGCTTTTGACCAAGTCCATTGCAGGTGAACATTAGTGTGCTTGGTCGTAGGAGTATCCTATTCTCTAGAGGTAGTGGCTAGTTATTTTCGTTAGGTCTTTGTAGGATGTTTATAGCCTTTTGCTTTTTGATTAATTGTGCAGATTTTGAGTAAAGCGAAGAAAAGTTTCAAATCTTTTTTTCTTCCTTCTTTTCTCTCAAGTACAGCAGCAACACAACATACCTTTTTTGGAGGGGGTTGAACCAACATACAAAAGGGTAAAATTGTCATTAATCGGTTCATCTAATTCCAAAAAAATAAGTCTTTGGAAACTTAATACTTACTTTGAATAGATAGTACTTTACCTTGAATAGATAGTACTTCAAAAAAATGACACTTACTTTGAATAGATAGTACTTTACCTTCCCAATACTTAATGGGAAAAAGATTGGATTTAATATAATAAGTTATAAGCAATATACTGGTGTTTTTTATGATTTGGTAAATAAGGTTTTTTTACTAATCTTTTTACAAAGTTGACTTTAATTCTTCAAGTTTTTCATGATTTTCTCAAATGTTTTTTATATCACTTATCTTCACACGTGATAGCCATATTTTAGTTTTGGAAATTCAACATGTTTGGGCTTTTAGGTTCACATAGTTCATGTTTAAAGTCTTTTATACATGAACTAAACAATCTTTAATATTAACCATCAAGTCTTGGATAGTATATTTTTTTTAAAAAATGAAGAAGAAAAAAAAAAAAACTTTATCTTGTTGCATTTCTTTTCATCCTTGGATATGCATGCAAGTTCAAACACTTTCATTTTTAGATCAACTTCTTCAATTATGCTTCGAAAGAGATTTATTGCAACTTTTAGTTTTTAGTTTTTAATTTTATGTCTTAGATTAATTCTTGACGTAGAATAAATGGCAATGTTTTATACTCTTAATGTGTCTTGCGAATGAGTTAAACAGAAACAATTTAATTGGTATCTACATGTTGCAACTTTGGGTATATATGTATATATCAATCTTAGATGATGATCACGTGGAGAATCTTATCAAATTTTGTCCAACTAAAGAAGAGATGGAGCTTCTCAAGGTGAAACCATTACTTTATAATGTTCTAAAAAGAAAAAAATGAAAGTACATTATTATAACTAGCTATAACTTTTAAAGCACAGATTTAGTAAGAAAAGTAAATGAAAGTACAATATCGTAATAGAAAGAAATAAAAGTAGGATATTGTGGCACAAATAACTGGAAGTACATTGCTATTTCTTGCATATACCCCTAAGGTAACATTGTGCTATATTCCAAAAATAAGGGAAAATGATCTCTTATTATCCCAACAAGTAAATGAATCTGGTGTGGGATTTGATTGAGCAGAAATTATATACTTTTGAATGACATGAAACAGTTTACTCTTATACCCTCATCATAAAGAGAATATGCAGGTATAAACAAGTAAACCATATATTACTTCATCACTATAAAAGATATTTTTTGAACTTCATTTTATTTTTAATAACTAATGGGTTGATTAAACTTCAACTGAATAATAATTTTCCAATGTAATATTTAAGTTTGTTTTTCTTTTTCAACTCCAACTACAACTAACTAGAATAATAAGGCATGGTTGTGTAACATTTTAGTATTGGTAAAGATAGTAAATTACATTGCTATTTCTTGCAATGTGCCATTTCAATAATCTTGAAAGAATAGTTTCTTTTAGTAAATTTTAGGAAGGAGTTACAAAATTCCAGATGAAGAAACTCAGATTTTTCAAGAATTCGTCAATGCAAGTATTACTTTGTCCTCGTTCTATAGCAAAACAATAGTTGATCAAATAATATCTTTTGTTAAATTATGTTTATTTACTTTATTTAAACTGTATTGAAGATGTTTTGTCATACAAATTTTAATATATTTGTAGAGGGAAAGTTATTTGAGTGTGTCTATGTAGAGGGAATCTTGACTGTTGTACTAAATATGGAAGATAGGACATGCAATGTATACTTTGTCTTATCTACCCAAGTATGAGAAATTTATCATAACATCTTTTTCTTACATAATACATGACGAAATTGGACCATATATATATATATATATATATATATATATATATATATATATATAAATATCAGTGTGTGTGTATGTGTGTACAACAAAATCACTATAAAATAAATCATCGAGATGTTTTTTTGGGATTTTTTTGTGAATCATGTTATTTTTTATTCATCTAGTAATTCATTTGTTTTGTTCGCCAAAAAACGTGTAGAAAAAAACTTCTTACTTTCCTACCAAAAAAAATTCTTACTATATATATATATATATATATATATATATATATATATATATATATATATATATATATATATATATATATATACATATATATATATATATATTTATGTGTATATATATATATACATAAATATATATATATATATATATATATATATATTTATGTATATATATATATATATATTGTATATATATATACACACACACAACACATATATATATATATATATATATATATATATAAAAGGTAATTCACATGATGATAACTATGGTTTTTTTTTATTAAAATTGCACTTTGGTATAACTTAAGCCAATTTTTAGGGTTACTTCATTATTATATACATATTAAAACCCCTAAGGCTTATGAACAGTAGCAAGAATTGAGTTGTGACGTTACTGATTTAGTTTTCGGCTTCTAGTATTGGCGTCAGCTATAAACAACGTCCGTTTTTAGCCAACCACATGTCCTCCACCGCCTTCTCCACCCAATGCATATACTCCAAGCATATGCCCATATGCTCTCTTTTTCTCCAAAATAACCATCGATTTCATAGAGCATCTTCATCATCGAACCCTAGACGTGTGACATCCCCTATTTTTTATAACTGAAAAAAATCATTACGCTTTCAAAACCATGTTATCTTTGTTTGCGAAATATCGATGTTATTCAAAATACAAAAAACCTAAGGATATCATAATCAATACACAGCATAAGTTACAGCATAAAGACCAAACAATCTTCAATATTATTACAGGTTGTTTCTTAATCACTCTACATACTAATTAAGTTCGAGCAGCTTTAGTCATGCTCCCTGTGATGCATATAGTTTGAGTGGGGCAGGTTTAAGAAAACATGATGAGACACATAGGGTTTTCAATCCATAGTGTTATTATGATAATAAATCATGCGTATTAACCCTGCAAAACCAATTGTTATCAAACGATATAGATATATCATATAGATATCTGTAAGACATTCTGCCCTTAGTTACGCGTATCATTGATCCTTACATACTGATCCTATAACAGTGATCTTATGAGATCTATCCTGATGGATCACTGTAAGCAATGAGTTTACTATACTGCTTTGGGGATTCCTTGGCAATGGAAGTCAATAAGGCAACCATGGAGGATAGAGTACTCGAATGAACATACAATCCTTTTCCCCGGATAAGTATAGTGCATTAACATTTACAAACTTTAAGTCTGCTAACGATCTACAAGACAGTTTTATCGGTGGTTGTCATATTACTCTGGTAGATGACCAAACATACCCTTCGGTAGCCTAATACAGACACACCATTTTTGGTTGTCTACAAAATGGGAGGAATACTATTATAGTACTTTGATACATAACCCGTACCCAACACGCAACAATGTCTTAGAACAGAGCTCTACTCTATGTTCCAAATCTTAAACACACCTCGGTATAAAAACTACCTACTTATCCAACTTACTCTGAACTAATTATCCTTGACAAGCCTTAGTCTATAACAATACTAGATTACAATACTTGCATTTTACTTTCAATACAGTCTTCATGTTCATGCAATACTATTCCAATACAGTGTATAACTACACATTTATTCAACTTACTTAGAACTAAACATCCTTTATACGTATTAGTTTAAAACTAGACAATACTACAATCCCTGAAATCAACTTTCAATACATACTTCTTGTTTATGCAACACTATCATGTTAATACAAGTATAACTAAACAATTATTTAACTTATCTCAAACTAAGTAGCTTATATAATTAGTTTATAACTAGGCATGACTATAATTTTGTAATTAACTTCTAATACAATTTCCTACTTATGTAATACTATCATAATATAGTGTATATGTTTAACACAGAGTATATGTTATTCAGTATACATAAATCTTTTAAGTAATAATAGTTCCATTAAGATTGTCATGTAGTAATATCGTATACACACTTAAGACATAAATAACCATAACTTTCAACTGATATTTAATACTTTTAATAAATACTTGTATTAAAATTATGTTCATGAAAGTAACTATGCACTCACTTGATTAAGGTGGAAGACTCGTGGTTAGGTTAGCTCTTCGCCTAACAGGTTTTTTTTCCTTTTTTAAACGATATAAATATGAGCATTACTAAGTCTTAGTATTCGTTTGTATTTATAAAGTTATATTAATTATTTCTGAATTCTTCAATAATCTCAAAGAATATCGAGTTCTATACCGTTCGGAAAAATTCACTTTAAACGCATCATCGGATCTTGCCTAGACATCACTAACGTAAGTAGATCGATCGGTATTTTCGAATGGAATTACTAATGAATCTTATTTATATGTTCATAATAACGACTATGAACATAAATATAAGTTAAAATTATAGCGTAGTAAGTATAACTCAACTTATAGGTTTTCTACCGAAAATTCAAAAGTCACGGGAAGAATTTTGATTCCAAATATTCCTTTTATCGGGGTCTCTAATGTCACAACGTTTCTCTACGAATACTCTGGAACTCCGAAAGTCGGGCCTTGGGGTGCGGGAAAGTTTCCAGAAAGATTGGAGGGAACTTATGGGGATGTGAAAAAGAAATCGGGCCTATTTATACAAAATCACGAAAAGCGCGTAGCGAACTGGCCACGTTGCGGCTTTTCATTGGTCCATGACAACGATCTGAATGTAAAGGTTTGGGTTCTTCTCCTGCTGACACATGGTGTACTCCTGGTGGTGCCACGTCAATGTTAGTTAGGTGGAAGAATTGGTTTTGGTTGGTGCCACGTGCACACTCTTGTGGTGCCACGTGGCACACTCTTCTAGTGGCACATCACTCTCACAGGTAAATCTTCTCAATCTTCAAAAAATCATATCCTTTGCATACGAGCTCTAATTTTGACGTTCTTTATATCCTCGGTTTCATATCGACTAGTATTACTACTTTCATTTAGATCTCAATAGTTAATTCGCATTCTATTTTATTTAAAGTTTGTAAAGATTACACTTTAAAAGACTTTACGAAATTCATATCTTCTTCATACGAGCTCCATTCTCGACGTTCTTTATATCGAAGGATTCATATTTAGAAGGACATCAAGTCTCATTTAGAATGTTTTCGCTAACGAGTAAACGATTTTAGTTTCGTATTCTGTGACACATACTGTTGTATTGTATCAAACACGACACTTCGAAAAATCATTACTTCTTTATACGAAGTTAGATTTTGGTGTTGTTTATACTCACGGGTTCATAATCACGGGTACTACATACTTCGTTAAGATTATTTATCCTAAATAACCTTCTATTTAAAAGTGTTAGTTTATCGTTTTTTGATAAATTCATAAAAAGATATACACAAATATTATATACCCATAATATTTGTCCACATATCAGGAATATAATATATAAGTATTTATATAACCTGCAACGCATACGAATGACAACTATCCTTTTTTAGGACATCATTTAATAAGATGAATATTTATTAGTATTATCCCTTAAATGTCTAGCCCTAACTAATGGGTGTTACAAGACGCGGCACCACCGGATAAAGATGAAGACCGGAAAAGGATACTCAACGGACACCCTCGCCTCCCTTAGAAAAAGATCACCCTCGAGAATTTTAACGCCTTGAATAGCAACTTGAAAGCCTGTTGATGTAAGTTGGATTGTTTTCTCTCTAATTTTGGCAATTTAATAGTAAAGAACCATGACTTCTGTAGAATGCGCTCCTCTATTATTTTCATCTTCCATCCATTTTGAATTTTGAAGGTCCAAACTTGACTCAATATCTTGACACGCTTTCCTTGGTTCTTTTGAGGATAAAAATACAAGCAGGGATGGTGGGATTTTGAAGTAAATTTCAAAGAAAGGAGAGAAGTGGGAGAATGGTAATGTCGTCCATGAAAGTTTAGGTATTACTTTTTTATGCTTAGCTTTTCTGTTCACAACTCCTTGTATGATATGAAGTCAACCTCAGATTTACATAAAAGCCCTAATTTACATTTTTTTTTTTTTAAATTGCATTCGAAAATTCTAAAATTTAAAGACGAAAATGGTGAATAAGAAGAAGGTAATTGTTGGTTTCCTCTGGTTTGTTGTGGTGGTGGAGGTTTCTGTGGTGAAAATGGTAGCCGCTTTTTATGTTGTTATCCAACTCCTTCCATGCTAATCATAATTCTTTTGGTAAATTTTTAGAGGTTTTGTTTCCTTTTTTGTAGTTTAGAGGTTAAACAACAATAAACGGTGAAAAAATTAAAATAAAAAATCTACAAATGGTAAACAGAAAAAATAGGTTATGAAGGTGGAAATGGCCGGTTGGAGGCTCCTCTGGTATTTGCTTGTGTACATTTCAACAATCAGAGTAGTTAATTCATTTAACAGAATTACTTAACAGCTAAGCTTCAAATTGAAGAAAAACATGATTTAGCTAAAACAACTTCAAGTAAACGAAAGAAAGACCATTCATTTGCTCTATTTTAGAGAGTTCGTGATATAAGGTTGTGCAAGATGATATGTTGAATATAGTATGATTTAGAATTACAAAGTGTTTCTCAGTGTCCCATGTATGTGGTCTAATAATATTCTTTGTTTGTCCTTTATAGGTCCAAAGTTACATGCGAATGCAGAAGCTGATTCAAATATATTAGTATATCCACCCAAGATTGAAGATAAGCTTGGTGCTATTCCACATGGTTTGTCTACTGGTTCAGATGTTGCTAAGAGGTTTGCTTAACCATTTTTTGTATGATTTCCAATATACCTAACTTATTCATGTTGTGTATGAAAGCATGGAAGCCAACTATTGACTTTACAACATAACAAACACTTTTGAATTTAGCTGGTTATTATTGAATAGATTGATTTTATTTTCCACATAAGCAATGCTTTGCCTTTGTTAATGCAAATAATTTTCCATGCAAAAGAATTGTGCCTCTCACGATTAATAAATACTACAAATAATACAAATGGGCTACGTATAATATTGGGCTGCCTAACTAAATACCAAAAGAGAATACAAGCTAAATATAATACATATATACGTCTAACAGCCCCCCACAGTCGGAACGAGAGGTCGGGAACGAACGTTTAGACTGGATCTGAAGTCAAGAAACATAGTAGACGGTAGCCCCTTGGTAAAAATGTCAGCGTATTAGGATGAAGAGGGGACATGTAAAACACGAATTTGTCCCAAGGCCACCTTATCACACACAAAATGGATGTTGATCTCAATGTGTTTAGTGCATTGATGCTGAACTGGATTGGTGGACAGGTAAACGGCACTGACATTGTCACAGTAAACAAGAGTAGCTGTCAGCGGTGGATAAAAGAGCTCCCGGAGTAAGTTACGAAGCCTGGTCTCGGCAACGGCATTTGCAACACCACGATATTCTGCTTCAGCACTCTACCTGGAAATGGTACGCTGGCATTTGGAGGGCCAAGATAGAAGATTCTTTCCAAGGAAGACACAATACCCGGATGTGGATCTTCTAGAGGAGGGACATCCTGCCCAGTCATCAGAGTATGCAACAAGACCACGAGCAGGAGAAGCATACAGCTGTAAGCCATGATCAAGAGTGCCAAGCACATATCTAAGGATCCGCTTGAGAGCTGAAAAATGACGTTCACGGGGATCATGCATATATAGGCACACCTGTTGAACTGCATAAGATATATCCGGCCGAGTGAAAGTCAAGTATTGAAGGGCACCTGCAAGACTGCGATATAATGTCGGATCAGCAACAGGAGGGCTCGAGCCATCAACTTTGACAGACGTTTCGGCTAGAGTTCGAACGTGTTTGTAGTTAGACATTTTAGCACGGTCTAAAATCTCGGTTGCATATTTCTATTGAGAGAGAAACATGCCATGACGATCTCGAACGACCGCTATACCGAGAAAATAATTGAGAGCACCCAAATCAGTCATGGAGAACTCGGCACGTAAGGTGGTGATAATCTGTTGTAAAAGATCTGTGTATGAAGCAGTCAACACAATGTCATTAACATAAAGTAAAAGGTAGGCAATATGACCCCCTTTTTTGTAGATGAATAAAGAAGTATCAGATTTGTTGTTGGTGAAGCCGAACTAAGCAATATATTGAGCAAATCTGCGGTACCATGCACGTGGAGCCTGCTTGAGTCCATAAAGAGACCGCTGTAATAGACAAACATGATCTGGTGTAGAGGGGTCTCGGAAACCCGGTGGCTGATGCATATAATCTGTTTCCTGTAGATGGCCATGAAGAAAGGCGTTCTTCACGTCCCGCTGATGAACCGGCCAGTGATGATGACTGCAATACTGAAAACGGTCCGAATAGTTTCAGGTTTAACAACTGGACTAAAAGTTTCATCACAATTAATGCTGGGACGTTGATTGCATCCATTGGCAACCAAACGTGCCTTGTATCGAGCTAGAGAGCCATATGCATTGAGTTTCTTTTTAAACAGCCAAATATAATTAACCACATTAGCATTTTGCGGCCGAGGTACAAGTAAATTAGTGCATCATATTCATCTTTCATGGCATTGAGCCAGTTAGGATCTTGGAAGGCTTGGGAATAGTTTCTAGGAAGAGGAGAAGAATTAGAAACTATGCCAGTATGAAGATTGAGATGATCAATGGGTTTATGAATACCTAGCCTAGCACGAGTGGTCATAGGATGTGTGCTAGTAGAACCCGACAACAATGACCGATTAGTATTTGAAGAGAACGAAGTAGCGACGGAAGTGGCGGCAGTTAAGGAGGAGAGGTCTGCCGCAGGTGTATCATCCAAAGAAAGATCATGGTCAACGGTATCGGATGTACTGTCGGTGGAGTTACCACCGGCAGGAGTCGGAGATGTGGTAGTGGGAGAAGGAGTAGGGTGGAAATTGATGGTTGGATCATTGAAGCAATTGCGAGATTCGGAGAGATCGAGAAAATCATAGGTGGGGGGATGATCCGGGGTCATTAAGACGAAAGGAAAAATAGTTTCATCAAAGGTGACATGTCTTAAGATAATTATTTGTTTAGAATGAAGATTGAGACAACGGAATCCTTTATGATTGGAGGGATAGCCAAGAAAGATACATGGGACCGAGCGATGTTCAAGTTTATTGGTGTTATTAAGGTGAGGGTGGCATAGGCATCCGAACACCCGAAGATGAGAGTAGGAAGGGTGTTTATGGAAGAGTTTGTGAAAGGGAGTATCATTTTGGAGAGAGGTGAGCGGACATATGGAGAGCTTCCACCCAATAGGTGGGGGGAAGATGAGCTTGGAAAAGAAGGGTACGGATCATGTTGTTTAAAGTTCGAAGCATTAGCTCGGATTTCCCATTTTGTTGAGAAGTGTATGGACATGAGAAACAAATATGTATGCCATTGGTGTCACAAAGTTGGTGGAAGAGTGAGCTTTCATATTCTTTTCCTTTGTCACATTGGAATGTTTGAAGGAATTTCGAAAACACATCAGATTTTAATTTAATAGGGTATACCCACACAAAACGAGAAAACTGATCAAGAAAAATAACATAATATTTTATTTCGCTATGACTTTGCAAAGGTGAAGTCCATACATCCGAATGAATAACTTGAAAGGGAAATAAAGCATGAGTTTGAGATAACTTGAAAGATAAACGAGTATGCTTTAAGTTGACATGCATGACAAAGTAATGACGAATCATTTTTATTACATGAAATAGAATTGCGAGAAATAAAATGTTTGAGAATTGGTTGACCGGGATGACCGAGTCTTTGATACCACAATGATGAGCTAGGGGTGAGAAAGACTTGAGGACTCGGTTGGGTAACTGGATAAAGATCATCGGTGCTATCACATCGAAGGAGGGTACGTTTGGTAAGAAAATCCTTCACAGAAAAATCAAACTCATCAAATTCGATAGAAACCATTGCCAATTGTTGGGTGGTTATTAAAACCATTGCCAATTGTTGGGCTGAATATTAGGCTGAGGAGCCATAGAATAAAACGCTTGTGGATGGGCTGCACTCGAATTGGACCAAAGCTGATTATTAACATTTGGGCTCTGCTGTGGAGTGGTTCAGGCATGCGATTGACTTGAGGGAGAAGGCAGCAGCCCACGTTGCTGCTGTTGTGGAAAGAAAGGTGTCGTCGACGAGTAATACCCGCCCCAAGGATTCTAACCACGTGCGTATCCACCACCACCGGACCTACCGTGCCAGCCGCCGCCTCTGCCACCACGTCCATGGTGGTTCCGACCACCACCACGATTACCGTAGGTATTGAATTGTTGGTTTTGCTGCTGATTTTGATGCTCAGAATTCAAAACAGCGGGAGAGGAGGTGTTATCCTGATGTGTGGCTTGCAAAAGACGGGTGTGATCCTTGAGCAGGGAGCGTTCTTCGAGAGTAAGCATAGATCGCATTTCGAGAAACGTTGGAAGCGGCTTTTGGTGGCGAATGGTTGTAATAACGTGAGCATATTTTGGAGACAAACTGTTGATTGTGTAAATAACAAGGTTGCGTTCGGGCACCGGGGAGCCAATATTGGTAAGTAAATCGGAGATGGATTTGATACGGGTGCAGTATTCCATGATTGTGGAGTCTCCGATGGTGATATTTCGAAGCTCATCATCAAGCTCCATGGCTTTTGACTCCTATTTTCATGAAACAAGTTTTCGATAGCCTTCCAAACCTCGGCAGCAGTGGCGTCGATAGTGATGATGGATTGAAGAACACTTTGAGTTAAGGTCCCGTAGAGCCATTGTTTGACGATGTTGTCGACCGTCTCCCATTCCGGATCATCTTTGTTCTTAGGAGAGACATCAAGGTGATCATAGACCTTGTACCCAATGCAGTGGGTTTTAAAAAGTTATTTCCATGAACAGTAGTTCAAACGATCTAGATCAAGAAGAAGAAGAACGTACAATTTTATGTTGGTTATGCCGTATATTTTATGAGTAGGACGAGGTTGAGGGTTGGACGATCCTTCAGGCATGGTGAGAGACACGAAGAATAGAGATGAGATGAAGAAGATAGAGCAGTGGAAGCGAAGAAGAAGAAAACAGGAGGAGAACGTCGGCAGAACTTAGGAAGCGGCTAGGGTTGAGAGTGTTGGGTAATCTTGATGGGTTAAGTTGTTCATGGGTACGGATTCGAATGAGTCGCTCCAGTTTCCTTATCCACAAGTTGAATAATCAGGACTTGGTCTAATGAAAGACCTTGTTTGGTGGAGCTTCAATAAACGTGGACTTAGTAGTCCTATGTTTGTGGTTTTAGCTGATAGTTCTCCTTTTTCATAGCATGTTTATTATTATAAATAGAGTAGGGTTTATCTTCTAGGGTGTAGGACGTGTATGTATGTATTTTCTGTTTTCATGAATGAGTAATACACAGAAAATTGTCCTATCTTCAGATTGCATGTTCCTTCTTTTACTGTGAGTATTAGTGCATGTTTGATCTTGTGTAGAGAATGTTCTATCAATTGGTATCAGAGCACCCAGGTTCAGACCTGGTTCTCAGCAAGAAAGAGAGGATGAAAGCAAGAAGTTTGGTGATAGGAGGATCAATTGATCTGCAGCAAGAAAGTAAGCAGTAAGCATGAAGAAAGGCTGCACAGCAGCAAATTAGAAAGAAAGAAAGAAAGAAAGAAAAGAAGAAAGAAAGAAAGAAAGAAGAAAGAAGAAAGATAGAAAGATAGATAGAAAAAAGAAAGAAGAAAGAATGAAAGCAAGCAAGAAGTCCGATCATGTTTGTTAATCAGAAGAAAGATGCAGGAGCAGTTTTTTTTGTTGTTTGTTAGCAGGTAAGAAAGAAGAAGCAAGCAGCAAGTGATTAACAAGCAGGAGAGGGCCGGTTGCAAGCAAGATAGCAAGCATGTAGCCTGTAGCACGTAGCAGACAAGAAAGAAAGCAAGAAAGAAAGCAAGCAGTAAGGGTGATCAAAAGAAAGAATGAAAGCAACTAAGCAAGTAGCAGGTTGGCTACTCCTGTTGATCAGAAGAAAGTAGCAGGAGTAGAAGGGTGTTGTATGTTAGCAAGAAAGAAAGAAGAAGCATGCAACAAGAGCAAGAACCTACTTTGTTGTGGTGAAGAAACGGGTGAAGAAGCATCAAGATTACGGGGGTGAATGTTGGGTAATCTTGATGGGTTAAGTTGTTCATGGGTACGGATTCGAATGAGTCGCTCCAGTTTCCTTATCCACAAGTTGAATAATTAGGACTTGGTCTAATGAAAGACCTGGTTTGGTGGAGCTTCAATAAACGTGGACTTAGTAGTCCTATGTTTGTGGTTTTAGCTGATAGTTCTCCTTTTTCATAGCATGTTTATTATTATAAATAGAGTAGGGTTTATCTTCTAGGGTGTAGGACGTGTATGTATGTATTTTCTGTTTTCATGAATGAGTAATACACAGAAAATTGTCCTATCTTCAGATTGCATGTTCCTTCTTTTACTGTGAGTATTAGTGCATGTTTGATCTTGTGTAGAGAAAGTTCCATCAGAGAGAATAAGGCCTGATACCATGTTAATGCAAATAATTTCCCATGCAAAAGCATTGTGCCTCTCAGGATTAATAAATACTACAAATAATACAAATGGGCTACATACAATATTGGGCTGCCTAACTAAATACCAAAAGAGAATACAAGCTAAATATAATACATATATACGTCTAACAGCCTTACTATTAATCATGTTCAGGGAAGGTGAGTCAATGTCCAGGAAAAACCTCCGCAACAATGCTGAGAAGTTTGAGTTTCAAGCTGAAGTATATCGGCTTATGGACATCATTATCAACTCTCTTTACAACAACAAATACATTTTCTTGAGGGAAATAATCTCCAATGCTTCTGATGTGAGTTTCTATCTTCATTTTTCTATTTTTCGGAACCTAATTTTGATGCAACAAATATAAGTACAGTTTCACATTCTTCTTTTCTCTTTCTTTAGGCTCTGGACAAAATTAGATTCCTTTCTCTTACCCATAAAGAGGTATTAGGTGAAGGTATAACGACACCAAGCTTGAGATCCAGTTCTGTATATCCTTTATTTCATCATCATTTCAGTTACCCAATAATAAATGCTTTATCATTAATTTCAAATTTATTGACATAAATCTTATTTATGAAATTCTAAGCGTTGTATGTGCATCAGAGCAAGAAGATGGATGCTTATGTTTAAAACTAGATAGTATTTTCCTTTTCGATTGATTTTAGGTTCAACAGAAAGTATGAATCTCATCACAGATGGATGGTATGATGTGTTCAATATATACTTTTTTACGTTTTATTTTTTTGGGTTTCTGCATTAGTTACATGAAAGTTAAAATGCATTTATTCTATGTTACTACACATTGCAGGTTGGAAGAACCATGTAGGTTTGAATTAGATTTGGCTCTTGTATTTTAGGCAACAAGAGAGGTATGTGTTTGGATAATCTGTTTTTACATATGACTTTTTGAAAAAAAAAAAAAAAAAAAAAAGAACTTTATGTCAAATGGATTTTAGTTTTGATTTATTTGAAATTCTAATGGTTTGGATAATTTGTTTTTGCAGGTTTGATTGACTTCATAAACTCGTGAACTTGAAATTCTATTTACATTGAATATGGTAATATTTGATAATATTCGATCTTGATTTCAATACCAATGCATGTATGTCTTATTTCCAATTTCATCTATGTTTCATTGTCCACAACAGTGTATGGCATTATACTGCAACATGTAATCTCTTTATCATGTTATGGCCATGTGTACTTTTCTCCACTATCAACCCGTACGACACTAACAACCAACCTGCTTGGGAGTATGTCTTTGTGGCAGGACATTTTAGTACATATGTTTATCTAAGTGGGATAACTATTTGGCAACACATATAAGACGTTTCTGTTTTGTTGGGAAGATCTTCTGTTTTGTGTGTATATATATATATATATATATATATATATATATATATATATATATATATATATATATATATATATATATATATATATATATATATATATATATATATATATATATATATATATATATACCAGGCGGATGCCCGTTGCGCAGAAACACCTATATAGTTGAAATATTTACAAATATATGTTTTTTTTAAATACAACAACAACGTTGTTGTTAAATTTGATATAATAATTCGTATACTAAATTGATATAATATATTGATTATTTTGAATTATATGATAATATATACATCTATTATAATTGTATAATCTCAACCGTTTGAATGACTTTTATCCGCGAGTTACTCATAAATAAAATTAAATATAATATATGGCTTAATGTTATTTATAGTTTTTGTTATTGTTAATTAACAATTTAATATTTATTTTCTTAACGTTTTAATTTCTATTATTATAATTATTTAAAACATCAGACATTGTTTTTTGATTTTTAAGGTAATAATATAATCATTTATATAGAGTTATTTTTAACTATTGTTATTATAAGTTACTTTAAGCTACTTATTTGAAAACTTTTAACGATTATACAAATATCTTTAGGAAATATTTTAGTTAAATTGATATTATAATTTAGTTTTTGCATTTAGCAATGCAATTTATCACTTTTAACTATTCACAAAATATTCATTGGGTTTTTTTAAGTGGAACTGAAATTTATATTTAAGTTGACACTATAATGTTATATTTAAATTAACAATTTAAGTATTTTGTCCAAACTGTTCGAAAGCTGTGGCTTAAATTGATAATGGTTTACATACAACAACATATTAAATCTAATAAATTAAGTATAATATGTTAAAAGTTAAAGACATAACTTTATAAGAAGAAGTAAAGATATTATTTTAATATTGAAATTTAGTTTATTTATGATTACACTTTATGTTTGATAATTATTTAACTTTATTAACCAAATTATAATCATTGTTGGAAACAAACTAAAATTTATCACTTTTAACTATTTACAAAATATTATTTGGGTTTTTTAAGTTAACCTAAAATTTATATTTAATTTGGTCTCGTAATGTTATATTTAAGTTTATAATTTAAATATTTTATACAAATTGTTCAAAAGTTGTAGCTTTAAAATGATAAAGGTTTACATCCAACAATATATTAAAACTAATAAATTAAGTATAATATGTAAAAACTTAAAAAACATAACTTTATAAGTAGAAGTAAATATATTCTTTTAATATTGAAATTTAAAGAATATGTGATTATACTTTACGTTTGATATTTATTTAATCTTATTAACTAACTTATAATCATTATTAGAAAGAAATTGAAAAGTCATGGGAGTTTCAAATGAATGTGGTGAAAGGAAAAATGCTTCATTTATAATATAGTATGATATGATATATATATATATATATATATATATATATATATATATATATATATATATATATATATATATATATAGGGTTGAGATCGGTTGAGAACTCAAAGTTTCCCGAGAACCCGACAACTAAAAGTGGAGTGTTGGATCAAAAATAATTCGTTAAGGACATGATCGTCATCTTACCAATCTAATTTAATATTTAATTTTTTTGTGTTATTTTATATATTAATATAAATGTCTAAAAATTAACAAAATAACTCTAAATTTCGGATTTATTTTTAAAAAAAATAATAATTTTCGATTTTTTTAAAAAATGGAGATTTTTTAATTTTTTTCAAAAAACATAAAAATGAAAAAAAAATGAAAAAAAATATTTTTTTTAAAAACTGCATCTTTTTTTAAAAAAAACAATATTTTTTTTTCAAAAAAAACTGCATTTTTTCTAGAAAAAAAACTGTATTTTTTTTTTCAAAAAAAATGCATTTTTGCATTTTTTTTTTCAGAAAAACTGCATTTTTTTAAAAAAAAACTGCGATTTTTATAAAAAAAAAGTGCAATTTTTTTCAAAACTGCATTTTTTAACAAAAAAATCAACGTTTTAGGTGCATATATGCATATTTTTTCAAATGCATATATGCATATTTCTTATACTATAATATTTGTAAGTAAATTATAAAAAATCTCATTTTTATTAATCAATCTATAAACATAATACAAGTATTTTATTCGATACAAAATAAAATATAAAAAAACTACAAAGATTCACAGTGTTATCATTTCTTCATATCAAGATTTTCATATTTTATTCAATTTATCACTTTTCACATCTTCAATATTTTCCAAAAATTCTTCAAAATCTACAGGAAAATAAAAAAATTGATTAATGCAAGAACACGCATATGTATATATCATGTAAGATTCACATGTGATTATATAATGTGATATTCACATTTGATTGTATCTTTTAAGATTTAAATGTGAAATTCACAAGAAAATTTTAAAAAATAATTAACGAATAACACTTACACAAAATGCATGTGTGCATATAGACGTAATTCATATGTGATTCACTTGTGATTTACATGTAAATCACATGTAATTCACTTGTGATTTACATGTAAATCACATGTAATTGATATGTGATTCACTTGTGATTTACATGTGAATTACATGTGATTAATATGTGAATTACATTTGATTTACATGTGAATCACATATAATTCATATGTGATTAACTTGTAAATCACATGTAATTCGTAGGTAATTCACTTGTAATTTACATGTGAATCACAAATTAATCATATGTGAATTAGATGTGAATCACATGTAATTCATATGCGATTCACTTGTGATTTACACGTGAATCACATGTAATTCATATTTACATGTGAATCATAAGTGAATCATATGTGAATTACATGTGATTAAAATGTGAATCATATGTGAATTACATGTTATTTACATGTGAATCACATGTAATTCATATGTGATTTACATCACATATAAATTACATGTGAATCACATGTAATTCATATGTGATTCACTTGTGATTTACATGTGAATCATATGTAAATTACATGTGATTTACATGTGAATCACATGTAATTCATATGTAAAGTTTGCAACCAAAATACTTCAATAAAATTATATTTTCATTTATATATTATACTAATGGATTAGTTTATTGGTCACCGAATCAGAAATCAATGATGGAACAGAAAATATCCCAAAGATTAATTAAAATATACATCTTTCCTCGATGTAAAATGACCAAAATCCAAACGAAAATGACTATTATACTTTGATGAGGCATTTAATCTTTATAGGAATTCTAATTTTTGGAAGGAATTACATTCATTCAAGAATCGTCCATTCCAATGGAATGATACATTCTGCAAGAAGAAATACAGGAAATTAGTAAATCTTTTTTTTTTGTTTTTTTGTAATAGTTTTATCAAAGAGCAAGATATTAGTTTCTCATATATATATATATATATATAGTTGAATTTATTAAAATTCATCTAATTGTACCTGCAACGCAGTTGCTGTTTCATAAGCAACTTTAGGGCTAACAAAATTGTTCCTCTTCATAAATTCCAGAAAATTGAAGGAATTACATTCATTCAGGAATCGTCCATTCCAATGGAATTATACATTCCATTCCTTCTCCATCATACCAAGGCTGAGCTCTTTGAGGGTTGCATAGATCCTACATGGCATTTTCCTTACAATCTTCGTGATCATGTAGTATACACCCAAACAAGACCCCACTGCAGCCATTGCCAAATGGGTGTCTTTCGTGCTCTGAAAAAGATAACACAAGCCTCAGATATAAGCAAGTAAAACATAGAATTCATTAAATCATGAACCACTTTTGGAAATATGAGTTTAATTAATGAATATAGTAACCTACCAGGATAATACATGGGACTGCAACTATACGCATGGACCATTTGATAAATTGTGCAACTCCAACATCAAATTCTCCATCTTCACAAATAATATATTTCCTCACCAGCCAATATCCGAAACCAGCTCCTAACAAAATGATTCCAAGCACCACAAAAACAGAAACCTGCAAGGTTAAATAAACTTTTCTGTAAGATCAATAGATTATAATTCTAAACCGTAAAGTAACCAATAGTGTAAAAATGAGGGACTTACTGGGTTCTGGACTTCTTGGCTTATCCCAAAGTTTTGGAGAAATGAATTCAGAAATGTTGAGAGGCTATGCACCACAAAAGATCCTGCTCCAAGCTGGAAAGATTACAGAATACAAAGCAAAAAACAAAACATTTTAGAAACCACAAAAGATACTTGGTGTCCCAAATCCTGTATATGAGTTATTGCTATCAACTTAGATGAACTGCAAGGGAGAAGAAACTTACTATTGTGGACATTATACCAAGGTAAAATGCATTTCTCCTGCCAGTTGGCAGCAATTTCCTTGCCTGGTCAACAATAAAGATAATATAATTAGAAAACAATTAAAGATATTGCTAAAAATGGAATTACACAACTGAAGAAAATATATTTCCTTTTCTTCAGTCTACTGGTAAGAGAGAGAGACGTACCTGATAGAGTAATACGAGAACTAGTTTTGACACCAACATTCCTATCACAAAGAAAGTAAAAGATATTAAGATATAAATAAACATCAAAAAAAGAGGTAATGTTATATATAAACTTTTTATGATATGTGTAATATAATATATAGTTTTAACTTTACTCTATTAGATGTAAATTGTAATGTAGATAATTATATCTAATGCATTTTTTATTTACATTAGAACCCAAAAAAGGTCATAATAAAACATATAGTTCTAGTTATTTTTGGAAGATAAAAGTACACTTTAATTAACATCATGAAATTACAAAAGTAAAGATATATGTCATTGAAATGACATAAATAAAAATGGGCAGTACTGCAAATTTTTATTCCTTTCACATTCTTTCAAGAACTATCTATTCCATTTCATCAGACAAAACAAATAGCTTTTTTTAAGGAAAATTACATAATGTTGCAATATAGTTTACAAATATTGAGGAAGTAGAAACAAACCTAGATGGGTTTGAGGTCTCCTGTTTATTAATTTCTTTCAAATCTACAACAGGAGTCTTCTTCTCTACAGTTGACTTAGCTAAAAAGTCAACCGAGTCAGCTGTAGATGACATATAATTAGCTTTAGGAATGGGAGAATGTTCCTTCTCTTGCTTGATTTCCCCAAATGAACCTGAAAATGGAGGTGCACTTGGAAAATCTTCCTTGGATGCTTGTCGTTTCTCAATATTTCTACCATTTGACTCCTGTAACAGTTGACTCTCAAAAGTCAACACCAAGTCATAGCAAAGTAAACTCTTTTATCACTAAAATTATCAGAGAAATAAGAGAATTGATTGATTCCCTATGAATTTGAATGAAATGGAATTCCATTTCATTCCGGGGTTTGATTGCAAAAATGAATACATAACTGAATTTTGTTATGTATTCTACAAGTATGTGTTATGAATTCATATATTGAATTTCTACAAATATGTTTTAGAAATAGAAGAACATCCTCCCATACAAGTGACAAACTCACCGATTTCATCAGTTTCTTCATCAGTCTGAGTCTGATGAAGAAAACATGGTGATTCCAATGAATTTGAGGGAGTAGTAGTAGCAACACATGGCTTTCCAGAAATCGTGATCTCGTTTATGTAGGACGCAATCGACTCAATGGATTCCAATGCTTGTTCTTCGTCTCCAGTAGATGAAACTTTATTTTTACCCTGATCGGAATCAAATAAACACATATGAAAATCCGGAAACGCAAAAAAAAAAAACACGTATAATTGGGGATCTGATTACGATACCTGCAAGCGCTTCTCCTTCTTTCGTTCATTTGTCTTAGCCGATTTGGATTTACGTTTGTTGACGACATCTTGTTCAGGATCATAACCAGGAGGCACAGTTTCCTCCTTCAACTTCGAATCATTATCGTAAATGCAAGTAGTTCAAGCATCAAAATCAGTTGGAATCAAAAGAATAAGAACATCAAAGAGTTCTAAAAAATACCAGGTTTGAAATCATCCAACACCATAAGGGAAGAAATCGATTGTAGAAACCGGTGGCTGGTAGAAATCGGCTTGAAAACGATTGCAGAAATTGATTGCGTGTTAATCGAAAATTAGTAAATCAGCTTGAAAATCAATTTTATTCACTGCGTGTTCTCAGATAATGAAGCTTAAATATCGACAATTTATTTCTTAATCGTCATCCATGATTAAAGAGGTGGTTGCCTTCAATCAACAACATCAAGTGAAGGATTACTCAGAAGATGAAGCTTGATGGCGGAGGAAAGCGATGCAGATTTGCTAGATGTGATCGTATGAACCAGAGGCGGAATGAAGATCAAAGAGAGGCAGGATGAAGAGAGCGAGAGAGATAGGGTAGAGGCAGACCTGATTCAATCCGATTTATGAATTATGTTATTCTTTTTTCCATTCCTAAAATGCCCCGATTCTTTTTCAAAAAACATACTACCGTACCTTTTCTTTCCCATGTATTTACAAAAATGCCACAAAGCATCCTAACCATCGATTATTTTGATCTAACGATCATCGTTTGGTTCTCAAGTTCTCGGGAATATATGACTTCTCAAATGATCCTTCCTCTATATATATATATATATATATATATATATATATATATATATATATATATATATAGGGGAGCGTTCAATCAAGAACATTTCTTATCGCGAAAACATTTGAGAACAAATTTGGACCACACAAATTTTTAATTAAAATTATAAAATAATATTCATATAAATAAAAAAATAGTTACAAACAATTAAAAAACTCACTAACTAACACCACTCCCCACCCAACCAACACCACCCACCACCACCACCCATCACTAACCACCACCACCACCCACCACCCATCACTACCCACCACCCACCACCACCACCCACCACCCGCCACCACCATCACCACCCAACCACCACCACCTGCCACCACCACCCACCTCCACCGCCTGCCACCACCACCCACAACCACTACCTACCACCCATCACCACCACCCGCCACCACCACCCATCACTACCCACCACCACCAACCACCACCCACCACCACCACCCGCCACCACCACCGATCACTAACCACCACCCACCACCCATCACTACCCACTCACCATCACCACCACCACCACCCGCCACCACCATCACCACCCACCACCACCACCACCCAACCACCACTGCCCGCCACCACCACCCACCACCACCACTACCCATCACCACCCATCACTACCCACCACCCACCACCACCCACCCACCACAACCACCACCCACCCACCACCACCACCAACCACCACCCACCACCACCACCCATCACTACTCACCACCTATCCATACCCACCACCCACCACCACCTGCCACCACCACCACCGACCACCCATCACTACTCACCACCCACCACCAACCACCACCCACCACCCATCACCCATCACTACCCACTACCCATCACCACCCACCACCACCAACCACCACACGCCACCATCATCACCACTCACCACCCAACCACCACCACCACCACCCACCTCCACCATCCATCACCACAGCCTGCCACCACCACCCACAACCACTACCTACCAACCATCACCACTACCCACCACCACCAACCACTACCCACCACCCACCACCACAACCACCACCCACCACCACCACCCACCACCCGCCACCACCACCCATCACTACCCACCACCACCACCCACCACCTTCCCACCACAACCACCACCACCACCTGCCACCATCATCACCACCCAACCAGCACCACCCACACCCACCCACCACCCACCAAAACCACCACCCATCACTATTACCACCACTTGCAACCTCCCACCACCACCCATCACTATCACCACCACTTGCAACCTTCCACCACCACCCATCATTATCACCACCACTTGCAACCACCCATCGTGTATTGAATCACATGTGATTATTGATGGGTTTTATATACAACAAATAAACTAGAAAACAATTCCTAAGTTCACATGCAACCTACTTTGGATCTATGTTTTAACTATTGAACATACAACTTTGAATTGCAAAACAAGAACCCTAGAGGAGAGAGGCTAATTTCGAAATTAACAAACTAGGGTTTAGGGTTTACATACCTTTTAATTGTTATAGCAAACAATTGATATTCCCTTGGTCTTGATCTTGACCTTCTTGGAAGCTTTAGCACCACAAGTGTAATGCCTCTAATGGAATCACACCCACACTAGCAAGAAGGAAAGTAGAAGAGAGAGGGGAGAGGGAGTATGCAAAATCTCGGCCTTAGGGTTTCTTCAAAAGAAAGAGTGACCAAAAATATGAACCAGGAGGCTCCTTATATAGCTGAGGGATCTAGGGTTTAAGGGAAACCCTAGTTATCCTTTGCTTAGGGCCTAAGCAAACCCAAGGGCCTTATCCAAGCCCCTATGGACGAAATTATTAGGGTTTCCCCTAAAGATTTCGTCCACCCTCTTCCAAGGGGGTTCTAGAGCCTTCCACTCAACTATTAGATAATTGCAAACTAGTCCCTGCACCTTATAATTAATTCTTTTAACCCCAAAATCAATTCTGATTAATTTCTGGCTAACAATTAATTAAACATAATGATTTCTAATTAATATATTAATCCAATAACATATTAATAAATCATTTATATATATATTAATTTATTAATCTTATAAATTAATATCTCTCCTTTCATAATTTCCTTGTCCAGTTGCTAGGTTGAGGGCAACCCAAAAGGACTGTGCTGCTATCAATTCAAGTACATACCAATTATAGTTATGGGCTTAGACACCTAATCCAACAATTATATGTATTTAATCACATATGATTTACATGGACAATATTTGTTTTCACGTGTTGATTCAATAGTTGTTCTTGTGTATTTAATCACATGTGATTATATATATTTAATTACATATGATTCGTATGAAAAATATTTATTCTTGCATCAATTCAATAATTGTTCTAATATATTTAATCACATGTGATTATATGTATTTAATCACATATGATTTATTTGGACAAGATTCATTATTTTTTCTCAATTCAATAGTTGTACTCATGTACTTAATCATATGTGATTATATGTATCAAATCGCATGTGATTTATATTGATAATATTCATGAGTCAATATTTTTTCTTATGTATTTAATCATATGTGATTGTATGTATTAATCACATATGATTAATGTGGAAAAAGAAAAACTATTTAATCAAAAACGTGAAAATGAATCTTGTTTACAGAAATCATATGTGACTAAATGTACAAGAACAACTATTGAACAAGAATGTGAAAATTGATATTGTCCATATAAATCATATCTAATTATATACATATAATCTCATGTAATTAAGCACACAAGAACAACAACTGAATCGAGAACGCGAAAATAAATATTTTCCACATAAATTCTTTGTGATTAGATACATATAATCACATGTGATTATGTACATTTAATCACATATGATATATGTGGACAATATTTATCTTTGTGTTCTCGATTCAATAGTTGTTCTTATGTATATAATCATATGTGATTATATGTATCTAATCACATATGATTTATATAGACATCATTATTTTTTATCCGTATAAATCATATGTGATTAGATACATATAATCACATATGATTATATGTATTTAATCACATATGATTACAGTGGACAAAGAACAATTATTGAATCGAGAATGTGACAATGAATCTCATCCACATAAATAATATATGGTTGGATACATATAATCACATGTGATTATATGTATTTAATCACATATGATTAATTTAGATAAAGATTTGTTTTCGCGTTCTTGGTTCAATATTTGTTATCGTGTATATAATTACATGTGTTTGTATGTATCTAATCATATATGATTTAAATAGACAAGCTTTGTTTTTTCCACATAAAATCATGTGTGATTAGAAACATATAATCACATCTGAATAATGTATTTAATCACATATGATTAAAGTGGAAAAAAAAATTATTGAATCGAGAACGCGAAAAAGAATCTTAGCCACATAAATCATATATGATTAGATACACATAATCACAGGTATACGTATAATCAGTTGTGATTAAATACATGAGACGAACTAATAAATTAATATTATCCATATAAATCATATGTGATTACATGTGATTATATGTATCTAATCATATATAATTTCTGGGAAAGATTTATTTTTTCTGTTTCAATTCAATAAATTTTCTCTTGTATTTAATCGCATGTGACTATATGTATCTAATCACATATGATTTATATGGACAAAAATGAATTTTCTCAATATAAATCATATGTGATGAAATACATATATAATACATCTAATTATATACACGAGAACAAATGTTGAATCAAATATGAATAAAATGGGTGGTGGGTAGTGGTGAGTAGTGATAGGTGGTGGGTGATGAGTGGTAAGTGGCGGTGGTGCTGGTGGGTGACGGTGGAGGGTGGTGGTGATGGGTATTGAGTTTAATCAAATGTGATTATATGTATTTAATCATATGTGATTTATTTGGAAAAGATTTGTTTTAACGAATCTTGTTTATATAGTTGGTTTATAGTGGTGGTAGGTGGTGGTGGGTAATCACATGTTATTATATACATTTAATCACATATGATATATGTGGACAATATTTATCTTTGTGTTCTCGATTCAATAGTTGTTCTTGTGTATATAATCATATGTGATTATATGTATCTAATCACATATGATTAATTTTGTCCATATAAATCATATGTGATTAGATACATATAATCACATATGATTATATGTATTTAATCACATATGATTACAGTGGGCAAAGAACAATTATTGAATCGAGAATGTGACAATGAATCTCATCCACATAAATCATATATGATTGGATACATATAATCACATGTGATTATATGTATTTAATCAGATATGATTTATGTAGACAATATTTATTTTTGCGGTTTTGAATGAATAATTTCTTTTGTGTAATTCGTCACATCTGATTATATGTATATAATCACATATGATTTGAGGTGGACAAGATTCATTTTTGTCTTCTCGATTCAATAGTTGTGCTCATGTACTTAATCACATATGATCATACATATAATCGTATATGATAAAATACATGAGAACAACTATTGAATCAACAAAGCAAAAATGAATTATGTCCACATAAATCATATGTGATTAGATTCATATAATCACATGTGATTATACATATAATCACATGTGATAAAATACATGAGAACAACTATTTAATCCAACCCCTAGAGCTTAATATTCACAAATATCATGTTTTGAACCATATACTCATGACCAAAAACTCAAATAAAATCTTATAAAGTGTATTAACAAATAATAATTCATTGCTAAAAAAAATACATACCAAATATGTTAATTCCACCAGCAAATGTACTGAAGCTTGACAAGCCCACCTTTACAGAAAAAGAGTCACAATTTCTTTTAGGAACTTTGCCATTTCTCTCATCACTTTGTTTCCCATATATAATTGTTTCTACTTAGCTGCAAATGTAAAAAGTGAGAAACAATACGGGGATAATTACTTTTCTTGATGAGTTATTACTTCCTATTTTACCTTTTTTTTAAAGAAGAATGATAACCTAGTTTATTTTCTTCTTTACATGTTCACTGTCTCGTTCATATACATGATCACAACTGTCAGGTCTTAAACCCTTGAATCGAATTCGTATCAATTTTGTTAAGAAAAACATTGGCACTATCTGATGAAGTTAGGATAGATAAAACCAAATTGGTTTACATTTGAGGTGATTGCTACAGGTAAGAACATCCAAACCTGGTTATGCATGGCAGCCCACCAAATGCTTGTTGAATGTCTCAAGGAATTGCTTCAAAATCAGTGTCATGAACTGAATTTTGGTTGTATCTGATAGCTAGTAGTTAAGTTCAATCCTTTTCGATTATGGAGCTAACAAGTTAATCACCCTTGAGTAGTGTTGTCAATGAGGTTGGCTATATGTGAGAGAACCAGGAATATTGAACCAAGAAGTTAGCTTCTTTTGCAATTTTCATCATCATGATGGTGTTTTGGAACACGAGAAAAAGCTATTGAATCGAAAATGTAAAAACAAATCTCGCGTAGTGGGTGGTAGGTAGTGGGTGGTGACCATATGTATTTAATCACATATAAATAATGTGAAAAAAGGACAACTATTGATTATATGTATTTAATCACATATGATTATATTAATTTAATCATATGTGATTATATGTATTTAATCACATTTGATTTACATGGACAATAGTCATTTTCATTTTGATTTAATAAATTTTCTTATATATTTAATCAAATGTGATTATATGTATTTAATAACATATAAATAATGCGGACACATGACAACTATTGAACTGAGAATGCGAAAACGAATATTGTGTACATAAATCGTATGTGATTAAATACATATAATCACATGTGATTAAATACATGAGAATAACTATTGAATCGAGAAAATTTAAACGAATTTTGTCCATATAGATCATATGTGATTAGATACATATAGTCACGTATGATTAAATACACAATAATTATTATTGAATCGAAAACGCAAAAATGAATATGGTCCACATAAATCATATGTCATTTGATACATATAATCACATGCGATTATATTTATTTAATCACATATGATTTATATAGACAATATTTATTTTTCACGTTTTCGATTCAATAATTGATGTCGTGTATTTAATCGAAAGTAATCATATTACCTACTTATATATGATTTATTTGAACAATATTTGTTTTTACGTTATCGATTTCAATAAAAAAATTTGTGTATTTAATCACATATGATTATACGTATTTAATCACATATGATTTATATGGATAAGATTTGTTTTTGCGTTTTTGACTCAATAATTGTTCTTGTGTATTTAATATGAGAACAATTATTAAAAAAATAATTATTAAAACATTTTAAATATTAAAAAAGTCAAATATAACACATCAAAAAAAATTAAAGACAATTGTGAATTGTGATACTACTTTTCAATAAAAAAAAATATAGATAATGGGTTATGTGTAAATAATTTGGCTAACCCAAAATAAATCGGTGTTCTTTTCCAAAATACATACAAAGAAAGAACAAAATTATGCATTCTACATGATGTCATGGTGAGTCTCATAGTCTTTACAAAAGAAATTGATTTATATCATGCCATAAATGCGTTTATGTTGTCTCGGTATTAAGGAAGTTTTTAATATGAATATAATCTATGAAGAATTTGAAGTTATATGATAAAAAATTAACGATAAGATTCAATGATTTCAATTTTGCTAAAACAAAAAATATCACGTAATTATATATATATATATATATATATATATATATATATATATATATATATATATATATATATATATATGTGTGTGTGTGTGTGAAAGCACATTGTCTCTTAAATCAATAAACTAATATTTAAACTAAAAAAATAAATTCACTTTAGTACGGAGTAGGTGCTGACAAAAGTAAGTATTCATTAAATTGGATTGGTGATGAATATTTTTTTATTGTTTTAAAAGAATAAGGGTATACGGTTCATATTTTGAGGTACAAAATCTTCAAAATTATAATATCACCAAAAGAACTGCACAATGTAAAATGTAAAAGGGGAAAAAAGGTACGAGAGATCTAGAAAGAGGAACTCACCTGAACCAAAGCCACTGCCTCCCGTCGATTATACTCCTCCTCCTCCTCCACAACACATCGAACCATCTCCGAACCATGTACACCTACACAACGGATTTTGGTCGATAACGAGTTTGGTCAGCTGTCAAGACAGCTGAATGTCATTGGAAGCTCCTAGAACTGATTGTTGCTGAGAACCACAAAGCCTAACTAAGAGTAAGTGAGTACGAAGGCGGCGACAGTGGCCGGCGAAACCAGATCTGGTGGCCGGTGAATCGATGATGACTCAATGATTTCGTGGTGATGATGTCTTGTTTGTATAGTGTGATGCAGATCCATAATCGTCAGAGCAGAGACGATGATGGCGGTGTCGAAGGTACTCCAAATAATCAGTTTCTTGTAGCCAGACATCTCCTTCAAGCTTCTCTCATGAATTACGCTTTTAATTTCATTAATCGATTCACATCCATTATTCAGGTGAACAATCATCCTTCCGAACGCCTTCCTCTCCGGTGATAGTGTTCACTTCAGATCTGTGGTCTTTTCCAGATTCGGTGAACCGAGATAGAGAAATTGTGCCTTCTGCTTCATATCTAGTAGAAATCAGTCCTGGTGATCAGAGAAAAGGTATCGGTAAAACTTTTTGGATGGAAAGAGAGCTGGAGGGAGTTGGTTAAGGGAGAGGAGAGACGTAGAGAGAGAGGTTTTTTTCAGATGGTCGGAGGAGTTGACTGTCCGACGGTTCTAGCTTTCCAACGACGAAACGGCGGTTCTGACGACAGTTCCAGCGGTTGTCCGGTGGTCCCGATCTAGAGAGAGAGTGTGTGTGTACGGGGGCAAAGAGAACGTATGTGTGTATGAGTGTACGAGGGGCATCAATTTTTTTTTAAAAAAAATGTCGATATAATTTCTATTAGTTAAAACTTGTGGTCTAAATTGTTCTCAAATGTTCTCGCGGTAAAAAATGTTCTCGATTGAACATATATATATATATATATATATATATATATATATATATATATATATACACTTTAATAAATGAAGGTTTTTTTGCCACATGTCACACTTTCATTCAATTTGTCAAATGTCATTTTGTGATTATTTTGAATTAATTTCTTTTCCACATGTCACATAATATGCATATGTTAGCCACACATACTTTCATATCATAAATATATATAAATTTTTAATTTTCCACGTCATTAAAAAAAATATTATTATATTAACTTTATTTTAACATATAAATATTATGTTTTACAATGTATCCAAATTTTCAAAAGTTACCTACACATATATTAAGTTTCTACATATGTGTAGATAGTTTACCCACCTATAAATAAAATTCAACACATGTCTTGGTAATTTAACATGTAATCTATCGACAAATTTTGAGGAGAATTTTTCAACCAAAAAAAAAATTGTGGCCAAAAGATATTACCAACATATATTAAGTGTTCATGTTTATGAAATAAAATTATTGACATTTATCCTAACATATACAAACATGTGTGGGTAGTTACCCACACATTGGCATATGTAGCTAAATTATGTATGGGTAAACACCCCAATTTCTTGTAGTGACATGTCATTTTATGGGTTTTCTATTTTAATAAATTCCAAACAATACTTTAATGTAATAGTTATAATAAATATAGTAATAAATGAATATCAATTTCATTAATGGATTTACCTTCTTATTTCAAAATTTCCAAATTAAAGCTCATTAGTTTATTTTGTTTATTTATTTAAATTTAAAAGATAAAAAAATCAATTTTAATAATTCATTATTTTTCTTATTTACTTATAAATCTAAAGTTCTTAAATATTTAGACCTTTATATTTAATTTTTTTTAATTAACTCATCTAATACATGAGTCTTACACCTAGTATATATATGGGAATGTTCAAATGAGAAAAATTATGAAATCGAGAACGCGAGAACAAATATAGTCCACATATTTTAAATCTATCGCTTAAGCACTCTAGCGTACCGGAACGAGATAACAGATAATATTCATATATGAATAAGTATATTGTAATGTCCCAAAAATTAAGGCCAAAAATTTCATTTTAATAATAGTAAACTACATCATCCAAAATTTGTTTGTAAAACCATAAAAGAAAAATCAGATTATGTCAATAATCATCCAATTACATCAGATCACAAAATGTGGAACAACGTAGTGTGAGCAATAGGCCTGTCGAAAATAACCGAAACCCGTTCTACGTACCCGACCCGTTCCGAATTCGGGTAGAATGGGTCGGGTAGAGCGGGTAACGGGTATGAACATTCGGGTAATAGGTTAACCCGATAATAGTATAGGTCGGGTTTTAGGTATAAATATTAATTTTCGGGTATACCCGAATTCATTTTTTAAAATAATACATAGTATATTTAAATATTAGTATATCCCATATCCCATATATTATATAGGGTATTGTACTATTGGTAACTCGAGGCAGAAACACGCTTGAAAAAAAATTAAAACCCTTCACTTCTTCTTGATCGACACAATCAAACACAGGCACGCTCCATATTTCTTGTTTCGAATTCCGATCCTCAAAGACGCAATTCTCAACCTCTATCTTCGTTATAAGCTGAAAATTCTCAGCCTCGAGCGTCGTTATAGGCTGAAAATTCTCCTAATGCATATTCTCACTAGCCATGCATCATGAACCTACATTATACAACGATAACAATGAAGTGGTGCAGCAGATTCTGGTTTTGAATCCAATATAACCCAATAAGAGTTATTTAATCCAATAATAAACATGATAAATTGTTGTAGTTGAGATTACAATATAACCCAAAATTAGTTGGATTCAAAATATGTGTGTTAAACATGGGGTTAATTTCCTCGAGATTCAATAGACTAGAATGACATGTGTATGCTCCTCAAAATACTCACATACCTGTGGCTTCTTTAACTTGAAATGGACTATTTTGCTACCAATTTTTTATTAAACCAACCAAAAAAAGAAAAAAAAAAAGAAAGAAAAAAGAAACATTTTCGGGTATATCCGATAATTACCCGAACCGACCTAAAACCCGCATACCCGAAAACCCGAATTACAATATAGGTCGGGTATCGGGTATTATTTTCTTAAGGAAATACCCGTTCTACCCGACCCGTTCTACCCGAAAATTTTACCCAATCGACACCCCTAGTGTGCAATGCGATCATCCCGAGCCCTTCCCCTTCAATCCAGAAGTACCTGAAACATAAACAAAAAACTGTAAGCACGAAGCTTAGTGAGTTCCCCAAAATACCTCATGTCATACATATCAAACATACAATGGGCCATGCCCAACAACCATCGGGCCCTACCCGACATCAAACTCCACTTGGAACATATATGTTAATAATATGAGATGGGCTCCGCCTCATCACATTCATCAGGCCTCGCCCGGTCTACATATAGACACATAAAACTCATGCAATAATCACTAAGGCAAATAGCATAAATTATGTGCTATGTGTATAGTCACTTTCATTTTACACATAGATATGAAGTATTTTATATAAATTATGTGCTATGTGTATAAATATATGTTGTATGTTTACCTGAGATGTTTGCTGGATGAAAGATCTGAAGCTCTTTCTTTTCAGATCTGAACTTCTTCCTTTAGATCTAAACATTTTCTTCCAGATCTAAACTTTCTCCTTCAGATCTAGATTTTCCTTCGGATCTAAACTTTTTCTTTTTAGATCTAAGACTTTTCTTCAGATCTGAATGATATATGTATTTTTGTCAGATCTAACCCTTTTCTTTCAGATCTGAACTTTTTCCTTCAGATATGGACTTTCTCACTGCAGATCTGAACTTTTCAGATCTAAACCTGATATATGGATGATTTATACTTGAGATTTGTGCTGGATGAAAGATCTAAACTTCTATCTTTCCAGATCTGGCCTTTTCTTCAGATCTAGACTGTATATATGTATTTTATGCATTGAAAGTTATGATGAAAGATTTAAACTTTGTTTTTCAGATCTAGACTTTTTTTCTTCAGATCTGAACCGTATATGTATTTTCTTTACAGATCTAAACTATTTCTTCCAATCTGAACTGTATATGTATTTTATATCTACAAATATGTTGGGTAAAACATGGGTAGATGAAATAGTTGGTGTGTGATGAAAGATGAGTTAGAGGATGAGATAAAAGGGTGATATAGATTATGAGATGAAGGTGAGAGGTGAAAAATGAGAGAAACCTTTACCCAAACGATGACATCGTCATCTAGCAGAGTACGGATGACAACCATGGACTATTCTAGACAGTTTGTGGAGCACTAGTAGGCTCGCTACCTGTAGGTGTTGTGAACGATACATTCACCCGGTGTACTCTAAAACCCCATTGACATGTATTGCAGGTGGACTCCCGCAAATAATACTGTCGATAAATGAGAGCTATGGACTTAGCACCCGTTGGATGAACCCTGGCAGCTATGGATTTAGTGCATGTTATATAAACCTTGACGATGATGGACTTCGTGCCTATTCCTTAGGAAAACCCTTAGGAATGAGTGATAGATGATTCTTAGGGTAGATCCCTAGGAATTAAAGAAGATAATGGGGATGGGTAATTGGGTTAAGTGTTTGATGATAAAACATAATAACTTATTATTGTGGGTTGAAAACCCTATGTACTCACCAGGTTTCCCAACCTGACTGTCACAACTAGCATTTTAGCTAGGAAATTCTAGTCTCATGTAAACAACATCTACTGTGATACTTGTAACGCTAATTTGATATTATGCACTATGCTCGTTCAATGACAACAAACTTAATCAATGTTCACAAGTAAAGTTCAGAACCTTATACAAAGCATCTCATATAGTCAACCAAGGGTTGAAAACCCTAAAAATCCCGGTTTAAGTTTAATATGAACTAGGATTTTCTTATTGGGCTTAATGGATTAATAAACCTTCAACTTGACTATTTTGGGCCTAGGAACCCCAATTGGGCTCTAATTAGACCCACATTCATAAGATTTTAGCATTTTGGGTCATGTGAACTTAGAACAATGCATCTTATCTCTAATGGGCCTTGTTGGGCCATAAATGATTTCATTTGTCCTAATGGGTTGTAAACCCTTTTAATTGGGCTTCATTAGTCCGAGAACCTTAATAAGGGCCCAATGGGCCGAAAAATATTATTAGGCTTCTTAAAATCGAACAAAACCAAGAATGGGCCCAAACCATTCCATTTCCATTTCTTCTTAGCCCATTCTCAGCCCAACCTTGTAAAAAAAGGAAAACAAATGGGAGGATATTTGAGGTGCCACCTCATAATTACCTAGTGGTCTTCTATGCTAGTTACCCTTCAAACAAACAACTAGTCTCATGTCTCTAAGCACCTATCACATCTCAATCTCTCATCTCTTTTCCCTCTCTTCTTCTACCTCTCTGCCGAACACACCTTCCCACCACCTTCCATTTCCTTTCAAACACTTTCAAGACTCTCTCAAGAACTCCTCTCTACTCCTCAAAATTTTATGACCATTGGAAGGTGCTTTTAAGAAGTTTGCATCAAGTCCTCATCCATAATTGGTAATCTACTCTTACTCAAGCAAGTTTAACTTCATAATTTTGTTAAAACTTGTTACTAATTTGCTCCAAACCGTGGATCATACTTCACTAGAACCATCTAAGTTCAAAAATCATCTCAAGGAGCTTGCTAGGGCCGAGAATCACATCATCTCCTTCCATCTCTTCATCAAACCGATAACAACAAAGCAAGGTGAGTTCATACCCCCCTTGTTTTTGGTTTTAATATGTTTTGGGGGAGAATACAAGTTGCATATGTGGTAGATCTATGTATTTATGCATGTTATGTGTGTTTTTCTTTATTTAAGTTGTGATTATGTGATGAAACACTATAGATCTCGAAAATTCCAACCAAAAGTTGTGATATTTGTAAACTAAAACACTTCATACAACTTACTATAAAGATAAATGTGTTAAACATGTGAAGATTCATAAGAAACTAAACAAAATCTTGAAAAAGGGGCCATTCTTGACAATTAAACAAAAAGATGAGACCCTCTTGACATTTACGGTTTTTACAAGGGTCAAAAGAGTCATTTTATTGTAAAAGTGGGTCTTTATGATATTCATGACATTAAAGGGGCCAAAAGTGTAATTTTCGCATAATGGGCCATATTATGGGCCTTTACGGTTATTGGACCCAAAATGTAAAAATTATTTTTTTTGTGGACTAAAATGTCATTCTATACAAATTTGATCCAAAAATGAAAATTTACGGTTTTGTGGGCTGAAAATGACATTTTATTCAAATTTGGGCCTAAAATGTTATTTAAACAAAATTTGGGCTGAAAATGTCATGTTTATCAAAAATGGATTAAAAATGTAAATTCTTATAATAACGGGCTGAAAACAGAAATATATATATATATTTGGGCCAAAAATGTCAATTTATATATATTTGGGCCAAAAATGTCATTTTATTAGAACTAAGCCCATAAATGTAAACTTTTAAGTCCTAAGGGACCCAAAGTGTCAATCTTACAAAAATGTGCCTAAAACCTTATATTTTCAGTTTATTGGGCCAAAATTGTCACTATTACAAAAATTAGGCCTTTTTATGTTATTTTGGTAAACGATATAGCTTAAATAAATTAAGTACGACAAACAGACTAAATACATCGATAAAACAACTATTAGGTCTAATACTCTTGGGGCATGGTAAATGGGCCTTAGTGGTCCATTTACATGTTTATCGGACCTAATACTTCCATTACATGCTTATTGGGCTTTGTGGTCCATATACATTTTTGTTGGACCTAAACTATACATTACATGTTTGTTCGGCCATAGTGGGCTTACTACATGTTTGTTGGGCCTCGTACATTCATATACATACTCGTTGGACTTCTCAAACATAAAACATACAAGTAAACATTATATAACACAATACAACATTCGCGTAAACTCGGTCAAGGTTGCTAGTGAGACATGTCGGTTGACACCTCTAGAGTGTATGATCGTAGCCTGTAGTTATAACCAGAGTCTCCTGGAGGGAGAGCGAGAGTTTGTGTATAGATCAATACGGGGTGACTCCCCACACCTGAGCTGTTCGCTACAGTTAGACTAGACCAGTATAGGGTGACAAACCTTACCGTAAATCAAGCCGACGCCTAAGAACGTCACGACAGGCGAATTCGTCATAATCAAGAATGGTTAACACGGCTCACTTAGAGATCCTCTCCAACATAATTTTATGGAACACCTATAAAATCTTGTGGATACAAAACATACATACACTGATATTCGGTCTTACGGTTGAGACCACAACACTTTTATAAACAGAAAATATAGGATTTTCTGGGGTAATACACAGTTAAACAATACCTTTTACTTGCTACAGAAAATACATGGTTTTTATCTGGATTACATTTTTTTTACATTCCAAATACAGAAAACGCACATGCATTAATACTTGATTTCGATACATCACGTTCAAACCATTTTATTTTAGAAAATATCGGATTTTCTGGTGTTTTACAAATACTTCAAAACTTTTCATTCAAATATGCTTATGAACTCACCAACATTATATATGTTGACGTTTTCAAAATAACTTGTATTCTCAGGGAATCGTTAAGCGGAAAGGTCAGCAAGAAATGTGGAATTTGTTATATTTTGCTATCATCATACATTTAATATATTGGACATGTAATTTATCATACTGTACTTGATGTAAACAATGTTGGTTGTATTTTGATATGTATGATGATGGTGTTGTCTAGTTTCAGTTGTCACACCCCGATCCATGTCGGAATCGATCGAGGCGTGATATATTGTTCAAAGTCTCATGACAACTATGTTATAATATGATTAGATTCAATTAAGTACTAAGTATGCAAACAAGATCCACAACATACAAATACAAATCCAAATACGAACAACATTTATTACATCAAATTTAAATAGTCTTGTGGATTTCTAAGGCACAACCTATTTTTCATCAACTTCATTCTTCAAATCTGCATCATGGGTAAAAACAGGTCAACTACGAGAGTTGGTGAGTAATCTAATTTTAGTAGAGAAAATTGTGAAGTTGAAACCTTTATAATTGGAAATTTGTTTTCTTTTGAAGTCGGCAAACAATTGTATTTGAGATAACGGTTTATAAATCAAAAATTGATTAACAAATGATAACAACAACAATAAGTCCTCACCCTATATATACATATGTATGTATATATATATATATATATATATATATATATATATATATATATATATATATATAAATATATATAGGATGGAGCATCTAATCATCATACACACTCAACCACGTGCGATCAATCACCTTAGCGTCCCAAGGCGGGGTGGTCAACCCAATAGCGCTATTATTGTCCATAACGTACCTCAAGAATACGGACATAGTCATGGAGATTAGACTAAAAATGATAATGCACTACAAGTACATGTAGCGTAAACAAACAATAGTTATACAATTAATGACTCACGTATAAATGTCCCAACAATGTCTCAATTGTGATAAAACAATAAAATGAAGTTGGAACATATTAGAACCACATGATACACCCCAAAAGTATTGAAAATTATAAAATATGGGGTAGATTACTCACATTAGTCCCAAAAAGAAATGCGTGTGTCGTACGATAGACGATTCGGGTCAAAATGACGTAGAACCTAATATAATTAATAGTTTTGGTTTAGGAACTGCTAAACGAGAATGGAGTATTAATACAAATAATTAGACACATATTCTTATATTAGATGAATTAACAATAATTCATTTTGATTATAATATTAAGGTATTTATTTGTTAAATGAATTTTAAATTGAATTACTTACTTTGCATAATTAATTTATATTTTCAATTTATGCCAGATTTTAATAATTTCTTATTAAAATAATAACTTGCCCAATTATAAGTATTTACAGATTTTAACAATTATTTATATGAAATAATCATTAAAATGCATTTTTACATGTTTAAATACTTAGGAAAATAGTTTTAAATAGTAAACAGTATTGAAAAATTATGAAATTATTAGGAAATCATTATTGCATACAATATGAATTACTGTAAAATTTGTATATTTTTCTGAACTGTTTTAGTATTTATTTAATATTTTAATGATTAAACAACACAAAATTCGGGAAAAATAGTAAATGATTCTCAAAAAATCTGTAAAATTAACCATAGTTTTATAACATGATGTAGAGCTCAGTGTATAAGTTTCAGATATTTGTGACTATGGGAAGTATTTTTTATATATTTCATTATTAATTAATCAATAAAATCATAAATAATAGTAAAAAGTAATATAAATGCATGAAACTTCATATATCATGTTTAATCAGTATACAGGTCATCCCAGAATTTTCTCAGAATTTATTGAATGCAAAAAGTATTTTATGTGAATTATTGCCCTACTTTATTGCAATAATTATAGTAATTCAATAAAAATAAATTATTTTCTGAAAATTTCCAGAACTTCTTATTTTATTGATGGGATTATGAAAAAAATCAGGTTTATGCATAAAATGAGTTTTAGATATTTTGGTGGATTTAATTTGTTTCTTGTATGAATATGAAACTTTTAACAACATACCTTGATGAATGCTTCAAGAGGGATGAAGATTTGAGTATAATAGATTGTTCTTGGATGGAATATGAGTATTCTTGGAGGAAATTTCGAGATTGAGAGTGAGAGAAAGAATAGAGAAGGTTTAAGTGGTGAAGAGAATAATGTGTTGGGAGAAAAAGGAAAGGAAAGTGGATGGGAGGTGTGAGTGGGAGACCATGGGAATAATCTTTTTGCTTTTGGTGGTCTTCATAATTTCCCACTAACACAAGCATCTTTTACATAATTAATATAAGAGTTTTATAAAATTTAATGTAAAGTTTATAAAAATAGAGTTTTATAAAATTTATGTAAAGTTTATAAAAATGGAGTTTTATAAAAGATGAGTTATTATTTGATTATAACAATCTACTTTGATTTGAAGTTTAATTATAGCATTCAAGTTTGATTCTTTTAAATTTAATTAGAGCATTATACTTTGATTTGATTTTAATATGGTATCATAATTTAATTTGATTATAGTTATAACGGTGTACTATACTATGTTGCTATTAACGTCAATTTATATCGTAGTGTATGAGTTTCGATCCTATTAGCGTCAAGTAATCTTGAGTAGGGTTTGAATGAGATTGCGAGAGGTTTCGTTTGTGATCTTTTTGAGTGTCCGGCTTCGCAACGCAAGGTCCATAGACCCCGTTAAGCCATGATTTAGTGTCCTACACAATCCCGATGATTGTGCAATAGTGTTTTATCGCTTTGGTTCGTTGTTTAGCACTGTTAAGGCTAAGGAATATCAAACACATGAACTTTCCAAATGATGTTTTCTCATTAAAATAGTGAATTGTACAGTGATTACATAACGTAAACCCTAACATACAAGGGTTAATGGAGTTGACCGGTTTAACTTGTTGACTTTGTTTGACTTTGACTTGACCGAAATTTGATGGTTGTCACATCATCCCCCCGTTAGAGGGAATTTCGTCCCGAAATTTGCATTTTGACTGGGACTTCAAGAGTTTGGAAAAAGATGTGGAAAACGTTTCGTAGTACAAGAAATTAATTTTGGTGAGGAACAACCCGCCTGATGTCACATAACGACCTTGGAAATTTCTTATTGTAACTTGAACTGAGTCGATTTAAAAGGAGTTTATTGTTTTGGGATGATAGAGTATTCTATGTGTGCTTTTATACTCCCTGTTTTATCCTTGGTATTACCACTATGAATATTTTATAACGTAGTTAGCGAGTTCCATCATTACTTATGTTTCAACAAATTTTGACGAAATTTGCATTATAAGTCCTACCAGTTCTTTTATAGTAGCTTGGCGTAAACTAGTCGTATATCATTAAGATTGCAAGGGCATTCGGATGGGTGACCCCGCCTTAAGCCCACAACCAAACAAGGAACAGGGAATGAGGCGGAATCACACATTCTAAGTCCATAGAATCTTAATGATATATGACCATAATGTTTACACTAGCCATCATAGATTCCAGGGGCGTAGTATTATTGGGCTAGAGGTAGGAATTGTAGTTCAAAATAAAATAGTTATAAGCCTGCTATCTTCAAACTTGGGCTTTGGCCCCTCCCGATTCCTAATCAGAATGGTCCAATACTCCCAATTCTCCAAGCGACCAAGCGGTATCAAGAAATCAAAATCGATTCATCCCCATTTTCCCAATTCGCTGCCTATCTCGCCTGCTGTTCTTTTGTCGCTGGCTCGCCAAGTCAGTCGCCTGGTCTCACTCTCGCCAATCGCCATCGCCAAGTGCCCAAGTCCCCATTCTCACTTCACAGAAATCAGGTATGTAATCCCGAGACCCAAATCCTGTTTAGATGTTCTTTCTTTTCTGATTGTAAGATTGTTGATTGTTGGTGTTGGCGTATTGCACTGCTGCTGCTGTTTTCTGTCAATTTGTTGCCTATTTATGCGTTACTACTGTCTTACTGAGTTTCCTTTTAATTTGGCTGTCATTTGCGATTTGGCGATTTGCCAATTTGATTTATAAGTTATGAACTTATAGATTTGGTTATTGATTTGGTTAGGCTTAACAGCTTGTCAGCTTCAAACAAAACTGAAAAGTGACAACAAAGATTGATTTGGTTATTGTTAAATGAGTTATTGGTTATTGTTCTAATTTTGAATTTGATTTTGTTTTGATTGGATCAATTGTTCCTTCATTTTGATTTTTTCTAGATATAATCATGGGAAAGATGAAAACATGGAAAGAGAAATTGTTGTCTGCTTACTAATATATCATTCATAATCTGTTTTTAAAGACATTAAAGGCTGTCGGGCTGAGTTGTAATTCTTTTTCTAGGTGTTTTTGGTGTTTATTTGTTGAAAACAATCTGTTTTTTTTTAATGTTAATTTCAGTTTATAATTTTTTCTCCCCCCCCCCCAAGTTAATTGTTCAAGCTCCGCCACTGATAGATTTACTAGTAAAAACCCTGAGTTTTTTTTTACATAGATGATAAGTCTTATTTGGGTTTTGCCGTGTTCTCAAGATTCATGGTTTATATACTTGAATCGATGCTAGTTTTAGTAATAAAAAGAAATTTTGAATTTAAACGTCGGGGTTAGAAGCTTGTACTGATATTTAAGGGGTTAAAAAATAAAATTTTATTAGTTACCTATAGCGACACACAAGTCATAATTTGCATGTGTGAAGACTTGGAGTACTTTCTAATTGGTTCGTGTGTGAAGACTTGGAGTACTTTCTAACTGGTTCATGTGTGAAGACTTGGAGTACTTTCTAATGAAAAGTGTGCTACTGGGGAAATTTGAAACTGGTACGTAGCTTCAAAGTCAAGAATATGCAGTAGGCATGTGATGCATTAAATGCATGAGGCACATAAGTCATAATTTGCAGCAACATATACGTATATGTGTGTGAATTGAAGAAGAAGGTTACGGCTCATAGACCATATATATTCATTTCCTCTTTATTTGTTATTAGTTACTTCTCCCACTTCACTTATATAAATCATCACATTCTTACTGTAATTTTTAACTTCTCCCTCACAAATGGATCCACCTGCAGATCATCAAAACCCCATAGATGACCTCGATTGGTTTCAGTACTTTGATCATCAAGATCTTTTCAGGTATATATAAACATCACTCATTACCCCATCTTTCGCACAGAAAAGTGATTTTGTCTATATTGATCAAAACATGGTTTGGATTTGTAGTGATCAAAAAAAGTCTTTCATCGTGTTGGATTTGATTATCTTGAGTTTTTTTTTTTTTTTTGGATTTTTGCAGTGGTGACATGCTCGACCATCATGATTACGAGTTGTCGGAAAAATTGCATGAAGTGCTCGATCAGAACGTTTCCACAGTACTTAACAAAGATCAAAACATCATTTCTAGAAATGAGTTTCACGATTTGGATCCCTTTAAAGACATAAGCTTATGGGATTGTTGGGAGGATGGTAATTTACCATTGGTTAGTTTCAGTGAAGACTGTAAATCCGGTGGTGAGGCTACAGGTAGTTCTAGTGCTGCCACCACTGATCACGGTGGCCGGAAGGTGGCAAATAGATTGAGACCATTGGAGTTTGAAGAGATAGCGAAGTACTTTGAGATGCCGATAATCATGGCAGCAAAGGAACTAGGGATAGGGTTAACATTGTTGAAGAAAAGATGCAGAGAGCTAAACATAAACAGATGGCCTCATAGAAAACTTAAGAGCCTTCAATCCCTCATTCAAAATGCCAAGGTAAACTACGATAATAACCTTCTATACATTACTCATGCATGTATGCATGCACTTGGTAACCAAAGTTGTTTTGGTATTTTCTAAAATTTTAATTATTAGTTTCTTTATAACATAAACATAGGCCCTAGGCATATGCCACATCAAATCAATTGTTTTACTACGATTTCTGATTTATATTTACATAAACTTAACTCATTGTAAATTTTATGAACTCACACGAAAAATATATTGCATCTACCTAAAAAAACTAGGAGTTGGGATTAAAGGAGGAGGTAGAGACGTTAGCAGGGCACAAGAAGATGATGGAGAAATTGCCAGGTATGGAATTGACAGAAAGAACAAAGAAGCTTAGGCAAGCTTGCTTCAAAGCTATTTATAAGAAGAGAGGACTTAACAATCCTTAGTCCTTACCTTTTCTTTTAGCCATTTTGTTATAATTAGTGGATTTTAATCTACATTGTATGTGTTTTTCTCTTGATAGATTGATACCCTTTTTAGTTTCATTGTGTTTGTCTATTGATTTTTTATGCAGAAAATTTTGTATAATTTGGGTATTATAGTTTGTATTATGTATTTAGCTATATTCTAGATTGCCGACACGACTACGCTGACGACTCTATACCAGAGGTCTATATAAATAGACTTATGAATTTAGTAGGAATAACTTGATTATAATCTTGTGATTTGTTCCATGTCTGGTCCACTCCTAAGATTCACTCGACATGCCCCCAGTTATGTGTAATTAAAATTTTATTAGACTGTTGATCCTAATGAGTCTACCCTAAGTCCACAACCAAACAAGGAACATGTCAACTATGAGAAACACGCATATGGACTTGTGAGTTATTTGTAAATTGATTAGGGAAATAAAGTTTTTAGACATTGTTGGGTAAAATAATTGTAAAACACTTGTTGGGCCATGGTTAGGAGTGTTGGGCACCTTTTGGGCTTTCCATGGTTACTAAATGTGAAACATGTAGCACTTGCGTGGGCCCCCACAAAACTAAGTTTTCACATTTCTTTCCCACTTCTAGGCCCATTAGGGAGCTTAATAGTCCAATGAGTTGGCCATTTTGGAGTGTATCCTTTCGGATACGTTTGATAAGGTCGGGTATTTTGATGGCTCAAAAGTAATGTGAATGACGCGCTTTGGCCTATAGGTTTGGGAACTCTCGCCTTTGGTCCCCAGATAAGCAAACTGGTCCCTCGGTTGATTGGGATGTATACGAATGCTTACCTAGTCAGGACTTTCGGGCTACCGACACCTCCCCCTTCCAGTTACTACGCGTCCATTACTATGATCCTACCCAACTAGAGTGGATGACTTTGAATTTCCTATGAGCTCTAAGGAATACATATATGTATATACATTTTGTTAAACAACTTGAGTATGTGTGCGATTTTCAGAGAAAGTGGAGAATATTCACAAGTGTATGCACACATATAAGTGTCAGGAGTAATACGTATGCACATAAGGGAGCAATTAACACACAAAGGTATTCCTAGGATTTTCTAAGTACGAATTGCATGCAGTTGTGTGTGCATTTTATAAACTAGCATACGAGAGGACCCTAGAGGCTATAGACTAGGTCAAGGCAATTAACCTAATTCCCTATAGTCAAGGGCTCTGATACCAATCTGTCACACCCCGATCCTTGTCGGAATCGATCGAGGCGTGATATATTGTTCAAAGTCTCATGACAACTATGTTATAATATGATTAGATTCAATTAAGTACTAAGTATGCAAACAAGATCCACAACATACAAATACAAATCCAAATACGAACAACATTTATTACATCAAATTTAAATAGTCTTGTGGATTTCTAAGGCACAACCTATTTTTCATCAACTTCATTCTTCAAATCTGCATCATGGGTAAAAACAGGTCAACTACGAGAGTTGGTGAGTAATCTAATTTTAGTAGAGAAAATTGTGAAGTTGAAACCTTTATAATTGGAAATTTGTTTTCTTTTGAAGTCGGCAAACAATTGTATTTGAGATAACGGTTTATAAATCAAAAATTGATTAACAAATGATAACAACAACAATAAGTCCTCACCCTATATATACATATGTATATATATATATATATATATATATATATATATATATATATATATATATATAGGATGGAGCATCTAATCATCATACACACTCAACCACGTGCGATCAATCACCTTAGCGTCCCAAGGCGGGGTGGTCAACCCAATAGCGCTATTATTGTCCATAACGTACCTCAAGAATACGGGCATAGTCATGGAGATTAGACTAAAAATGATAATGCACTACAAGTACATGTAGCGTAAACAAACAATAGTTATACAATTAATGACTCACGTATAAATGTCCCAACAATGTCTCAATTGTGATAAAACAATAAAATGAAGTTGGAACATATTAGAACCACATGATACACCCCAAAAGTATTGAAAATTATAAAATATGGGGTAGATTACTCACATTAGTCCCAAAAAGAAATGCGTGTGTCGTACGATAGACGATTCGGGTCAAAATGGCGTAGAACCTAATATAATTAATAGTTTTGGTTTAGGAACTGCTAAACGAGAATGGAGTATTAATACAAATAATTAGACACATATTCTTATATTAGATGAATTAACAATAATTCATTTTGATTATAATATTAAGGTATTTATTTGTTAAATGAATTTTAAATTGAATTACTTACTTTGCATAATTAATTTATATTTTCAATTTAGGCCAGATTTTAATAATTTCTTATTAAAATAATAACTTGCCCAATTATAAGTATTTACAGATTTTAACAATTATTTATATGAAATAATCATTAAAATGCATTTTTACATGTTTAAATACTTAGGAAAATAGTTTTAAATAGTAAACAGTATTGAAAAATTATGAAATTATTAGGAAATCATTATTGCATACAATATGAATTACTGTAAAATTTGTATATTTTTCTGAACTGTTTTAGTATTTATTTAATATTTTAATGATTAAACAACACAAAATTCGGGAAAAATAGTAAATGATTCTCAAAAAATCTGTAAAATTAACCATAGTTTTATAACATGATGTAGAGCTCAGTGTATAAGTTTCAGATATTTGTGACTATGGGAAGTATTTTTTATATATTTCATTATTAATTAATCAATAAAATCATAAATAATAGTAAAAAGTAATATAAATGCATGAAACTTCATATATCATGTTTAATCAGTATACAGGTCATCCCAGAATTTTCTCAGAATTTATTGAATGCAAAAAGTATTTTATGTGAATTATTGCCCTACTTTATTGCAATAATTATAGTAATTCAATAAAAATAAATTATTTTCTGAAAATTTCCAGAACTTCTTATTTTATTGATGGGATTATGAAAAAAATCAGGTTTATGCATAAAATGAGTTTTAGATATTTTGGTGGATTTAATTTGTTTCTTGTATGAATATGAAACTTTTAACAACATACCTTGATGAATGCTTCAAGAGGGATGAAGATTTGAGTATAATAGATTGTTCTTGGATGGAATATGAGTATTCTTGGAGGAAATTTCGAGATTGAGAGTGAGAGAAAGAATAGAGAAGGTTTAAGTGGTGAAGAGAATAATGTGTTGGGAGAAAAAGGAAAGGAAAGTGGATGGGAGGTGTGAGTGGGAGACCATGGGAATAATCTTTTTGCTTTTGGTGGTCTTCATAATTTCCCACTAACACAAGCATCTTTTACATAATTAATATAAGAGTTTTATAAAATTTAATGTAAAGTTTATAAAAATAGAGTTTTATAAAATTTATGTAAAGTTTATAAAAATGGAGTTTTATAAAAGATGAGTTATTATTTGATTATAACAATCTACTTTGATTTGAAGTTTAATTATAGCATTCAAGTTTGATTCTTTTAAATTTAATTAGAGCATTATACTTTGATTTGATTTTAATATGGTATCATAATTTAATTTGATTATAGTTATAACGGTGTACTATACTATGTTGCTATTAACGTCAATTTATATCGTAGTGTATGAGTTTCGATCCTATTAGCGTCAAGTAATCTTGAGTAGGGTTTGAATGAGATTGCGAGAGGTTTCGTTTGTGATCTTTTTGAGTGTCCGGCTTCGCAATGCAAGGTCCATAGACCCCGTTAAGCCATGATTTAGTGTCCTACACAATCCCGATGATTGTGCAATAGTGTTTTATCGCTTTGGTTCGTTGTTTAGCACTGTTAAGGCTAAGGAATATCAAACACATGAACTTTCCAAATGATGTTTTCTCATTAAAATAGTGAATTGTACAGTGATTACATAACGTAAACCCTAACATACAAGGGTTAATGGAGTTGACCGGTTTAACTTGTTGACTTTGTTTGACTTTGACTTGACCGAAATTTGATGGTTGTCACATCATCCCCCCGTTAGAGGGAATTTCGTCCCGAAATTTGCATTTTGACTGGGACTTCAAGAGTTTGGAAAAAGATGTGGAAAACGTTTCGTAGTACAAGAAATTAATTTTGGTGAGGAACAACCCGCCTGATGTCACATAACGACCTTGGAAATTTCTTATTGTAACTTGAACTGAGTCGATTTAAAAGGAGTTTATTGTTTTGGGATGATAGAGTATTCTATGTGTGCTTTTATACTCCCTGTTTTATCCTTGGTATTACCACTATGAATATTTTATAACGTAGTTAGCGAGTTCCATCATTACTTATGTTTCAACAAATTTTGACGAAATTTGCATTATAAGTCCTACCAGTTCTTTTATAGTAGCTTGGCGTAAACTAGTCGTATATCATTAAGATTGCAAGGGCATTCGGATGGGTGACCCCGCCTTAAGCCCACAACCAAACAAGGAACAGGGAATGAGGCGGAATCACACATTCTAAGTCCATAGAATCTTAATGATATATGACCATAATGTTTACACTAGCCATCATAGATTCCAGGGGCGTAGTATTATTGGGCTAGAGGTAGGAATTGTAGTTCAAAATAAAATAATTATAAGCCTGCTATCTTCAAACTTGGGCTTTGGCCCCTCCCGATTCCTAATCAGAATGGTCCAATACTCCCAATTCTCCAAGCGACCAAGCGGTATCAAGAAATCAAAATCGATTCATCCCCATTTTCCCAATTCGCTGCCTATCTCGCCTGCTGTTCTTTTGTCGCTGGCTCGCCAAGTCAGTCGCCTGGTCTCACTCTCGCCAATCGCCATCGCCAAGTGCCCAAGTCCCCATTCTCACTTCACAGAAATCAGGTATGTAATCCCGAGACCCAAATCCTGTTTAGATGTTCTTTCTTTTCTGATTGTAAGATTGTTGATTGTTGGTGTTGGCGTATTGCACTGCTGCTGCTGTTTTCTGTCAATTTGTTGCCTATTTATGCGTTACTACTGTCTTACTGAGTTTCCTTTTAATTTGGCTGTCATTTGCGATTTGGCGATTTGCCAATTTGATTTATAAGTTATGAACTTATAGATTTGGTTATTGATTTGGTTATGCTTAACAGCTTGTCAGCTTCAAACAAAACTGAAAAGTGACAACAAAGATTGATTTGGTTATTGTTAAATGAGTTATTGGTTATTGTTCTAATTTTGAATTTGATTTTGTTTTGATTGGATCAATTGTTCCTTCATTTTGATTTTTTCTAGATATAATCATGGGAAAGATGAAAACATTGAAAGAGAAATTGTTGTCTGCTTACTAATATATCATTCATAATCTGTTTTTAAAGACATTAAAGGCTGTCGGGCTGAGTTGTAATTCTTTTTCTAGGTGTTTTTGGTGTTTATTTGTTGAAAACAATCTGTTTTTTTTTAATGTTAATTTCAGTTTATAATATTTTCTCCCCCCCCCCCCCAAGTTAATTGTTCAAGCTCCGCCACTGATAGATTTACTAGTAAAAACCCTGAGTTTTTTTTTACATAGATGATAAGTCTTATTTGGGTTTTGCCGTGTTCTCAAGATTCATGGTTTATATACTTGAATCGATGCTAGTTTTAGTAATAAAAAGAAATTTTGAATTTAAACGTCGGGGTTAGAAGCTTGTACTGATATTTAAGGGGTTAAAAAATAAAATTTTATTAGTTACCTATAGCGACACACAAGTCATAATTTGCATGTGTGAAGACTTGGAGTACTTTCTAATTGGTTCGTGTGTGAAGACTTGGAGTACTTTCTAACTGGTTCATGTGTGAAGACTTGGAGTACTTTCTAATGAAAAGTGTGCTACTGGGGAAATTTGAAACTGGTACGTAGCTTCAAAGTCAAGAATATGCAGTAGGCATGTGATGCATTAAATGCATGAGGCACATAAGTCATAATTTGCAGCAACATATACGTATATGTGTGTGAATTGAAGAAGAAGGTTACGGCTCATAGACCATATATATCCATTTCCTCTTTATTTGTTATTAGTTACTTCTCCCACTTCACTTATATAAATCATCACATTCTTACTGCAATTTTTAACTTCTCCCTCACAAATGGATCCACCTGCAGATCATCAAAACCCCATAGATGACCTCGATTGGTTTCAGTACTTTGATCATCAAGATCTTTTCAGGTATATATAAACATCACTCATTACCCCATCTTTCGCACAGAAAAGTGATTTTGTCTATATTGATTAAAACATGGTTTGGATTTGTAGTGATCAAAAAAAGTCTTTCATCGTGTTGGATTTGATTATCTTGAGTTTTTTTTGTTTTTTTTTGGATTTTTGCAGTGGTGACATGCTCGACCATCATGATTACGAGTTGTCGGAAAAATTGCATGAAGTGCTCGATCAGAACGTTTCCACAGTACTTAACAAAGATCAAAACATCATTTCTAGAAATGAGTTTCACGATTTGGATCCCCTTAAAGACATAAGCTTATGGGATTGTTGGGAGGATGGTAATTTACCATTGGTTAGTTTCAGTGAAGACTGTAAATCCGGTGGTGAGGCTACAGGTAGTTCTAGTGCTGCCACCACTGATCACGGTGGCCGGAAGGTGGCAAATAGATTGAGACCATTGGAGTTTGAAGAGATAGCGAAGTACTTTGAGATGCCGATAATCATGGCAGCAAAGGAACTAGGGATAGGGTTAACATTGTTGAAGAAAAGATGCAGAGAGCTAAACATAAACAGATGGCCTCATAGAAAACTTAAGAGCCTTCAATCCCTCATTCAAAATGCCAAGGTAAACTACGATAATAACCTTCTATACATTACTCATGCATGTATGCATGCACTTGGTAACCAAAGTTGTTTTGGTATTTTCTAAAATTTTAATTATTAGTTTCTTTATAACATAAACATAGGCCCTAGGCATATGCCACATCGAATCAATTGTTTTACTACGATTTCTGATTTATATTTACATAAACTTAACTCATTGTAAATTTTATGAACTCACACGAAAAATATATTGCATCTACCTAAAAAAACTAGGAGTTGGGATTAAAGGAGGAGGTAGAGACGTTAGCAGGGCACAAGAAGATGATGGAGAAATTGCCAGGTATGGAATTGACAGAAAGAACAAAGAAGCTTAGGCAAGCTTGCTTCAAAGCTATTTATAAGAAGAGAGGACTTAACAATCCTTAGTCCTTACCTTTTCTTTTAGCCATTTTGTTATAATTAGTGGATTTTAATCTACATTGTATGTGTTTTTCTCTTGATAGATTGATACCCTTTTTAGTTTCATTGTGTTTGTCTATTGATTTTTTATGCAGAAAATTTTGTATAATTTGGGTATTATAGTTTGTATTATGTATTTAGCTATATTCTAGATTGCCGACACGACTACGCTGACGACTCTATACCAGAGGTCTATATAAATAGACTTATGAATTTAGTAGGAATAACTTGATTATAATCTTGTGATTTGTTCCATGTCTGGTCCACTCCTAAGATTCACTCGACATGCCCCCAGTTATGTGTAATTAAAATTTTATTAGACTGTTGATCCTAATGAGTCTACCCTAAGTCCACAACCAAACAAGGAACATGTCAACTATGAGAAACACGCATATGGACTTGTGAGTTATTTGTAAATTGATTAGGGAAATAAAGTTTTTAGACATTGTTGGGTAAAATAATTGTAAAACACTTGTTGGGCCATGGTTAGGAGTGTTGGGCACCTTTTGGGCTTTCCATGGTTACTAAATGTGAAACATGTAGCACTTGCGTGGGCCCCCACAAAACTAAGTTTTCACATTTCTTTCCCACTTCTAGGCCCATTAGGGAGCTTAATAGTCCAATGAGTTGGCCATTTTGGAGTGTATCCTTTCGGATACGTTTGATAAGGTCGGGTATTTTGATGGCTCAAAAGTAATGTGAATGACACGCTTTGGCCTATAGGTTTGGGAACTCTCGCCTTTGGTCCCCAGATAAGCAAACTGGTCCCTCGGTTGATTGGGATGTATACGAATGCTTACCTAGTCAGGACTTTCGGGCTACCGACACCTCCCCCTTCCAGTTACTACGCGTCCATTACTATGATCCTACCCAACTAGAGTGGATGACTTTGAATTTCCTATGAGCTCTAAGGAATACATATATGTATATACATTTTGTTAAACAACTTGAGTATGTGTGCGATTTTCAGAGAAAGTGGAGAATATTCACAAGTGTATGCACACATATAAGTGTCAGGAGTAATACGTATGCACATAAGGGAGCAATTAACACACAAAGGTATTCCTAGGATTTTCTAAGTACGAATTGCATGCAGTTGTGTGTGCATTTTATAAACTAGCATACGAGAGGACCCTAGAGGCTATAGACTAGGTCAAGGCAATTAACCTAATTCCCTATAGTCAAGGGCTCTGATACCAATCTGTCACACCCCGATCCTTGTCGGAATCGATCGAGGCGTGATATATTGTTCAAAGTCTCATGACAACTATGTTATAATATGATTAGATTCAATTAAGTACTAAGTATGCAAACAAGATCCACAACATACAAATACAAATCCAAATACGAACAACATTTATTACATCAAATTTAAATAGTCTTGTGGATTTCTAAGGCACAACCTATTTTTCATCAACTTCATTCTTCAAATCTGCATCATGGGTAAAAACAGGTCAACTACGAGAGTTGGTGAGTAATCTAATTTTAGTAGAGAAAATTGTGAAGTTGAAACCTTTATAATTGGAAATTTGTTTTCTTTTGAAGTCGGCAAACAATTGTATTTGAGATAACGGTTTATAAATCAAAAATTGATTAACAAATGATAACAACAACAATAAGTCCTCACCCTATATATACATATGTATATATATATATATATATATATATATATATATATATATATATATATATATATATATAGGATGGAGCATCTAATCATCATACACACTCAACCACGTGCGATCAATCACCTTAGCGTCCCAAGGCGGGGTGGTCAACCCAATAGCGCTATTATTGTCCATAACGTACCTCAAGAATACGGGCATAGTCATGGAGATTAGACTAAAAATGATAATGCACTACAAGTACATGTAGCGTAAACAAACAATAGTTATACAATTAATGACTCACGTATAAATGTCCCAACAATGTCTCAATTGTGATAAAACAATAAAATGAAGTTGGAACATATTAGAACCACATGATACACCCCAAAAGTATTGAAAATTATAAAATATGGGGTAGATTACTCACATTAGTCCCAAAAAGAAATGCGTGTGTCGTACGATAGACGATTTGGGTCAAAATGGCGTAGAACCTAATATAATTAATAGTTTTGGTTTAGGAACTGCTAAACGAGAATGGAGTATTAATACAAATAATTAGACACATATTCTTATATTAGATGAATTAACAATAATTCATTTTGATTATAATATTAAGGTATTTATTTGTTAAATGAATTTTAAATTGAATTACTTACTTTGCATAATTAATTTATATTTTCAATTTAGGCCAGATTTTAATAATTTCTTATTAAAATAATAACTTGCCCAATTATAAGTATTTACAGATTTTAACAATTATTTATATGAAATAATCATTAAAATGCATTTTTACATGTTTAAATACTTAGGAAAATAGTTTTAAATAGTAAACAGTATTGAAAAATTATGAAATTATTAGGAAATCATTATTGCATACAATATGAATTACTGTAAAATTTGTATATTTTTCTGAACTGTTTTAGTATTTATTTAATATTTTAATGATTAAACAACACAAAATTCGGGAAAAATAGTAAATGATTCTCAAAAAATCTGTAAAATTAACCATAGTTTTATAACATGATGTAGAGCTCAGTGTATAAGTTTCAGATATTTGTGACTATGGGAAGTATTTTTTATATATTTCATTATTAATTAATCAATAAAATCATAAATAATAGTAAAAAGTAATATAAATGCATGAAACTTCATATATCATGTTTAATCAGTATACAGGTCATCCCAGAATTTTCTCAGAATTTATTGAATGCAAAAAGTATTTTATGTGAATTATTGCCCTACTTTATTGCAATAATTATAGTAATTCAATAAAAATAAATTATTTTCTGAAAATTTCCAGAACTTCTTATTTTATTGATGGGATTATGAAAAAAATCAGGTTTATGCATAAAATGAGTTTTAGATATTTTGGTGGATTTAATTTGTTTCTTGTATGAATATGAAACTTTTAACAACATACCTTGATGAATGCTTCAAGAGGGATGAAGATTTGAGTATAATAGATTGTTCTTGGATGGAATATGAGTATTCTTGGAGGAAATTTCGAGATTGAGAGTGAGAGAAAGAATAGAGAAGGTTTAAGTGGTGAAGAGAATAATGTGTTGGGAGAAAAAGGAAAGGAAAGTGGATGGGAGGTGTGAGTGGGAGACCATGGGAATAATCTTTTTGCTTTTGGTGGTCTTCATAATTTCCCACTAACACAAGCATCTTTTACATAATTAATATAAGAGTTTTATAAAATTTAATGTAAAGTTTATAAAAATAGAGTTTTATAAAATTTATGTAAAGTTTATAAAAATGGAGTTTTATAAAAGATGAGTTATTATTTGATTATAACAATCTACTTTGATTTGAAGTTTAATTATAGCATTCAAGTTTGATTCTTTTAAATTTAATTAGAGCATTATACTTTGATTTGATTTTAATATGGTATCATAATTTAATTTGATTATAGTTATAACGGTGTACTATACTATGTTGCTATTAACGTCAATTTATATCGTAGTGTATGAGTTTCGATCCTATTAGCGTCAAGTAATCTTCAGTAGGGTTTGAATGAGATTGCGAGAGGTTTCGTTTGTGATCTTTTTGAGTGTCCGGCTTCGCAACGCAAGGTCCATAGACCCCGTTAAGCCATGATTTAGTGTCCTACACAATCCCGATGATTGTGCAATAGTGTTTTATCGCTTTGGTTCGTTGTTTAGCACTGTTAAGGCTAAGGAATATCAAACACATGAACTTTCCAAATGATGTTTTCTCATTAAAATAGTGAATTGTACAGTGATTACATAACGTAAACCCTAACATACAAGGGTTAATGGAGTTGACCGGTTTAACTTGTTGACTTTGTTTGACTTTGACTTGACCGAAATTTGATGGTTGTCACATCAGTTATATACAATTGTGATGATATTACAAGATGAAGTCACGTGCAAGCCCCCGGACGTTTCCGCCGTCTAGTTCGGGGGTGTGACAGATTGGTATCAGAGCATTGTTTATAGTGAACTGTCATATCTAATCATACTTGATATGCAACTATAAATACAATGCGACTAAAACACTCTTAATAAAATGAATACCTAGGTTTGCATTAAATCTATAACACTAAAAGTTTCTGGAGGAAATGGAACACTGTGATTAAACTCGGACAGTTATGTAGTCATATTGTGGATAAATATAGTCTGATCAACTATATTTATTCAAAATATGACCAACATGTGCTTGGGGGTAATCATGGCAGGAAATGGACCTAGAAGCTTACCTCTTATCCAAAACTTCTCAGGAACTCAAACACAAATAATTAAAATACTATAGGAGTATTTTTGAAAACTTATTGCACATACCCCCTTTTTCCCACTTCTCACTCCCTGTTTCACGCGCAGTCGCCATGGACGAAGCACATCATGGCGTTCTTTTCTATCAGAACCTAGTGGCCCACGGAATGATTGAAGAAGATCCCGAGATGGGTCAGGAGGCAGCCCCCAGTGTCGGGCCTGAGGAGTACGTGGAGATAGACTATGAATTTGGAGAATCCAATGAGCTCACGGAGGAGAGTGGAGACACTAATAAAGTCTCCCGTGAACCTCCCGCTCCAGAGACAGTACAGGATCACTCCACAGCACCCCAGGATCCCGTAGATAGGACTCACTCCTTAGAGGAGGAGGTTGCCACTCTTCGGCAACAACTATTAGCGACAGAGGCCCGAGCTGTACAGGCCGAGCACGAGAGAGACGAGGTAGTCATGGAGATGGCCGAGCTAGCTGATCTTGTAGCACGACATTTCGGCATGTGATTTCACCACCAGACCCCCCCCCCCCCCGTCACAACTAGTACCGTTCATGTACTATCATTATGATTTCTTTTTATGTTTACTATATGTACTGTCGACCATATGTTTAAGTGATTACACTACTCATAGGGTCGTTGTATTCCCCATGTACTGTATGCCTTTTAGGCAAATTTTACCTGTATTAAAATGGTTATTACTAATGGAAATGATATATCTATATCTTATCGTGATGTTGTGATTTGCTATGCGTTCTATTATTTTTACTACATATTGATTGTATGCATTCACTCACTTATACACAACCAAATCACTGACACTGTGCCATAACCAACAAAGCGTGAAACTGAATACATTAGATACTCAACATATTTCCATTCCATGACAGAAAGATGCCTCAAAGACCAAACCGCGAAAACAACACGGTCACTGCAGCACTTGCGCAGATTCGCAACGGAAACAACGGAGAAGGCAACGAGCAGGGGACTGGAAGCACAAATCAGGGAACAAACCATGGAACCACAAGAACCTGCACCTACAAGGACTTCACCAACGCCAAGCCTCGAACCTTCAACGGGACGGGAGGCGTAATAACCCTGAAACGATGGATAGAGAAGGTTGAATCAGTGTTTGAAATTTGCGGATGTACGTATGGGTGCAAGGTCAAGTTTCCGGCCTGCACATTCGTTGATCAAGCTCTCTCTTGGTGGAATGGTCACGTAGAGGCCATGACGCTCCCGGTGGCGAACGTGATGCCATGGGAGGAGCTTAAGGAAATGTTGTTGGCTGAGTACTGTCCAAGGGGAGAAATTCAGAAAATGGAACAAGAGCTGTGGAACCTCACGGTTCAAAACTCTAACATCGATGCGTACATATCAAGGTTTAGTGAGCTGTCTCTCTTGTGTCCCAGAATGATCACATCTGAAGGGAAGAAGATCGAGAGATTCATCTGGGGATTGACCGTGTCAATCCAAGGGAATGTAATTGCAGCAAACCCTGAGATGTATGATACTGCAAAGAGGCTAGCCAAGAAATTGTACGATCATGGAAACAAAAAGGGTGCCAAAGCAGGAGAAGCGGAAGTTAAGAAAGAATGTGAGAACAAGAAGGGGAAAACAACAAGCGGAAGGGAAAAAAAAATTTAGAATCATCAAAGAAACAAAAAACTGTGACTGTCCATGCTGCTACTCAAGCTACCACAACACCACATGCTCCAGCCTCATCCACACCAAATAATCCCAAGCAATACTCAGGGACCCTGTGACATCCCCAAAATCACGGCCAGAAAAAACCGATTTGTTTATGCTTTGTTTTATAAAATCAGAGTAATCCTTTGATTAAAAGAGTTGCGGAATTTGTTCCCAAAACAAAATATGATAAGAATTTATCAAAGCATTTCTTTAAAAAAATGTATTTTCATTAAATAACAAAATCTCGGGATGTCATGTTCCAATACAGACCAAAAACATAAACAATATAAAATATACCTTACAGCAGTTATTTACAACTACTGGTCTATAATCCAAAATCTCTCGTCAAGTCAACCAACTTATACTCTTGTGTCATTACCTGTAATGCAAAGAAAACTGAGTGGGTCAGGCTTGGGAGCCTGGTGAGCGTATAGGGTTTTCAACCCACAATAACATAATTATTATATTTAATCATCAAACAATCAACCGAATTACCCATCCCAATTATCTTCATTTAATCTTCCCTAAAGATATTATCCTAAGGGTCATCTCCTATATCATATTTACTTCTCATCTCCTTACATCTTATTTCCTTATATGTTTGTTCCTAAGAACTTTTCCTAAGGATCATCGCCTACATCGCATAGACAATACTAATTCGGGGATCACTCCCTCAATATGTGTCTAGTAAGGGTTAGGGTATCATCGCATGATTACACAGCCACAACATCGCCTGGACTCGTAAATCATAATAAGGGTTAGACTATCATCGCATGAATACGTAGCCACAACATCGCCTGGACTCGTAATTCATAATAAGGGTTAGACTATCATCGCATGAATACGCAGCCACAACATCGCCTGGACTCGTAATTCATCACCTATCTATCATCACCTAATTATCATCACCATTATATCCTCACCTATCTCTCATCACACACCAAATATTTCATCTACCCATGTTCTACCCAACATATTTGTAGATATAAATTACATATACAGTTTAAAATTATTTAAAAACTCGTATAAAACATTCATTCAGCATCCATCTTAAGTAAAAAAACAATGTATAAACACATAGCACGTATTTCATAGCAAATACTTCATATCTATGTGTTAGAAGAAAGTAACTACACACTCACTTGATTAGACGATTCTCGGACAACACTACGGCTCGTAAAGTAGTATTCTTCGGTAAAACTGGAAGATCTTCACACACCGGGCTTCTCGCAGGCAGAGCTTTGGCTCGAAAACTCTTTTCTTCTCGGGATCTTCGGAGCTTCGGGACTCGCTTCGGGTCTCGGGATGATACCGGGGCTTCGGGGGGTTAAAATAGGGCTTAGAGAGGGTATCGGGAGTGGAAGAGAAGAGATAGAGCAACCAAAATCGGCTGACCCTCGATTTCTATTTATAGGGTCATTTTTCAGCTCTCACGTCGTGAATTTTAAGTTCTCACGTCGTGAATTCAATAGTCATCAGGTGCGTCATCGCCACTTGCGTCTGTCAGGCTCCAAAAGTCATAAATACTGAGTTCACGTCGTGAACACTGTATTCACGTCGTGAACTCTGACAGTTTTGGGGTTTCGCGCCCCGAACTTCAGAAATTCATAACTTTCGCATACGAACTCCGTTTTCGACGTTCTTTATATCCATGAGTAGGTGAGATTATGATCTACAGCTCTCATTTAGACTCCATTGGCTAATTTTGACTTTATTTTTATTATATTTTTATTATATTATTTTTAGTAGGCCGGGACAGCAAAACTCCGTTAGAAATTCATAACTCCTTCATCTGACGTCCGTTTTCGTCTGTCTTTTTACCGTTGGACTACTATCAACGAGATCTTCGATTCTCGTTTAGATTGTTTCGGCTAAATATCGTTCGATCTCATATTCGAACTTCGGGTTGTACACTACTAAGCCGAAACTTCGAAAAATCATAACTTCCTCATACGAAGTCAGATTTGGGCGTTCTTTTCATGCACGCTCTTGGTTTAACGTATTCTACGACTTTCGTTTAGATCGCTAAATCTAAATATCGCTCTGTCGTAAATTCACTATTTACGTCGCGCTGTGTCGTGTCGGTTCTGTCGCAAAACTTCGACATGTCATAACTTCTTCGTTATAACTCGGATTTCGGCGTTCTTTATATTTTAGGAAACCTTGAGACATATACTACAACTTGGTTAAGATTAATCCTTATAAATAATCCTCCATCAAAAAGTCATTTTTGATGCTTATCGTCTCTAAATTGACTAGCCCGGATCTACGGGCGTTACAATTATCTCCCCCTTAGGATGATTACGTCCCGGAATCATCAACGAAAATAGGACTTGTATAATGATTCCATACGTTATCTTTCCATCCTAAGTAATAACCATGATGCTCGATCTGGCACCTGCTCTTCGTACTAGGTTGGACTTTCAATCGTAACCTACAAGTTACAAAATAAATCCTTATTGAGGACTCCTTCTTCTTCTTAGGATAAGTACTTCCCCTTATCTATTGTAACAGATCGATGGGTCATGTTCTAATGACCTTCATCGGATGATGCAACGTCTAGACTCAAGTCTCTTAGAGTCAAATTCGAAATGGAATATACCTTCCTTCATATTCTAATGTGATATAGTCACATTTTAACATGTAGCATCTCTAGCTACTAACGAGCGCGATGCTATTGGTCGCATTGATTTCAATCTTCTGACTTAAGTCAGATGCTACCTCGAACTTGGTTCTCCGAACCACGTAACAAACTCATTGTGGTCAGACTCAATTCGATATGACCACTAGGGTCGGAATAACAACCATCTTACTAGTCATTACCGAAACAATAGTAATGACATACTTGAATAAAACGAAATCAATTACTAGCTTCTCGGTAACCTTGTGACTTTCCCTGATCCAAGCATGAGTCCTGTGCTTCCAGTAGTATAGATCTCTACTACTATTCACACCTACTCATACTTGTCCCAAGTATTGTCCCTCAGTCAACCAAGTCACCATACGAAATCACACAATCACATCAGATAACAAAACCAGGGTTTATATTATATCTTGAAACGATTACACAAAAGTTCAAGTTCACCCTATACTATGCCTCTAATAGGCTACATCATAAGTTACTATTCGCACTGCTACTTCATAACTTGATCCTTGGATATAAAATCCTCATCCTTGATTCGCTTCGTCGAGGATCATGTGGAATGCTCTTGGCTGTGGCGGTGCGTTTTCTTTGCAGCTTCGTCTTTCTTTGGGCAGTTCTTCGAAATATGACCACCATCTCCACATTCGTAACACTTCCTATTGTCGAACGTACAATCTCTGGAATAGTGACCGGTCCTACCACACTTATAGCAGGTCACTTCTCCATCGCATCTTCCGAAGTGCTTCTTCTTGCACTTTTCACACCACTTGGTTTCATCTCTTCCTCCCAATTTTGAGAATTTGCTTTCTTTGTTGATCATTGAAGATCCCTCCTGCTTCTTCTTCTCTCCAACTTCAGCTCTCTCCAGACCTTTCTCTCTTATTTGAGTCTCGACATTCCTAGCAGCCCAAATGGCGGCTTTCAGAGTGGTCGCTTGCTTGACCATCGGACCAAAGTCCGCTGGTAATCCGAGGGCAAACTTGTTGGCCTTGGAAAGTTCCGTTGGAAGTAGGTAGGGAACAAGCTTCATTTTCTCCGTAAAACTAGTAGCGTACTCAGTGACGCTCAACCTTCCCTTTTTCAGATTCTGGAACTCGTTATTGATTTCCAGAAGATCCTACTCAGAGCAGTATTGCATCTTTAGTTGCACCCCAAAATCTTCCCACGACATCTTGCTAGCTTCCCCCCTTGGGCATAGAACCAGCCAATAGCTTCCACCAACTCAGCACTCCAGATTTTAACAGAGGAATCGCAAGAGCGGTCTTCTGTCTGTTGCTACAATCGCAACTTTCAAACATCGTCTCCATCTCGTAGATCCAGTCCATAACTCTCACTGGTGTCAGGCTTCCAGCTAGACACGGTGGTTTGGATGCCATGAAATCCTTATACTTGCATCCACGTCCGTCATTTCCTCCATCCAGATTGTTCTGTCGAACTAACGGTGGGTCAGCTTGACTGATAATCCCATTTAAGTTTCCTCCTTCTGACCGCCCTCCATTCACTTCGGGCTCTTCAACTTGTGTTGAAAGTTCTTCACGATTTTGCTGAAGCAGACGTTTAGTTTCCTCCATCTGACGATCCAACATTGTTTGAATCATCATTTGTACACCAGTCATTGTCATTGGCTCAGGTGTTGCTGCTGCCACAACTACTGGTTCAATCACAGGTGCTTGATTCCTGTTTTCGTTTGCGTTTCCAACTCCACTTCTCGTTCTCACCATTGTTGATCTATACACTGAATAAGGTGAATTTAGATCCTCACTCATGATAGATATTCAAATCATCCTTATCACTCCGAAACGTTTACATGTTAGTTCTAATATCGTAGTCGTACGCTTAGAATCCTAAACACATAAGGTTTCTAGATCCAGTCGGCATCAGACCATAGATCCGAACAAACAATATCATATATGGCAAACATATAACATTTAGCACATAAAAGCATTTTAGGCATCTTTCCTAAAATATGCTAGTGCTCGTCTCTAAAATATGGTAGACACTCATCTCACAATCATCGCTTAGCAATCTAAGTTTAAGTCTAGAAATCCTACAAATTCCTAGTTCGCTTAAACTAATGCTCTGATACCAACTGTGACATCCCCAAAATCACGGCCAGAAAAGACCGATTTGTTTATGCTTTGTTTTATAAAATCAGAGTAATCCTTTGATTAAAAGAGTTGCGGAATTTGTTCCCAAAACAAAATATGATAAGAATTTATCAAAGCATTTCTTTAAAAAAATGTATTTTCATTAAATAACAAAATCTCGGGATGTCATGTTCCAATACAGACCAAAAACATAAACAATATAAAATATACCTTACAACAGTTATTTACAACTACTGGTCTATAATCCAAAATCTCTCGTCAAGTCAACCAACTTATACTCTTGTGTCATTACCTGTAATGCAAAGAAAACTGAGTGGGTCAGGCTTGGGAGCCTGGTGAGCGTATAGGGTTTTCAACCCACAATAATGTAATTATTATATTTAATCATCAAACAATCAACCCAATTACCCATCCCCATTATCTTCATTTAATCTTCCCTAAAGATATTATCCTAAGGGTCATCTCCTATATCATATTTACTTCTCATCTCCTTACATCTTATTTCCTTATATGTTTGTTCCTAAGAACTTTTCCTAAGGATCATCGCCTACATTGCATAGACAATACTAATTCGGGGATCACTCCCTCAATATGTGTCTAGTAAGGGTTAGGGTATCATCGCATGATTACGCAGCCACAACATCGCCTGGACTCGTAAATCATAATAAGGGTTAGACTATCATCGCATGAATACGTAGCCACAACATCACCTGGACTCGTAATTCATAATAAGGGTTAACTATCATCGCATGAATACGCAGCCACAACATCGCCTGGACTCGTAATTCATCACCTATCTATCATCACCTAATTATCATCACCATTATATCCTCACTTATCTCTCATCACATTATTTCATCACACACCAACTATTCATCTACCCATGTTCTACCCAACATATTTGTAGATATAAATTACATATACAATTTAAAATTATTTAAAAACTCGTATAAAACATTCATTCAGCATCCATCTTAAGTAAAAAAACAATATATAAACACATAGCACGTATTTCATAGCAAATACTTCATATCTATGTGTTAGAAGAAAGTAACTACACACTCACTTGATTAGACGATTCTCGGACAGCACTACGGCTCGTAAAGTAGTATTCTTCGGTAAAACTGGAAGATCTTCACACACCGGGCTTCTCGCAGGCAGAGCTTCGGCTCGGAAACTCTTTTCTTCTCGGGATCTTCGGAGCTTCGGGACTCGCTTCGGGTCTCGGGATGATACCGGGGCTTCGGGGGGTTAAAATAGGGCTTAGAGAGGGTATCGGGAGTGGAAGAGAAGAGATAGAGCAACCAAAATCGGCTGACCCTCGATTTCTATTTATAGGGTCATTTTTCAGCTCTCACGTCGTGAATTTTAAGTTCTCACGTCGTGAATTCAATAGTCATCAGGTGCGTCATCGCCACTTGCGTCTGTCAGGCTCCAAAAGTCATAAATACTGAGTTCACGTCGTGAACACTGTATTCACGTCGTGAACTCTGACAGTTTTGGGGTTTCGCGCCCCGAACTTCAGAAATTCATAACTTTCGCATACGAACTCCGTTTTCGACGTTCTTTATATCCATGAGTAGGTGAGATTATGATCTACAGCTCTCATTTAGACTCCATTGGCTAATTTTGACTTTATTTTTATTATATTTTTATTATATTATTTTTAGTAGGCCGGGACAGGAAAACTCCGTTAGAAATTCATAACTCCTTCATCCGACGTCCGTTTTCGTCTGTCTTTTTACCGTTGGACTACTATCAACGAGATCTTCGATTCTCGTTTAGATTGTTTCGGCTAGATATCGCTCGATCTCATATTCGAACTTCGGGCTGTACACTGCTAAGCCGAAACTTCGAAAAGTCATAACTTCCTCATACGAAGTTAGATTTGGGCGTTCTTTTCATGCACGCTCTTGGTTTAACGTATTCTACGACTTTCGTTTAGATCGCTAAATCCAAATATCGCTCTATCGTAAATTCACTATTTACGTCGTGCTGTGTCGTGCCGGTTCTGTCGCGAAACTTCGACATGTCATAACTTCTTCGTTATAACTCGGATTTCGGCGTTCTTTATATTTTCGGAATCCTTGAGACATATACTACAACTTAGTTAAGATTAATCCTTATAAATAATCTTCCATCAAAAAGTCATTTTTGATGCTTATCGTCTCTAAATTGACTAGCCCGGATCTACGGGCGTTACAGACCCTACCCAAGTGCAGCAAATGCAACTTCCACCATCAGGGAGAATGTAGAGAGATGCACTGCACAAGCTGCAACCGAAAGGGTCACACTGCAAGATACTGCATAATTTATCCACAACAAAACCAACAGTCAAACAACAATAACAACAACAACAACAACAACCGCAACAATGGCAACAACAATACAAGGGCCAGTCACACCTGCTATGGGTGTGGAGAAACATGCCATTTCTGGCGTAACTGAACCAAATCAAACAATCAGGGGGCAGTAACATCAGGAAGAGTGTTGACAATGGGTCAAGGTGAAGCAGTGCAGGACCCAGCAGTTGTTACTGGTACGTTTCTACTTAACAACTCGTACGCATGCATCTTATTTGATAGTGGGGCGGAGCGAAGTTTCGTTAGTAATAAATTCAAACACTTACTAAATCAACAACCCCAGAAGCTCAACGAAGCCTTCACGGTGGAAATGGCTAATGGGAAAATTGAAACAACCCAAGATATCTATGTAGGGTGCACATTAACACTAAACCATCACTCTTTTCAAATAGACTTGATGCCAGTAAATATTAGGAGTTTTGATGTGATAATCGGCATGGATTGGTTAAGCCCCCACCATGCTGATATTATGTGTTGCGAGAAGGTCGTTCGCCTTCATCTCCCCAATCACGAAACCCTAATAATCTATGGTGATAAACCTGGCACAAATCTTCGTCTTATCTCGTGCATCAAGGCACAAAAGTGTCAACACAAGAAGAACTACGCATTCCTCGCTCATGTGGTGGATAAGACCAACGAAGAAGTAAACATTCAGGACATTCCAGTGGCATGTGACTTCCCAGATGTATTTCCAGAAGACCTTCCGGGAATACCCCCAGAAAGACAGGTCGAATTCCGAATCGACCTAATACCAGGAGCCACATCAATTGCCAAATCACCCTACAGGTTAGCTCCCGCCGAAATGCAGGAGTTATCCAGCCAACTAAGCTAGCTGCTGAGCAAGGGATTCATCCGACCAAGCTTCTCACCCTCGAGAGCTCCAGTCTTGTTTGTCAAGAAAAAGAACGAATCCTTCAAGATGTGCATCGATTATAGGGAACTAAACAAACTCACCATCAAAAATCGATACCCACTTCCACGAATCGATGATCTATTTGACCAGCTTCAAGGAGCTAGTTATTTCTCAAAAATAGATCTGATATCCGGTTATCATCAACTCCGAGTTCGAGAGGAGGATATTCCCAAAACTGCTTTTCGAACACGATACGGTCATTACGAATTTGTCGTGATGCCCTTCGGTCTAACAAATGCCCCCGCTGCATTTATAGACCTCATGAACCGAGTCTTCCGTCCATTTCTGGATAAATTCGTGATTGTCTTCATCGATGATATTCTTATCTACTCTCGAAACAAATAAGAGCATGGTCAACATCTCCGTCAAATCTTAGAAACCCTAAGAGCTGAGAGACTTTATACGAAGCTTTCCAAATGCGAATTCTGGATCCACAGTGTAAACTGTTTGGGTCATGTAGTCAGCAAGGAAGGGATTCACGTAGATCCTTCCAAGATAAAAGTCATTGAAGGTTGGGCTATCCCGAGAACCCCAACAGAAATCCGTTAATTCTTGGGTCTCGCAGGCAACTACCGGAGGTTTATCCAGAATTTCTCTAAGATAGCCAAACCCCTTACCGCCTTGACACAAAAGGGTGTGTCTTTCAACTGGACAGAAAAACAAGAAGCCACCTTCCAAACCCTGAAGCGAGCCCTTTGTAGTGCACTAGTGTTATCCTTACCAGAGGGAACAGAAGATTTCGTAGTCTACTGCGATGCTTCGAATCAAGGGTTAGGCTGTGTCCTCATGCAGCGTGGAAAGGTGATAGCCTACGCATCCAGGCAGCTAAAGACGCATAAAGTAAATTACACCACTCATGATGTCGAGCTGGGAGTTGTGGTCTTTGCCCTAAAGATTTGGAGACACAACCTCTATGGTACAAAGTGCGCCATTTTCACCGACCACAAAAGCCTCCAGCACATTCTGAATCAGAAGGAATTAAACATGAGGTAGCAAAGATGGGTTGAGCTGCTAAATGATTACGAGTACGAGATCAAGTACCTCCCGGGTAAGGCTAACGTGGTAGTCGATGCCCTGAGCAGAAAAGAATACTCAGGTCGCCGGGTGAAAACCTTAACAATAACAATCTAATCCCACCTAACCTCACAAATCAAGGAAGCCCAAACAGATGCATTGAAGCCGGAGAACGTCGCAAATGAAACGTTGTGTGGGATGGATAAAGATTTTGAAGCCAGAGAGGACGGAACTTATTATTTCATGAACAGAATCTGGGTCCCTAAACTTGGGGGATTCAGAGAAATGATCATGAACGAATCCCACAAGACACGATATTCCATTCATCCGGGTTCGGATAAGATGTACCTGGACATAAAGCAGCATTATTAGTGGCCAAATATGAAGGCAGAGATCGCCACTTACGTGGGCAAATTTCTCACTTGCGCCAAGGTGAAAATGGAATACCAAAAGCCCTCGGGACTATTACAACAACTCGTAATACCCGAGTGGAAATGGGAAAGGATTACTATGGACTTCGTGACCAAATTACCTAAGACGACAGACGTATTGGATGCTATCTGGGTAATTGTCGATAGGTTAACAAAATCCGTTCATTTCCTGCCAATAAAAGAATCTTACAAGATGGAAAGGTTGACGCGAATCTACATCAAGGAGATCGTAAGACTTCATGGGGTGCCAATGTCTATTATCTCGGATCGAGATAGTAGGTTTACCTCACGATTTTGGCAATCACATCAGAAGGCAATGGGAACACAATTGGACATGAGCACCGCTTACCATCCTCAGATCGATGGCTAAAGTGAACGAACCATACAAACACTCTAAGACATGCTCCGAGCTGTGTGATTGACTTTGGCAAGTCATGGGATGCCCAATTGCCCTTGGTTGAATTCTAATACAACAATAGTTATCACACGAGCATCAAGGTTGTTCCTTTTGAAGCTCTTTATGGTCGTAAATGCAGATCGCCTCTATGATGGGCTGAGGTGGGTGACACCCAACTAGCAAAAGGACAATCACCAGACAGCACTCTTACAGGGCCAGAGATCATTCGAGAAACGACCGAAAAGATAATCCAAATCAAAGCCTGACTTCAAGCATCGCGAGACCGACAGAAGAGCTATGCTGACAAACGGCGAAAGCCTCTGGAAGTCCAAGTCGGGGACCGGGTGCTATTGAAAGTCTCTCCCTGGAAAGGAATGATTCGCTTTGGGAAACGGGGAAAACTGAACCCGCGATACATCAGACCGTTCGAGATTCTTGCCCGAATTGGTCTGGTAGCCTATAAGCTGCAACTACCTTCAGAGCTCAGCAATGTACACCCCGTTTTCCACGTCTCGAATTTGAAAAAGTGCTTATCAGATGAAACTCTTGTCATTCCTTTGGAAGAGATCGAAATAAATGAGAATCTCCTGTTCGTCGAAGAACCAGACGAGATATTCGATAGGGAAGTGACGCGTGCAAAGCAGAGCCGCATACCGATTGTGAAGGTTCGATGGAACGCTAAGCGTGGACCGGAATTCACATGGGAACATGAAGACCAGATGAAGCAGAAGTACCCTCACCTATTCTCTCATTCTTGAGCCTATCTTTCAAAAGAATTTCGAGAAGAAATTCCCTCTAACGGGGGGATGATGTCACAACTGGCATTTTAGCTAGGAAATTCTAGTCTCATGTAAACATCATCTACTGTGATACTTGTAACCCTAATTTGATATTATGCACTATGCTCGTTCAATAACAACAAACTTAATCAATGTTTACAAGTAAAGTTCAAAACCTTATACAAAGCATCTCATATAGTCAACCAAGGGTTGAAAACCCTAAAAATCCCGGTTAAATTTAATATGAACTAGGATTTTCTTATTGGGCTTAATGGATTAATAAACCTTCAACTTGACTATTTTGGACCTAGGAACCCTAATTGGGCTCTAATTGGACCCACATTCATAAGATTTTAGCATTTTGGGCCATGTGAACCAAGAACAATGCATCTTATCTCTAATGGGCCTTGTTGGGCAACAAATGATTTCATTTTCCCTAATGGGCCGTAAACCCTTTTTATTGGGCTTCATTGGGCCGAGAACCTTAATAAGGGCCCAATAGGACGAAAAATATTATTAGGCTTCTTAAGAATCGAACAAAACCAAGAATGGGCCCAAACCATTCCATTTCCATTTCTTCTTAGCCCATTCTCGGCCCAAACTTGTAAAAAAAAAGGAAAACAAATGGGAGGATATTTGAGGTGCCACCTCATAATTACCTAGTGGTTTTCTATACTAATTACCCTTCAAATAAACAACTAGTCTCATGTCTCTAAGCACCTATCACATATCAATCTCTCATCTCTTTTCCCTCTCTTCTTCTACCTCTCGGCCGAACACACCCTCCCACCACCTTCCATTTCCTTTCAAACACTTTCAAGACTCTCTCAATAACTCCTCTCTACTCCTCAAAATTTCATGACCATTGGAGGGTGCTTTTAAGAAGTTTGCATCAAGTCCTCATCCATAATTGGTAATCTACTCTTACTCAAGCAAGTTTAACTTCATAATTTTGTTAAAACTTGTTACTCATTTGCTCCAAACCATGGATCATACTTCACTAGAACCACCTAAGTTCAAAAATCATCTCAAGGAGCTTGCTAGGGCCGAGAATCACATCATCTCCTTCCATCTCTTCATCAAACCGATAACAACAAAGCAAGGTGAGTTCATACCCCCCTTGTTTTTGGTTTTAATATGTTTTGGGGGAGAATACAAGTTGCATATGTGGTAGATCTATGTATTTATGCATGTTATGTGTGTTTTTCTTTATTTAAGTTGTGATTATGTGATGAAACACTATAGATCTCGAAAATTCCAACCAAAAGTTGTGATATTTGTAAACTAAAACACTTCATACAACTTACTATAAAGATAAATGTGTTAAACATGTGAAGATTCATAAGAAACTAAACAAAATCTTGAAAAAGGGGCCATTCTTGACAATTAAACAAAAAGATGAGACCCTCTTGACATTTACGGTTTTTACAAGGGTCAAAAGAGTCATTTTATTGTAAAAGTGGGTCTTTATGATATTCATGACATTAAAGGGGCCAAAAGTGTAATTTTCGCATAATGCGCCATATTATAGGCCTTTACGGTTATTGGGCCCAAAATGTAAAAATTATTTTTTTTGTGGACTAAAATGTCATTCTATACAAATTTGAGCCAAAAATGAAAATTTACGGTTTTGTGGGCTGAAAATGACACTTTATTCAAATTTGGGCCTAAAATGTTATTTATACAAAATTTGGGCCGAAAATGTCATGTTTATCAAAAATGGGCTAAAAATGTAAATTCTTATAATAATGGGGTGAAAACAGAAATATATATATATATATATATATATATATATATATATATATATATATATATATATATATATATATATATATATGGGCCAAAAATGTCATTTTATTATAACTAAGCCCATAAATGTAAACTTTTAAGTCCTAAGGGACCCAAAGTGTCAATCTTACAAAAATGTGCCTAAAACCTTATATTTTCAGTTTATTGGGCCAAAATTGTCACTATTACAAAAATTAGGCCTTTTTATGTTATTTTGGTAAACGATATAGCTTAAATAAATTAAGTACGACAAACGGACTAAATACATCGATAAAACAACTATTAGGTCTAATACTCTTGTGGCATGGTAAATGGGCCTTAGTGGTCCATTCACATGTTTATCGGACCTAATACTTCCATTACATGCTTATTGGGCCTTTGTGGTCCATATACATGCTTATTGGACCTAAACTATACATTACATGTTTGTTGGGCCATAGTGGGCTTACTACATGTGTATTGGGCCTCGTACATTTATATACATACTCGTTGGACTTCTCAAACATAAAACATACAAGTAAACATTATATAACACAATACAACATTCGCGTAAACTCAGTCAAGGTTGCTAGTGAGACATGTCGGTTGACACCTCTAGAGTGTATGATCGTAGCCTGTAGTTGTAACCAGAGTATCCTGGAGGGAGAGCGAGAGTTTGTGTATAGATCTATACGGGGTGACTCCCCACACCTGAGGTGTTCTCTACAGTTAGACTAGGCCAGTCTAGGGTGACAAACCTTACCGTAAATCAAGCCGACGCCTAAGAACGTCACGACAGGCGAATTCGTCATAATCAAGAATGGTTAAAACGACTCACTTAGAGATCCTCTCCAACATAATTTTATGGAACACCTATAAAATCTTGTGGATACAAAACATACATACACTGATATTCGGTCTTAGGGTTGAGACCACAACACTTTTATAAACAGAAAATATATGATTTTTTGGGGTAATACACAGTTAAACAATACATTTTACTTGCTACAGAAAATACATGGTTTTTATCTGGATTACATTTTTTTACATTCCATATACAGAAAACACACATGCATTAATACTTGATTTCGATACATCACGTTCAAACCATTTTATTTTAGAAAATATCGGATTTTCTGGTGTTTTACAAATACTTCAAAACTTTTCATTCAAATATGCTTATGAACTCACCAACATTATATATGTTGACGTTTTCAAAATAACTTGTATTCTCAGGGAATCGTTAAGCGGAAAGGTCAGCAACAAATGTGGAATTTGTTATATTTTTTTATCATCATACATTTAATATATTGGACATGTAATTTATGATACTGTACTTGATGTAAACAATGCTGGTTGTATTTTGATATGTATGATGATGGTGTTGTCTAGTTTCAATTATATACAATTGTGATGATATTACAAGATGAAGTCACGCACAAGCCCCCGGACGTTTCCACCGTCTGGTTCGGGGGTGTGACACTGACCCACTCAGTTTATTTGGATCACATGTGTCGATATAAAGCTACACTTCACTAAGGGATTAAAGAGATGTAGATCACTAGTGTAAATGAATGTAAGTTCTGTTTATGCTTATGTTTCTGTATTGACGTTGACATCCCAAGGTTTTAAAAGGAATAAAATACATTTCTTCGGAAATGCTTTGATAACATATTTATCATGTTTTTCTGGGAACAAAATTCCGCAACACTTTTCTTAAGAAGTTACTCTGATTTTTATTAAAAAGCATAAACTAAATCGGTCTTTTCTGGTCGTAAAAATGGGGATGTCACATCGGTCGATTGCATACACCACACTCTTTCGTTTATTAGAAAATCCTTTAATAAAACTTTTTAGTTTATAAAAATCTACCAAACCCTCAGTTTGAGTTCAGACACACCAAAGAGTATGCTTAAATCCCTCAAACCAAGGCTCTGATACCAACTTGTAACGTCACAAACATTAAGGCCAAAAATTTCATTTTAATAATAGTAAAACCCTCATCCAAAACGTGTTTGTAAACCCATAAATGAAAATCAGAGTATGTCAATAATCATCCAAGTACATCAAATCACAAAATGTGGAACAACGTGGTGTGTGCGATGCGATCTTCCCGAGCCCTTCCCCTTTGAGCCGGAAGTACCTGAAAAATAAACTGACAATCGTAAGCACGAAGCTTAGTGAATTCCCCAAAATAACTCATGCCATACATATCAAACATACAATGGGCTATGCCTAACAACAATTGAGAACCACCCAACATCGAGCCCCGCTTGGAACAGATCTATCAATAATATGAGATGGGCCCCACCTCATCACATTCATTAGGCCCTGCCTGACATCAGGTCCCGCCCGGTATACACATAGACACATAAAACTCATGTAAGAAGTCACACAGAAGATATCACATACTACGCATGCAGGAGTCACACAGAAGATAGCTGAATAAACACTCGATCTGCTGCGAACACTGATCCTCAAACTAAACATAATCCATAAACGAATCCAATCAATAACTAAGGTTTTATCCGATACCAATGGTCCACTCATCCTTCATCATATTAAGGGCAAAAGACCATTTTTCCCTTTCCCTACAGGACCCAACTAATCCAAGCCCAAAACCCTAAATGACCCAAGGCCCAAAATCGATCCAATGGGCTTCTGAGATAAAGTCTGACGTCCAATCAATGACGTCTGGTATCTGAACGCCCAACGTTCTAACCGAAACGCCTGGCGTAACCACAAAATCTCAAATCCTTAACCAAGGTCTTAATGGCTTAAGGCCTAACGTTCAAACTTCAGATCCAATGCTAAAAGAACGTCTAAAGCCATAAAGTTGCAATCTTTATGACTTTGCATGCCTACAAAGAGCCCAACACCAAAATCTAACTTAAATCACACTCTAAATTTCCAAAACTCTTGAATGGAAGAGTATCAAGATCCAAGCTTGCATTTTTATGATTCTAAACCCTCAAAAATGCTCGAAATGACAGCCCAAACCTCTGGAGCATTCCAAACTGGCAAAAGTCAGGTTCTTAGGACCAAAAAGAACATAAAACTACACTTAAGAAAGATCTAATAAAGAAGTCATCAAGATCTGAATACCTCCAAAAGGTGCTCAAAGATGTCAAGAGTCCAGATCCAAAGGCAAGAGAGCAACACTAACACTCCAAAGACCTTCCTTCACCACCAAGAACACTAAAATGATACCACAATGTTACACCATGGCATCAAAACACTCACACACACTTAAGGTTTCGAAATGAGGGCTATAAGGGACGAAGGATGGAGATAAGAAACGTTTTGAGGCTATAATGGCCTTTAAATATGGTGTAAACCATAAAAATTAGGGTTTCTACATGCGAACGTCTGGCGTCCACAAACTTAGGTTTGGCGTTCCAACGCATAGCATTCCATTCCTAACGTATGGCGTTTGGGACCAAGATGCAAGGTTAATACAGAGCAAGGCCAAGAATGCAAATACTTGGAAACTGGCGTTACATATATTCATATATGAATAAGTCTTTGTCAATTCACACGTGATTATATATATATATATATATATATATATATATATATATATATATATATATATATATATATGGTGGTAGAGGTGATGGTGGTGGTGGCGGTGGTGGTGTCGATGGGTGGCAGAGCTGTTAGTGAAGATGAAGGATATTTATATATGACTAAGTATATATATATATATATATATATATATATATATATATATATATATATATATATAAGTATATTCATATATGAATAAGTGTATCTATTCTTAAATAATCATTCATATATAAATATGATGGTTGGTGGTGGAGGTGGTGGCGGTGGCGGTGGTTGTGGCAGTAGTGGTTGCAGTTGTGGTAAACGCGAGAATGTACTTATATTTATATTCACATATGAATATTACATTCCTCTGTCGCACCGGTAAATGAGAGGGTTTTGCAGCTAAAAGAAATACGTGGCCTAGATTTGTTGTTGCGTTCTCAATTAGCCTTGTCGAAAATACCCGATACCCGAATTACCCGCTCGATTTTTTTAGGTATCGGGTAAATCGGGTTCGGTTAATCGGGTATCGGGTTAATTTTTTCGGGTATTCGGGTAACACGATTTTTTTCAGGTCAGGTATGTTTGTTGGGTTTCGGGTATACCCAAATTATTTTAAAATTCCTTTGTTTTTCTTTCGTAGAGCTTGTACTCTATAGCAGGTATTTGATTACGTTTCATTATTGGAAAACATGAATCTCTTTTATTATGGCACCAACAATATTAAAAGCAATTGTTTATATGTTACCATATTCTTTAAAACTTAATTATTTTATAGATTATAGTTTTTATTGCAACTAACAAACTCATTATCTTGACGAAAGTTCAGAACATGGCAAAACTTATGGCTACAATTATCTTAAACATTTAAAAATTTTTAACTAAGATCTTTAAGTATTTGAATTTTAACATCTTATTAGATTATATTACGTTGTTAAAGATAACTTGATATCTCAAGTATTATTGACTATAATATCTCAATGTTCAAAGTTTGAGTAACTTCGTTTATGCCTAGTTTGTTTATATAAACATGACTAATAGAGCACGACATATTTATTTCATTAAATTTATTTTCAGGTGTCATTAAAAAAAATTATATATTTCGGGTAATACCCGAATTATCCAAACCCGACCCACTACCCGAATTACTCGATTTTAATTTGGTTCGGGTAACAGATATTTTTTTCTAACATGAAAAACCCGAATTCCCGACCCGAATTATCTGAAACCCGAAAAAATTACCCGATCAACACCCTTATTCTCAATTACATAATTTTTCTCTTTTGAACCGTTTTTTTATTATTATTTTTGACACATCGTCGATAATCATCTTCAACATGCATAAATAAAAAGGGTAAATTAGACCATTGGTCCCTCGTGCACATGCCATAAAGCATGTTTAGTCCCTATTTTTAAAAATTAACTCGGACCGTCCCTCGTATCATTAAAAGGTGCACGTTACGTCCCTCGCGGACATAAAATGATTATCTTGCCCTTTTCTTTTTCTTTTTCTTTTTCATTAATTTTTTAATTGTTTATAACTTATCTATCGTTTTTTTATAATTATTATTTTTAGAAAAGGAAACATCCCTTAAAAAGGAGTTCAAACCCTTTTGGCCATCAACCACCTCCAACTACAGTCACTTCTGGCTACCATCCACCTCTGGCCACCCTTGACCTCCGGCCACCATCCACCGCCATCGGAAACCACCACTTCTCTCTCTCTCTCTCTCTCTCTCTCTCTCTCTCTCTTCCTTATCCCATCTTTAAACTCCGACACCTCCCCTCCCCGTTAATTATTGCCATTCACAGCCACCAACCTCCATCAAAAACGACCATCGGGACCATCACCTACCCTACCATATCTGATAATCTTCACCTTATCAGACTTGTAACCCAAAAGAAAGAAAAAAGAAGAAAGTTGAAGAGGAATCTATGATTAAGAGATATAGGGTCGAAGGGTGGGGGACATAAAACCATACTCCTGCGATCGATTGAGGAGGTGCAGGTGAAACCTACACTATTCATCGCCTTCTCCACCTTACACCTGAAATCATCCAACCACCACCCCTACATCGACATTGACTCCGAATGTGGAGCTCTATGATCTCTATATCTCAGCCACTCATCTCATCCACGATGGAGGTAGAGATCGATCTCTATACAAATGTCGAAACACACAAAGATCGATGACATCTATCGAAACCCTAGCCGACGCCGATGGCAGGGTACATGTGACGAAGCCCTAGCTGACGGAGATCGGAGATCGAAGACTGAATCACAATCACAAGTGGAGGCATCGATTTTAGATGGTTCAAAACCACTTACGCCGGAAAAGATGGTGGCTGGAGTACGATGTGTGTAAAACGGCGATAGTTTCCATGAATGTAGCCGGAGTGTAAAACGACGATGGTATCCACTGATGGTGGCTTAAGGATGAATGGTTTTAGGGTTTTTGAAGAGTTTGGATAAGAGAGACAGTAAAAGGAAGATACGGTGGGTGGGGAGATGTGGTTGAGTATGAAATGGGACCACATCCTTTTTTTTCTTTCTTAATTAATAATAACGATAATAACATAAAATTAATTGGAAAATATAAACATAAAGGGCATTATGGTCATTTCAGATATGGCAAGGACTAATATTGCAACAAAAATGTGTATAAGGGACGAAGCGTGCATGTTTTAAACAAATGAGGGACGGTCCGAGTTAATTTTTGAAAATAGGGACTAAACGTGCTTTTCAGCACCTGCACAAGGGACGATTGGTGTAATTTACCCAAATAAAAACAAAGAAAGAGTTAATGCATTAACGCACCCTTCTTTTCTTGCCCGATGCTGAGCGCGGCAATCCCTCTGGTTAGAATCAAAAGAAGCAAAGTTTGGTGACCAAACTTTGGTCCTACCATAAAAGCCCATAAAAATCCAACTAGATCCGTCTGAACAAAAAAAAAAAAAAAAAAAAAAAAAAAAAAAAAAAAAAAATACCAACCTGAAAGCCAGCTCCTTTTATACTATAGTTGATTATTATGTCGAAAATAGGACACTATGCATTTGTTTAAGAAAAGAATATATTTGGATTTTGTAGATAAAGTTTTAAAGATAAAAATGATACAAATTGAAAATGTTGAAACCGTTTTAAAAAGTTTGGTCTTTTATTTACTTTTTTATATTTTAAAGATACAATGAATAACTATAAACCTGAAAAGAAAATAATAAATATTGTTGACGGTTGAGTCAATCCATTTTAATTCATTAAAAAAGTTGTTTATTCTTTTTTTTTTTATTCAGATATGCTACTTTAATTCTCTATTTTTACCGCATTTAATGCCATTTATTCATGGTATGCTATTAGATAATAAATTTAAGAAAATATATAAAGAAAATATATAATATAACAATTACAGAAATCTTCTGGTCCATATTTTTGTATCCTTCTTTCTATTACCGTAAATCTTATTTCATATCTTATATTGTTGAATAAAGTTACATCTCTCGTCCATTGACTATTTATACATTTGTAAGTTAAGTGTGTCTAGAAGTTATTTTATATATTGAACCCTAAATAATCAAATTGATTTTTATTTTGACCCTAATTTCAATGATTTGTGTTAGATAATGAATAACAAATGGGTACTTTAAGGGCATTATGTCTTTTTTACTTGCATACTCTTCTATCATCCATATCCATGAATTTTAATTTTTTTAATCAACGTAAAAGAAAACTAATGAATTCAGTCGCCAACAACATGTTGCCAATAAATTAAATCAAAGATAATATTGTTAACAACATGTTACCAATGAACTTTTATTGGTTGATGGGATTCAATGAAACAAAATCTTAATTTGTAAAGTAGGTAAAAGACTCCAGTTGTGCTTGATGTGGACGCTACAAAATCTTAAATATATATCACCTTTTTTCTACATGCAAAATAAATAAATAATAATAACCAGTGCATCAATCGTGTTTTATTCAATAAATCTCTCATTAATTTTCTAGATATAGAATTCAAAAAATACATGCACCAAGAAGAGAAGTCGTGATCTAGGTTTAATGAAACATAACAACACAAGATGATTAATCATTATTAACTTGGATTCATAAGATGGTAGATATCCTATTATTAGAATCAAAATTACAATTAGGTTTCCGATATATTTGTCACCTTGAGCTAGCTACGAACTCATTGCCATGAAAAGATGAAAAAAATACTAAACATTGTCTTCATCTTTTATGTTTCTTATTCATTTTTTATTCGTCAATGACATTTTCTAACAATCGAGCATATATAGCGTCTATCCTTGAACTCGTGTGCTACAACTTTTCTGTATAAATGATCTTTTGTATTCAACTTTCTTTGGGGTTGGTAGTGGCGAAATAGATTGTCATATATGATAATATGTTTGAATAGTGATAAAAAAGGAAGGAAGAATGAACATACCATATGTTTATTCTTTTTTTTATTTCAAAGTAATAAGAAATAACAAGAAGTTTTTAATTTCCAAATGTGGTATGTTTTGATTTTCACAGGTGTTAACGTTGACAAAAGTTGTCCACAATAGCGTCTCCAAAGTATATATCAACTACCATAATAAGTTTTAAACATCTTTTATTACATATATTATAAATAATATATTCATCTCCAAATCCTAAACCTTAAACCCGTATAAAATTCATATTGTCCACCATGCTACTTCTTATCATAAATAGTATATTTAATGTTATATGTTACGACATAACACATGATTGTCATTGTTAATGTTTCAAAAAACTTATATGATCATATACAAATCAATAAAGTTATATGGTCATACATATACATTACTTGCTATTAAAAACCAAAAATAAAAGAACAACACATATCTACAAGAGTAATAGTTTTTGCACCATATAAAAGGAAAAATCGGATTTGTGAAACCGATTACTTCCTTCATGCTATCATAAATTCATTGCTTCAAGTATGTTCGTGTAGGATATGTACGTGATGTTCTCTTCCAATGTCTTAATATATGAGGATACATACACTTTGTGGCCAATCAACCTCTCCATAATCATTGTATAATTCATTTTCATTTTATACAAATCGACTGAATCCTACTTAGGATTTTTTGAAACATTATTTTTCATTACGATAAGTTTATTGCTATAAACTATAACATTTCCGAAAGGGGTATTGAAATTTGATTCTACAAGCAACTTCAAGCAACTACCTTTTTCATTAGAATGTAATCAGAAAACAAATGAGTGAAGATGTGTGAAAAAGGAAAAGAGAAACTTGACATAAATTCCTTTAAACACATCCATGTGTTATTATTTAACGGAAAACCACTATAGCATTAGTGTGAGAGACCATAATAAAGCAAAACTAGCTATTTGGTACAAAAGTATACACAATAATTTTTTGTGGACTAATTCCGCATATCAAATATATAGTTAAGGGACTAAATATGCATTCTACCAATCTACAGAATAGAATTAGATTTTGTTAGGTGAAATAATAATGAACAAATAATAATGAACAAATAAACAATCCATTGGAACAAGGCGCATGGTAGTCACGCTACACTCTCATTTCCAGTCGGTCTATTCCTTTCATCCTTCGATTGTCAAGGCAAAGTAACGTCTGCAAGAGACCACTCTCCATCCTCCGATTTTCTCTCTTCAAAAACCCTAAAAGATTGTCGTAAAACCTTGATCGTATCACAAACCTTAAGAAACCCATTGCTTAGTTCCAATCAAGTAAAGTATCCCATCAATTCATGCAAAAACATTTATTATTTATGTACATTCTATCTGGGTTTTGGTGACCACTGCTCAAATTCGAAAACCCCAACTTTGTTGCGTAATTTTTGTTTTTGTTTTGAAGAATGTCGATTTTGGGTCGGAATCGGGCACAGACCTTATTCTACACTCCGCCGGCGATGAGAAGCCACAATCAGCAGCCGGAGTTCTGTCAAGAAGAGAAGCAAGTAAGCCCCCAAAAGGAAGACCAATCGGAGTCTTTTCTGAATAGTAACAGTAGCCATAATGTCGAGATGTCCAATTTGGATCGGTTCATGAAGATGAGTACTCCGATTGTCACTGCTCAGCATTTCCCCAAGGTATAAAAACAAAATTCAAACAAAAACCCCTAATTATTTTTCACCATTTCGTAACTGTTTATAATCTGGGCAATCGACAAAATGTGAAATTTCCGACGTCGAACTACTTCTTGATTTTTAAATTCGAATTCGTGTTAAATACTACTCCAAAATTGAATAATTTATTCTATTCATGTTCAAATTGGGTAGTTGATGAAATCGTGAAATTTAGAATTATTTTATTGGAACTGATTCGAATTTTTGTTTTACTTTCTTGCTTGTTTTATACTCAATTTCATTAGGTTAAAACAATTCTAAAGCTTTGATTAACTATTAATTATCGATTACTCATATGTCTCTTTCGTTAATGATTTTTCTGTCAATCAAAAATCTGTTGTCAAATCTTGATTAGACTTTGCTTATGAACTCGATTCCTGAAATGTTCATTTACATTTCCAAAAAAAAAAAAAAAAACGTTACATTCATATCAAATCATCAACCATATCATAATTAAGAGATCATTTCATCTTCCAAATCATCAAATCTATCAAAAAATCGATCATAATTTTTTCTTTTCTCTGTAGACTAGCATGAAGGGATGGAGAAACGAAGAACATCACCAACCATACTTCATTCTTGATGATCTTTGGGAAACCTACACAGAATGGAGTGCATATGGAGCTGGTGTTCCCCTTGTATTAAATGAAAAAGACTATGTTGTTCAATACTACACCCCTTATATATCCGCCATTCAACTATACATAGACCCATCTCCACCTTTCACAAACTCAAGGTAAACCTCATTTATTTACAACTTTGCCACTCCCACATTATTTCTATTGTTGCATGTAATTAATCGGTTTTTCCAACGTGTACTTTACTAGGGTTTCATGATATAAATGGTATAAAAAAACGTGTCATTTCTTATAATTAATGTACGCGCAATTTATTTATTTATTTATTTTTTGTTACAGGAGGGCAGGTGAGCAAAGTGATTCTGGTAGTAGTGATGGGAGCTATGAAGGAGGGGCACCTGAAAATAATCCTGATTCTGTTGCACAAAGTTTTAATAAACTTATGCTTGATGAACATGAATTTAGAAGCCCACATGGGCTTCTTGCTTATGAATTTTATGAGAAGATCTTACCTTTTCATCGTAGGCCTTTGGTTGACAAGGCAAGTCGAATTACAAATTATGAAATTACCAAATTACCCCTGTCGAATATGGTTAAAAAAAAGAGTTTAATTGTTGTAAATGTTAACAGGTATCGGATCTTGCAAAAATGTTTCCTGCGATAAGATCTTACCGCAGCTGTGATCTGACTCCATCGAGTTGGTTTTCTGTTGCATGGTAATATATAAATATATAAATATATGATAAATAATAATCTTTAATATTTTTTTTATAAATTTTTACAGTTTTTTTTTTTTTGTTATGAACTCGATAATTTTGTTTTATTTAGGTATCCGATATATAGAATACCGCACGGGCCATCTCTTCATGAAGTTGAGAGTTGTTTCTTGACCTATCATTCTCTCTCATCTCCGGTAAAAGGTATATTTTTCTTATTTCCTTTTTTTTTCTATTAAAACATCGTAATAGAAAGTAAATTATGGTTTTAAATTTTTAATGTTTTATCATAGAGTTAATCACAAAAATGACCAAAAGAGTAAAGGGTAAAACACCAAATGACCACCTTTTCGATATTCATCACAAAATTACCACCTATTTCATGAAAAAAAAGTTGCGGATTTGCGAGATTGCTTTTTCTAACATCATATTTTTGAATTTTGTTTTTTGGAAATTGACATGATTTTTCGTTAAGTTGATGTCATTTTGCGAAATAGTTAAAAAAATGGAAGCATAAAAACATTGGTTTGGAGATTTTTTTTTTTGAGGGGACATTTTTTTTAGATTTTCACATTGGTCGATAAGCTCCCAATGTAAACCATATGGTATAATTAGATTTTCGCAACACTTTTTTTTAGATTTTCACAATCGTTAAGTTCCCATGAAAAGTTAATGATGATGTTTCCGTATCTTTTTATAAAAATGATCACAAAAACCTTAAAAACTCTTAAAAAATATCTCTTTTTTTAGATTTTCACAATCGTCGTCATTTGGTTTTGGGTGTTATTTCTTAACCTCAATTGGTTATATTTCTAGATTATCCAACTCTTTATTATATATATGGTAACATAACATATTCACATGTACATAGATGTTCATGTTAAAACTTATCTTTTTGGAAATTTATTTTAGGTATGGATGGAGATAATTCAAATGATGGGGGACATGGACATGGACAACTTTCATTGCCAATTTTTGGATTTTCTGTTTACAAGTTCAGGAGTTGTGACTGGATTCCAAATGTTCATGGAGTTGAAAAAGTCAACTCTCTCATACATTCAACAGACAATTGGCTTCGCATGTTGGGTGTATTCCACCCTGATTTCATGCATTTTAAAACCCGTGCTTTTTTACAGTGACAGCTGGCGGCTGGGTAAACTAGGTGTTAAAAGTTAAAAACAAAACAGATAGATGTTCACATCAGGTAAAAACCTGACTTTTTTTTTTTTTAGGTTTTTAAAAGGTTAGACTTTAGAGTCCAGTTTTTGGGCTTTTGGATGATACATACATAATCCCATATAACTTGGTGGTTTTGTTGAAGGTATATGACTTTTTTTTGGGGGGGGATTTGAGAGCAGTAGTGATGTAGTTACTTGTACTTTGTGCATTAAAAATTGTAAATTGCTCTCTAGAATGATTTGAGACTTTTTGTAGGATGTTTTTATCTTATGGTTTTTAGCTAATTGCTGAAATGCTATCCTTGTTACATCATGTTTTTGTTTTTGGATGTCATCTTAAAAATCGTGTCTCATTTGGTGCTTTTATGTGGACACTATGATTTACCTTTTTTAAATCGCTATCTATCTTTTGTATGTGTTATGTCTATGTGTATGATTTTTGAAATAAGTTACAACACCCGTTTTTCTAGACCAAAAAAAAAAATGGTTTTATTGGGTTTTTCTGAAGAATCTAAAGAATAATTGTATTCTTTATCTAACCTTTTTTCATTTAAGAAGAAACTAAAGAAAAACAAAAAAGGAACGGGTGAATCCATAAATAACAAAGCATTGTTATCATGATAATATCTTGTTGATTTCATTAAGAAGCTGAAGACGAAGAAGAAATATTGAAGGAAGCATGTAATTTGGAGTTGAAAATTGCTTTATTGGAAAATAAACTAAACATTTACATGATGAAAAAGGATGAGAGATCTTTTGGTGTTAGAAAAGGATTTGGAGTTAATCAAAGGGAAGTTGTTAACTCACAAAGATGTACCAATTGTGTTGTTTGTTATGTATGTAATTAAGCTAATTTATTAATAGTCAGTAATATTAATATTTTGGTTATTGATCCATGGGACTTAATATCATTATTTGTAATATTGTAACAAAAAATTTGATTATTGACAGTTTGTAATGTTGTTTAATGGAAATATATGAGATTTCTTTAACGGATATCTGCATCAAAAGTTGTAATGAACAATACAAACGTTTCCCACTTCCATGGCATATGCATCAAAAGTTATTCAAAACATAAATATAAAACATATACAAAAGTTGTATATGTTACCTAGATGTATCATATGGACTTGTACAAAAGTTGTAGTTACCTAGATGTATCAAAAGTTATGCATAAACATATACAAAATACTATTGGTTTGTCTTGACAATGATTCCTACACAATTCTTATAAGTTCACTAGCTTTTGTTGAGTGCTTTCACTTCCATCCTTTAGTACAACTTTCTTACTTATCCCAATCATGGTGATAGATTAAAAAAAAGAAAAAAAAAATCTTAATCTTCTTTAAAACTTAAGGCATATCCACAACGTGTTCCACTTCATGTACATGTTGAGTAGGATTGGGAAGCTCCACCACATAAACTTCAACATCACGCCACAATTCAGTTCAACCTGAACTTTCTCCACATACACATGACATATTTTAAGAAACCCCTTAAAATCATTATCCTCATCAAATAGATTCGAGTTGACATGTTCATCAAATAGAGTCTAGTCTATATCCTCATCAAATAAAAACGCCTTATAATCCACATGAACTTTAACATTACGTCCCACTTCAGGTTGCTCTTCATGATCACATGACAGATTTTCAGATAGATTTGAGTAGACATCCTAATCAAAGTTCTAATCTTCATTATCTTCGTTTTCATCTTTTAACTATTCCTCCTCAATCTAGTCAAATAGTGGTTTGTTGTAGTGATCACTATGAACACTAATTCTACCATCATTAGCATGTGTAGATTTAAGAAACGTCTTATAATCACCATCAGTTTTTAAAATCTTCAACCCATCTACCAAAGATTCTTGGTAAAAGCGTAAATAAACATCATTTCATCTCATTTAATCGGCTTTTCAAGAAACGGGATAAAATTTGTATATCATATAGAACTAAAATCCACATCTCTCACCGAAGCTTTAACGGGGTAGAAGTACACTAGATGCTTAGATTTGAACACCAACACAGAGTTTAATGATAAATTCGCAGTCCTAAGTAGTTTTCATAAGAAAAAAGGTAAGTATAAGAGAAATTGTTTCTTATCCACGCCACTTCCACTTAAATACCACATATTTTTTGCCAGTGAGCAAGATAACAATATAACCTGCAATACTTGGTCAAAATTATAGGTTTTGAACAACAGTAAAAAATTTAATGGTCAATGATACACAAAAATAAAACATTAACTAAATATATACATATGGCATGATTTGTTGTCCTATCAAGTCATTTGTTTAGAAATAGCTTTACTTTCAGTGAATTATTTCATCAATATTTGGTTTAATATATAAACATTAAACCATTTTTAGGTCTATTAACTAAAGCTTTATCTCTTTCGAAAAAAACTAAAACTTTATAAAGATAAATTTGCAAATGCTTTTGGATGATTATTGTACCTTTTTTTACTTTTAATTATTATATATAATAAAAAAACAACCCCTTATGAATAGTATAGTTTGTGTTTTCATAACAAGGGCACAAAAGTTTCTTATTTTACATTTTGATCACAAATCTATTTTCTTATTTCATACTTCGGTCACAAAAGTTTCTTATGTTGGCAGATTTGGTCCCTAGATTTTCATATATTAGCATTTCCTCTTCCTTATTTTGTAGAATGACACTTTACACTCCTTACTTTGTAGAATGGCACTTTCCATCCCCTTTACATTGTAAAATGTCACTTTTACCCCCATAAATTTGAACAATGACAATTTCCACCCACTTCAACTTCTGTATATCGACATGTTTGCACTGGCATGTCCTGCTTTATCTACCCATCTGAGTCATCACGTAGAGGTGACGTCCGAAGAGCGGGACAGATATACCTGGCCAAGGTGCCAATGTCAAGTGGTTATCCAAAGTGTTGGAATATTCTCTACCTATGGTATCTAACTAGTCTTTTTTTTGCAAGTAAGAATACATTGACCGATGGAGGAGAACTTAAATGAAAGGGCCTATTTTCCCTAAACTTTCATATATCAGCAAGTTACCCTCCCCCCCTCCCCGGGAAACTGTACACACAAAACGATAAAATGATGAATAGTATGAATATTATAGTTTGTGTTTTATAATATAGCCACAAAAGTTTCTTATTTTACACTTTGGCCACAAATCTATTTTCTTATTTCATACTTTGGCCATAAAAGTTTCTTCTATTGACATATTTGGTCCGTAGACTTTCGTACATTGGCATTTCCTCCCCTTTATTTTGCATAATGGCGCTTTACACTCTTTACTTTGTACAATGGCACTTTGCACTCCTTTACTTTGTAAAATGTCACTTTTACCCCTCAAACTTGGACAACGACAATTTCCACTCCTTCAACTTTTGTATATTGCCATGTTTGCAGGTTTTGTCCATTGACTTTTGTATGTCAGCAAGTTTGGTGCCCCTGGAAACCATGCACACAAAACAATAAAATGATTAATAATAGTATTTTTCTTTTGTGTGACTAAGATGTATTAAGTAAAACATTGTCTGTGAACCCCTTGAAGCGGAGAGGGGGGCAACTTCTAGCTAAAATATAGGGACCACACCCCCCTCTCTATCTCTCTTTCTCATCCTATTGTCTTCCTCATTCCGAATCAAAGTTCTTCCTAGAAATTAAAACACACGCACACAACACTTGAAAGGAACCTACATACATACCTGCAACTCAAAATATACACACAAAAAACAGACTAGAAATTTTAAACCACAACAATTACAACAAATCAACAAACCAATACCAAAATTATTCAAAAACATTACTGTGTTGCTTGATAATTTTGGTTGTGCTTTCAGCATTGTGTGTATCTGGGTCAACTCTTTATTGGAAGCTCAAAACGGTTTTTTGGGTTTGCACTTTAACACATACAAACACCTTTCTCCTCTTGCAAACACCAAAATCACAAGTCGTTTTAACAACAACAACAACAACAACATAATCTTTTGTGTCTTCTTCGCATACCTCAGTCTCACCTTGATCTTGAGATATGGAAGCGGTGTTATAAACAATATACAAGTAGAGATCATCGTACAACAACCAAGAACAATCAGACGTAATAGAAACGTTAGCCTCTTTCATCTTATCATCATCAACAGTTCTTGTAACGCCCAGATTTTTCACACCAGGTATACCCCAAAATACATTCCATAATTATAAAAAATTTATACACTGGCACACTGGAGCACAAGAATCTATCACACGGATCGTGCTGAAAGCAAGCACAGGATCGAGCCAGGCGTTATTATCTTTAACCTGCAAAACATTTACAAACAGACAACGTAAGCCTCGCGGCTTAGTAAATAACAACTACAATAACATAAACACATAATCCAAATAACAAATAATCCATCAGGCAGATATATTCACAATATCTCCTTACTGATCTAACAGAAACCTTTTTGCATAATAGTCCCATGCTTAGTAAAGCACTAAGCCCAACCCTGTCATAATTGATGTTATCTCCAATCCGAGATAAATATAATCCAATATATCAATATTTCATTATAACCAATTTAACTAATCAAGTACCTTATCTCCAATCTGAGATAATATATTCAAATAATTTTACCATCCTGAGGTACCATATAATGCCATAATAATCATTAATACACATATACCAAAATGTGCATGTACCAACAACAACGGATGTTAGAGTAGTGTTACTCACATGATCACTTGGTTGACACACTACTTCGGTCCTTGACCTATACAGCTTTCCTGTCCGTCACAAATGGGTACCTAACCAACAATTTCCAAGCTCCTTAAAACCTGTTATAATTTACCCTTAACTACACCCCGTGACTATTTGTCACCAAGCTCATTAAATACAATAATATATCAATACTAGGCTTAACCCCATAAGCCAATAATCAAATCTACCATATCGGGACATTTCAGTAGTGTAACATCCGGATTTTCAGGTATGATAAAACAAGTATTATTTTCTAAATTATGAGGAGTGACTCGACGAGTTGGCGCCTTAACTCGTCGAGTAGGATCGCGACTTGGTGACGTGGAAAATGAATGGACTCGACGATTCGGCGAGCTAACTCGTCGAGTCAGCGCTGTTGGCAGAAACCCTAATTCTTTCGGGCTTGGGCCTATTTAAAGGCACTTATAGCCTCCTTGGCCCTTCCCACCAGTGTCTTCGTCCCTTGAGAGAAACCCTAGAGTTATTTGTGAGCTAGAGAGGAAAGAGGCTAATTGGAGGTCATTTCTTTGAAGAAGAAGGTCAAAAGTGTTGCAAGTATCTCAGAGGAGAGTTAGGGCTTGTAACACCATTTGGATGGGGTTTTGGGTGCATCCAAACCCTTTTTCGTGTTATTTTGTAGATCTGGACCTTGTGAGGTCCAGAGAACCAGAAAGTAGGTAGCTTTGAGTGAGTAACTTTGGAACCTTGAAGCTATGAAGCTTCAATGGAGTCATAATGGTGTATAGAGCAAAATACACCTTGCATGAACCTCAAGTTTGTACCTTTACGTGATTTTTGGGTGTTAGAATGTCAGATCTATAAGTTAGAGAAGCAGATCTTGCCTCAGAAGGTCAAATGAGTATTGCCATAGAGGAAACGCGCCGAGTCCATAAGAGAACTCGACGAGTCGAATCGGGTTGCCCCGCGATTCTTGACCAGTGGTAACCTATCGAGTTGGGAGGTTAACTCGACGAGCCGAGTGAGGCCTTAGAAGGATTCAGAGGATGCGCATGAACTCGCCGAGTCACACGAGTGCACTCGGCGAGTCTGGTCAAAATTGGACCGTTGACTGGAGTTGACTTCAGTTGACCTTAGGGTATGGTCAAACTGATTTAAGAGGGGTCAGGGAGGGGTAGAATGGTCTTCTACCCATTCTCTAGAGAAAAGGGCGTAAAGAGAATATTGATTAGAATTATTATCAATGTGCTAGGCGGAGGCTAGATCGAGGATATCGAACACGAGAGTTTACTAGACATCTTACGAGGTGAGTCTTCTCACTATATATTACCTAGAGTGGTATTTATGTGCAAACCGGAGGGTCTTATGTGTTATGTGTATGTTTAAGTTTATGTGCATTGTGATATATGTATGTTATGTGTTATATAGACCGGACCGGAGGGTCCAACGAATTACGAGGCCAAAGGGTCCTCAAGTAGACCGGACCGGAGGGTCCAACGAGCTACGGGACTGGAGGGTCCCGCTGAGACACATTGACCGGAGGGTCATAACGAGTTATAGCATCGAGTGGCTTGTGTGCTGTATGTGGTATTTTGGGGAACTCACTAAGCATTTATGCTTACCGTGTTATGTGATATGTGTTTCAGGTACTAGCGAGGATCGCGGGAAGGCGCCGACATGATCTGTACACACTGATAGAGTATTATGTATTTGAGATTCTGGGATATGTTTTACTGAGATAACATTTAATACATTTGAGCTTGGGGTTTCTTTATGAGATATGTTATGTTGAAAAATGAAAAATTGTTTTGAAAAATTTATGTCGTTACAAGTTAGTATCAGAGCCTTGGTTTGAGGGATTCGGAGGCACCTTTGGGCGTATCTGAACTCAAACTGAGGATTTGAGAAAAAAATTCATAAAATAAACAATTTTTTTCTTAAAAGAGTAAAAGATTTTGAGACAAGCAGAACGGAACAGTGTGTATGATCAGCCAGCGCCCGAATGGTGATTTCCCAAAATACCCTTACATTATGTGCTATGAGATATTATGTGATATGCTATGCATGCTAGAGTAGGCTAGATAATCATATCTAGGACTAGAGTGGCCTAATTTATGATGCCTTAGCCTAGGAGATTACTGCTGCTATGAGATACTTCGAGAGTGAGTAGGTAGCAGCGAGGAGCTTATGAGTGGTCTACTGGAGGATAGCCTGAGTTTAGTGAGATATAGAGTACTTGTGATCTGGGATCCTAGGAGGAGGACTTGGGGTGAATACCGATGCGTTGTGGAAGGTAGTATAGGGCCCGTACTACTAGAAACATCGGATTGGTGAGCAGTCCAAGTAAGAATCCTTAGGGTACTAAAGAACAAGTAGGGTTGAGTATCGAGTGCGAGTATACTCGAGCGAGTCTCTGATTCCTTTTGTGTTGTGTTTCAGAGACATCATGGTTGGGACGCGCCACAACCCAGGAGGCAGTGGTACCAGTGGTACCAGTGATGAGGAGATCCGTAGGTTGATTCACGAGGAAGTGGCCGCAGCCATTCGAGCTGAGATTCCTGAGATGTTTAGGTCTATCAAGACCACATTGATTGAGACATTTGACGAGCGGTATGCCTCTATTACCAAGGTTGTTGTTGCTGCAGCCACCGCAGCCGTCGCCGCTGCTAGGCCACAGGGGGGTAACTCGTTGCTGTACCGAGAGTTCAACAACACGAAGCCACCAGAGTTTGATGGGACCCAGGATCCGATAGTCGCGATGAGATGGATCTCTGACATTGAGGGATGCTTCTACACGTGTTCTTGTCTGGAGCATCTAAGAGTACGGTTCGCGCTGAACCAGCTTCGCTTGGGAGCGAAGGATTGGTGGAAGTTTGTGACGGTTGATTTCACTCCAGCAGAGATTACAGCGGTGACCTGGGAGAGGTTCACCACCATGTTCCGAGATGAGTATGTTCCCCCGCTGGAGAGGGAACGTCTAGCCCAGGAGTTCTTGTCCCTCAAGCAGGGAACAGAGTCCGTGACTGTGATTACACGGATGTTTCATGAGTTCTCATTGTTTTGCCCTGAACATGTGTCTACCGAGAAGGCACGTATGAGTCGATATCTGAGCATACCGTGGAGAGACATTCGGGAGTTCGTGGCAAACTCGACATACCAGACATTTTCCGAGCCCCAGGCAAATACCCGGAAGAGGGAGATTGAGCTAGAGACTCAGGCCAGGGAGGAGGTCGAGTCTCAGAGGAGGGACAGGTGGCCGGCACAGTCTCAGCCGGTAGCCAAGCGGGCAAAGCCCGCTGATTCGAGATCTGGAGGTCCGAAGGGCCGCACTTGCGGTAAGTGCGGAAAGAGCCATGAGGGAGTGTGCAGAGCAGGGGTGTGCTACAAGTGTGGCAAGGAGGGGCATTTCGCGAGGGATTGCCCCAAGGGGTTTGCAGTGTGCTTCCACTGCAACCAGACTGGCCATCGGAAGGCCGAGCGCCCACAGCTACTTCAGGGATCTGCACCCGCTGCGACTAGAGCCACTGAGGCCCGACCAGTGAAGGCCGAGGCACCGAAGGCTCGCGGGAGAGCCTTTCAGTTGACAGTGGAGGAGGTCCGCGCAACGCCCGATGTCGTGGCTGGTATGTATTCTTTCATTTACGTATACTGAGTATGAGATATTGTGCTTATATTGTGATATGCATAGGTACTTTTCTTGTGAGTTCTGTACTTGCTTTGGTGTTGTTTGACTCGGGTGCGAGTCGATCTTTCGTGTCATTAGCGTTTAGTCAGCACATCAGTATCCGACGAGAGGCATTGAGTCGACCTCTATGAGTTTCTATAGCTGACGAGCGAGCGGTTTATGCTACCGATGTGATTCGAGAATGTTTACTCGAGATTTTCGGTGTTGAGTTCCCGATAGATTTGGTACCGATTGCGATGGGGGATGTCTGTGTCATCGTGGGCATGGACTGGTTGAGCCGATTTGGAGTTGTTATCGACTGCGAGCGTTAGTTGGTGACCATACGAGACCCTAGTGGGGGAGTACTTACGGTGTATGGCGAGGGTACCCGATCTGGGTCAACATTTTGCTCGGCTGCCAGAGCGAGACAGAGTCTACAGCAGGGATGTAGAGGGTTTGTAGCCTATGTGATGGATACACGAGTTGTCGCTGAGAGGCCGAGTTCTGTCGATGAGGTTCTGATAGTGCGTGAGTTCCCGGATGTTTTCCCCGAGGAGTTGCCGGGTGTGCCTCCGGAGAGGCAGGTGGAGTTCCATATTGATTTGGTTCCGGGAACGATGCCTATTGCCAACGCACCCTACCGCCTTGTGCCACCAGAGATGCAGGAGTTATCCTCACAGCTTCAGGAGCTGTTGGGGAAGGGATTCATCCGACTGAGTAGCTCGCCGTGGGGAGCGCCGATCCTTTTCATCAAAAAAAGGATGGTTCACACCGGATGTGCATCGATTACCGGGAGTTGAACAAGTTGACGATCAAGAACCGTTATCCACTACCGAGGATCGACGATCTGTTCGATCAGTTGCAGGGAGCGTCTTGGTTTTCCAAGATAGACTTAAGGTCTGGATATAACCAGATGAGGGTGTGTGATGAGGATATCCAGAAGACGGCGTTCAGGACTCGTTATGGGCATTACGAGTTCATGGTGATGCCTTTTGGACTCACCAATGCACCAGCGTCGTTCATGGACCTCATGAACCGAGTGTGCAGGCCGATGTTGGATCGATCAGTGATTGTGTTCATCGACGACATTCTAGTGTATTCGAGGTCCAGAGAGCAGCATGAGGAGCACCTGAGGGAGATCCTTGGAGTATTGAGATCGGAGAGGCTTTATGCCAAGTTCTCCAAGTGTGATTTCTGGTTATGAGAGGTCCAGTTCTTGGGACATCTCGTTAATCAGAATGGGATATTGGTCGATCCGGCCAAGATTGAGGCTGTGATGAGTTGGGAGGTGCCGAGATCCCCCACCGAGACCAGGAGTTTTCTGGGATTGGCTGGTTATTATCGGAGATTTATTCGGGATTTCTCCAAGATTGTCGTTCCCCTCACCAGATTGACCCGGAAGGGCGTTGCTTTCTCTTGGGGTCCAGAGCAGCAGACCTCGTGTGAGACCCTTCGCCAGAGATTATATGAAGCCCCGGTGTTAGCCCTTCTGGAGGGAATGGAGGATGTCGTGGTGTATTGTGATGTGTCTATATCGGGGTTGGGTGCGGTGCTTATGCAGAGGGGGCACGTGATAGCATACGCATCGAGGCAGTTGATGCCTCATGAGACAAGGTATCCCACCCACGATTTGGAGTTGGGGGCAGTGGTGTTCGCCCTCAAGATATGGCGCCATTATTTGTATGGGGTTCGATGTACCATATACACGGACCACAAGAGTTTGAAGTATCTGATGGATCAGCGCAACCTGAATATGCGCCAGAGGAGATGGTTGGATGTGGTAAAAGATTATGACTGTAAGATCATGTACCACCCGGGCAAGGCTAACGTGGTAGCCGATGCTCTGAGCCGCACGACGGAGAGCGCCCCGATTCGAGACATATGCATGAGGATAACGGTGATGACTCCGGTATTGGATACCATTCGAGATGCCCAGGCAGAGGCTGTGAGACCGGAGAACCACAAGAGGGAGCGGGTGATTGGACATGTATCCGAGTTTGTGACGGATAGCCGAGGGCTTATGACCTTTCGTGGTCGGATTTGGGTGTCGTATACGGGCGGGGCATGTAGTACTCTGATGGAGGAGGCGCATAGATCGAGATTCTCGATCCATCCCAGGGCCACTAAGATGTATTTGGACCTGAAGAGAGACTACCGGTGGCCCTGTATGAAGAGGGATGTTGCATGGGTAGTAGAGAGGTGCTTGACCTGTCGCCAGGTTAAGGCCGAGCACCAGCGTCCGCATGGAAAATTGCAGCCGTTAGAGGTTCCCCAGTGGAAGTGGGAACAGATTTCTATGGATTTTATCACTAAATTGCCGAGGACCGCGAGAGGTGTTGATGCAATTTGGGTGATTGTGGACCGGCTGACGAAGAGCGCTCACTTCCTGGCTATCAGTGAGAGCTCTTCTGCGGAGAGACTGGCAGATACATATGTGAGAGAGGTGGTTTCGCGGCATGGAGTGCCAATCTTGATTATGTCAGACCGAGATGTACGTTTCACTTCCAGGTTCTGGAGGAAGTTCCATGAGGAGTTAGGTACGAGATTGCACTTCAGTACGGCTTACCACCCACAGACGGATGGGCAGAGTGAGCGGACGATTCAGACGCTCGGGGACATGCTTCGAGCATGTGTCATGGACTTCGGTGGAAGTTGGGACACATACCTACCCTTGGTTGAGTTTTCTTACAACAACAACCATCACTCGAGCATTGGTATGCCTCCCTTTGAGCTCCTATATGGGAGGAGCTGTCGCACTCCTATCTGTTGGGGTGAGGTGGGGCAGAGAGTTATGGACAACACTGAGATAGTGCTGAAGACGACCGAGCAGATTCAGCAGGTCAGACAGAGGCTACTGACAGTGTAGAGTCGTTAGAAGAGTTACGCGGATAGACGACGATCTGAACTTGAGTTCCAGGTCGGAGATTTTGTACTCCTGAAAGTTTCCCCATGGAAAGGGGTGATCCGGTTCAGAAAGCGGGGCAAGTTGGGGCCTCGATATATCGGTCCGTTCAGAGTGACCGCCAGGGTGCGTAAGGTACCATACCAGTTGGAGCTACCTGCGGAGTTGATTCAGATTCATAACACCTTCCATGTGTCCCAGTTGTGGAAGTGTGTGGCTGATGAGACGGCAGTGGTGCCATTAGAGGAAATTCAGGTGGATGCGAGCCTGAATTTCATCGAGAGGCCGATCGCGGTCTTGGATCGAAAGGTGAAAGTTCTGAGGAACAAGGAAGTGCCCCTGGTTCAGGTCCAGTGGCAGCATCAGAGAGGGTCCGATTTGACTTGGGAGCCGGAGCCAGAGATGCGGGAGCAACATCCAGAGTTATTTGCGGAGCATGACTTCGAGGGCGAAGTCTGATTCTAGTGGGGGAAAATTGTAACATCCGGATTTTCAGGTATGATAAAACGAGTATTATTTTCTAAGTTATGAGGAGTGACTCGACGAGTTGGCGCCTTAACTCGTCGAGTAGGATCGCGACTTGGTGACGTGGAAAATGAATGGACTCGACGAGTCGGCGAGCTGACTCGCCGAGTTAGTGCTGTTGGCAGAAACCCTAATTCTTTCGGGCTTGGGCCTATTTAAAGGCACTTATAGCCTCCTTGGCCCTTCCCAACAGTGTCTTCGTCCCTTGAGAGAAATCCTAGAGTTATTTGTGAGCTAGAGAGGAAAGAGGCTAATTGGAGGTCATTTCTTTGAAGAAGAAGGTCAAGAGTGTTGCAAGGATCTCAGAGGAGAGTTGGTGGATCAGCTTCATCTTCATTCAAGCTTCAGATCTGGTACAAGCTCTTGTCTCCCCGGTGTTTGAATAGATTTCCTTTGGTTGTTGAGTTAGGGCTTGTAACACCATTTGGATGGGGTTTTGGGTGCATCCAAACCCTTTTTCGAGTTATTTTGTAGATCAAGGTCCAGAGAACCAGAAAGTAGGTAACTTTGAGTGAATAACTTTGGAACCTTGAAGCTATGAAGCTTCAATGGAGTCATAATGGTTTACTGAGATAACATTTAATACATTTGAGCTTGGGATTTCTTTATGAGATATGTTATGTTGAAAAATGTAAAATTGTTTTGAAAAATTTACGTCGTTACAAGTAGATTAGGGTTTATAACCCTGACAGTTCCAACTAACTATCTTACCGTGAGATTTACTTACAAATCTCACCAACAGGTCTGTAACAGCACCATATCACGGATACAAGTATATGTACATAACATATACTCAAATCTGTCTAATCCCAACAATAATGATGTATAAAACAATTACATAATAACGGGGTAAATTATACCTCCACGAGCCTCGTATCTCCCGTATATGAACATAAATCACCTTATACGATCTCCCGCAACCGAATCCCGGCGGCACTTCGCTTACGTGTACCAGAACCTTCCAAATGACACTAAAAATACTCGTTTTTATAGTCTGCAAGCTCTCACGTCGTGAGCATTATAAGCTCACGTCATGAGCAGTGTCCAGACATGGTCCTGCCACGCGTCGCACTCTCCCGCGACGTGTCTCATCGATTCATTGCATCTCATGTCATGAGAATCACTTGCTCACGCCGTGAGAGTCAAATTTCATGTCATGAAAATCATGATTCATGTCGTGGTGGTCAAAGGTTGAACTTTGACTTGACTTCCGTTGACTTTCTCATAATAGCATCCTACTTTCATCTCAACTTCAAATAGCCATAACTTTCTCATACGGACTCCGTTTTCAGCAAACTTTATATCTGCGGAATCTTCATCACACGAAATACAATATTCTTCAATAATATTTTAATAATTAACATTTCTAAAAATTAACCCTTTCTAGGGTTTATCTCACCTACCCCTTTCATAATATGTATATTTCATAAAATAACACCTGTTACGAAAAACCGGGTGTCACAGTTTTAGAACAAAAGGGATTTGAATGAGACTTACCTATCTGAAACAATTTCGTTTCCTGAAAGATTTCGTCGGGACCTAGTTCACGCTCCAGTCCGAAATCGAAATTCTCAAGGAGGACACCGGAGCTTGTGCAGTGAGGTCCGACCGCCTAGAGGAGAGTCTGGTTAAGTGACAGAGGAGTCCAGTCGGAGAAGATTGAACACGACGTCGAGGATCATTTGATGACATTTGTTCTACCAGCAAATCGTGCGAAAACACATCGAATTTCTTATCAAATTACTAGTAAAACATATCGAATTTCTATCCGATTTGTTTGCTCTGGATGAACGAATCAGAAGAAGAAGCGTTAGGTTGGAATTCTCAAGTCTAGGGCTAAAGGTAATGTTGATGATCTAAATTAGGGATTTGAGAGAGAGAGAGAGAGAGAGAGAGAGAGAGAGAGAGAGAGAGAGAGAGAGAGAGAGAGAGAGAGAGAAGTGGGCCCTTTGTTATTTTTTTTCATTATTAAAATAAATAAATTAGTATTAGATTTAAAAAGAAATGGTAGAAAAATGGAAAATAAATACCACAATGGTATTACAGTCATTTCATTATTCAAATGGACAAAAAAACGCAACGAAACTAGCTCAAAAGAATCATTATTGCAATTTTGTTTAAAAAGAAAATATAATATAACTAATGTAATAAATCAAAAATTCTTGTCGTATTTTAGTTAAGTTCGTGATGCCTTAATAAAATTACTGTTCTAAAGAAATAAAAAATAGATTACTATTTTTGATATGGATCTATAAACAGTAAAGTAACAAACATCTATTAAAAGATTAATACAAAATTCACGCTGGTTGAATATACAAAATGTTAATTGTAGACTACCTTTAATATTATTAGAAAATGGTAAAGGAATCTATCGAAGCTCTCGTAGCTCAGTTGGTTAGAGCACCCGTTTAGTAAGCGGGAGGTCTTGAGTTCGACTCTCAACGAGAGCATTTTGTTTTAATTTTCTTCCAGAATTTCGGATTTAGACCCATTTCTTAGGGGTACATCTTAATACCAGCTCGGAATTCATTTAGAAATGCATGTTAAATTTTCATTTATATTATCCTGCAATTCATTTAGAAATGCATTTTAAATTTTTATTATTACATAAGATTATTTGAAAAAATAAACAAACATAAAGATCTAATAATTTAGAAAATTTAAATTTATAAGAAAAAAGTAAAATATTTAATTAATAATATTTTAAATTTAAAATAATAATTTAAATAAATAAACAATTAAAATAATTGGATTCACTTTAGAAATTTAGAAATTATAAGGAAATTATATTAATGAATTGGATATACATTTATTATTAAATTTATTACATTTAAGTATTATATGGAATTTAATAAAATAGAAAAAACTAGGGGTGTGCATGGGTTGGTTTGGGTCGGTTTTGGACCCAAACCCAACCCAACCCATAAATGGTCGGTTTCTGTTTTTTAGAACCCAATAGGATCGGTTTCTGGTCGGTTTGGTTTCTCGGGTTCTGAGGTCGGTTTGGGCGGTTTTTCGGTTTCTTGGGTTCAACCCATACATTCACGGGTTCTGGGTTTAAACCCATGAGTTTTGGGTTTTAACCCATTTTTTATAAATGAAGCAACAAGTTAAATACTTCAAAAAACACCAAATTTAAGTTAAATACTTCAAAAAAACATGAGTCTTACAACAAATAGTCTATTACAAGTTACAACCAAAGCCCGAAATAGTCTATTACAACCAAAAAACAATCAAGTATGAGTCGGTTTCTCGGGTTGGATGGGTCGGTTTCTTGTGGCGGTTTGTCGGTTTTAAGTATGGGTCGGTTTCTCGGGTTGGATGGGTCGGTTTCTGGGTAAAAACCGAAACCGAACCCGATTTTTCGGTTTATAAAAAATTCAAACCCTAACCGTCGGTTTTGCTTCGGTTTCGGTTTCGTCGGTTTTAGTCGGTTTCTCGGTTTCTTGGTTTGGGTTTGCTCATCCCTAGAAAAAACTATAAAATGACATATGCATATAATTTAATATAAATTTACCACAAAATAACATGTTATAATGCATAAAATGATGACAAGTGGCAAAATTATTTTCATTTATTAGGTATGAATTTTATTTATAGAAATCTATATTTAAAACCTTGCATGATTATTGAACTTTTTTTAAGTTTATATATATATATATATATATATATATATATATATATATATATATATATATATATATATATATATATATATAGAGAGAGAGAGAGAGAGAGAGAGAGAATGGTTTAATTGAGAAAAAAAAGGTTGAGAATGGGGGAATCATTCTCAGCCAATCATTTAATTAGCATCTTAACATAAAATACACGGTGACAAACTTGTAAATATGATATGATATCCTTCAATCACAGATACGTAACTATGGATAATTTGATAACAATTCAAATTCATTACTATTCGATCGTTCATCATCCAAATTTCTTCTCCAACCTTCAACGATCATCCGGATTTCTTCAATTAAATCCTCGATCAACATCATCCAGTGTTAATCAATCATCCATCTTCGTCAAAAACATGTTCATCAACATCATTCACCAGTAGACAAAAAAAATTCGTTTTTGGTTCTTTCAATCCAACCTTCAATTATGCTTGAATACGAGCATAACTTCAACATCTACGATTAATTATACTCCCAGTGTCATTAGATCAACATCATCGATAATCAACAACAATTTCACTTCATATCATTCATTCAACATCGATCATCAAACAAAACTTCGAAATTAAGGTTAGAAAAACATCAAATCATTTTTTTTTTTGAAAAAATTCATATAATTCTCTATCAATCTACTATTTTGTAAGTTTTAAATAGTCAAAGTATCATGTTTTTAGCATTTTTAAAAAAGCTTACTTGTATGCACTCCAACTGTTTGATGAAATGCATAAACTAAATTACCACGTTATATTCACATATGAATATGTTTTCGCACCTTAATCAGTATATGATTATTAAAACACAAAACAAATATACAATTTTATATGTTATTCATATGTGAATAACATATAAAAATTATATATATTTGTGAATATACATTGTAATATTCATATGTCAATATCCTGTGTAATATTCATATGTGAATAAACTGTGTAATATTCACATAGGAATATACCATCTAATATTCATAAGTGAATATATCATCTAATACTTACAAGTGAAAATACTATGTAATATTCACAAGTGAATGCATCGTTTAATATTTAAATATGAATATACTTTATCATATTCACAAGTGTATATACTATATATTATTCATATGTGAATATACTGTGTAATATTTATGAATGAATATACCATGCAATATTTAGATGTGACTAGAATGTGTAATATTCACACGTAAATATATCATATAATATTCACATGTGAATCTACCATATAATATTCATATGTGAATATACTATGTAATATTCATTTGTGAATATACCATGTAATATCACATGTAAATATACAATATAAACAACATATATCATATAATATTCACATATGATTATGTAACGCCCCGTTTATTTAAATAAATTAATAAATATAAGTCCCGAACTAAGTTGTGAAGAATTTTGAAAGTCGAGGGTTAAAAGTGTACGTTCGGGACTTAAATTGAAAAGATTTGAAGGCTTAAGGGTTTATTGGTGATTTAGGGATCTATTATGAAAGAAATTTATGGGATCAGGGTTTAAAAGGTAAGTTTTGGATGCAGTTTGTAAAGATTTCTGAGGGCAGGGTCTATTTGGTATGTTTTGGATTTAGATTGAAAACAAATTGGGGTGGAGGGGATGAAGTTGAATAATTCGATCTTATATTTGAAATAAAATACGGGATATACCCGTATCCCTTCCCCACGTCGCTTCCTTCAACCCTAAACCTAAGAGACCATTTCTTTTACTCCAGCCGCCATCACCATGCGTTACTCTTTCAGCCGCCACCTTCCTCTTGTTCTTCGGACCAGTCAAGAGCGTCACATGCTGCCTCACCGACGAGTACCACCACATCGCTGCCACCGGAGGAGCCGCCGAGCCCACGAAGGAGGCGGTGAACGCTGCTGTCGAGTATGAACAACCGAACTTCCGGTTAGTCCACCGCAAACCACCCACCTATCCTTCTTCTTCGTTCTTTCTGTGATTGGGTGTTGTGTACGTCAGGTGCTGCCGCCAACAACCCTATGGTCGCCGTTTAGGGCCGCCGCCGCTGTGGGTCGCCATCTCTAGGGTTCCGTTCATCGCCTGCCACCCAAAGTGGCTGAGTCGAAGGTGCCTCGGTCTTCAGGCCATGTTTTCGAGTGTGTATGTGCGTTGTTCGAGTGGGGAACAAGAGAACCGCTGTGGTGGCTGTTATCGCAAAAGCCGCCGCTGCTGCTGCCTTTTTAGTGCTGCTGCCGCCACCGTGAGCCACGAAGGGAGGGTGGCTGGACCTTTGTGTAAATAGAAATCTTGTAGGTGTGTGTGTGTGTGTTTTGTTGTAGAAGGTATTAATGGCTGGAAAAGGGAATAGATGCCCACCATGGCCGCCAGCCATGGTGGCTGCCGCCGCGAGCCACCGCCGGCCACCGCTAGGGTGGTTGTGTGTGTGTGTGGTTATTTTGAATTAAAGCAGTGTAATTGTAATTACCAAGATGAATAATAAAAAGAAACTCAAAACCACCACCGTAGGGTGGTGGCCGCCGCCGTGAGCCGCCATTGTCCACCACTACCCGAGGTGGTAGTGGGTGGTGCCCCACTAGCAAAACCCTAATAGACCTAGCCAAAACCCTAATGTGCTTAAGGATTAGTTTTGGGCCTATTGGGCCATGTTTGGGTGAAAAACCCTAATTAGGGTTTAGAAAACCCTAATTGTGAGTATTTGGGCCTTGGACTTATGGGACCCAATTTTGGGCTTTTGAGATTGGATTGTGTATTAAGCCCAATTTCTCCATATCGTTGATCTAGTAGAGTAAAGGACTTAATGGATTAAGTTCTTAATAGGTTAAGTAAGAAACACTTAACCCTAATCATCATTGTATGTGAAACCCTAATTTCACTTGGGCTTTGTGTTGGGCCATCCAAGAATAATCAAATGGACTAGAGTAATTAGTTGGGCTTTAGGGTAAGGCCCATATGAAGGATTGGGCCCAATTTTGAAAATTGGGCCATAGTTTGGGCCTAGATGGTTGTATGATATTAGGCCCTTAGGATGAGACATGTTGGACTGGACTGAACAATTGGGCCTTAAGGGAAGTCCATGTAGAGGTTTGGGCCCAATTTGGAAAATTGGGCCAAAGGTTGGGCTTTGAGCCATAGTTGGACTTTGGGCCTTTGGATTGGGCCTTGGGACTGAGTCAAGCTAAGTTAAGGGTAAAGTAGTCTTTTACCCCAAGCATGGAATTATGGATATGTGATAGAACCCAATTATTAATTGGGTGTTATTTTGGTGTTGACAGTTCGGGAATCTGTCATCCAGCAGCTGGGGTTGAGTCTGCGGGACTTCAGCAGTGTGGGATTGTGTCTACGGGACTTCAGCAGTGTGAGGTGAGTTTCCTTCCAGTAGGGACGGGTCTACGGCCACAATGCCGGCCCGTTTAGTTAGCAGTAGTTCCGGACTTCGGTCCGACGCAGTAGTTCAGTGTGCTTGAGGTCTTTGTGATTCAAGCATGTTTTTTGTGTTATGTGTTCCGGACTTCGGTCCGATGCAGTATGCAGTATATGTGTTCATGTTAGTAGTTACAATTATGCTATGCTATGTTCAGTCAGTTTCCGGACTTTGGTCCGATGCAGAGGGCAAGGCCCTGGTTAGTTCCGGACTTCGGTCCGATGTAGAGGGCAAGGCCCTGGTTAGTTCCGGACTTCAGTCCGATGCAGTTTCCGGACTTCGGTCCGATGCAGAGGGCAAGGCCCTGGTTAGTTCCGGACTTCGATCCGATGCAGTTTCCGGACTTCGGTCCGATGCAGAGGGCAAGGCCCTGGTTAGTTCCGGACTTCGGTCCGATGCAGTGGGCAAGGCCCAATATGTGTGTATATGCTTGTATGGTATGTGGTAGTTTGGGGGGAGCTCACTAAGCTTTGTGCTTACAGTTTTCAGTTTTGGTTTCAGTTATTCAGTTTTCAAAGGAGGAGCTCGGGAAGATTGCAGTGCACACACCATTTGTTCAGCCTGGGATGTTTATACTCTGATATACTTGACAGTTGTTATATTATTTTGAGATACATTGCTTATGATTTTTATATGATGTTTATCGCCTATGGTTTTTATTATTAAATTAAACGAAATTTTCAGACTGTATTTTTGGGATGTCTCAAGTTGGTATCAGAGCCTTGGTTTGAGGGATTCGGACACACTTTCGGGTGTGTCTGAACTCAAACTAAGGAAGTGGTATAAAGTTTCAAGAGAAAAACCATGTTTACAAAAGGATTTTGAGAAAAGAAAACAATTTTAGAAAAGTATAGAGAAAAGAGTTTTAGGAAAAGCGAAAAGAGTTTTGAAAAAGGGTGTGGTGCATGCAATCAGCCGAGCTGAAGTAAGTACTCCCAAATTACCCATACAAGTTCATGTTATGATATGATTATCAGCTTTATTAGAACTGCATTCTAGATTAGGACTAAGGATCTAGGAAGGATGCCTTATGTGCCTATTATATGTGTATCAGCTTTATGAGAACTGCATGCTAGTTTAGGGCTAAGGATCTAGGAAGGATGCCTTATGTGCCTATTATATGTGTTCAACTTTATGAGAACTGCATGCTAGTACAGATTAGTCAGTATGATAGCCAGAGTAGTAGATGCTTGATTATGTGTACTCAATGCCCGAATGCTGCTTGCTTTGTGCTTTTAGGAGTTCTAGTTGTCTTTCACTAACTAGTAAACGAATATGTTAAGTTATATATTGCAAGGACTAAATAATTTCAGAAGGTTAGGTCTAGCTCTATTTCGCAGCTCTTGTCTGAGTCCAACCGTTGTAGGGTAGGATCTCTCAGTCGAAGAATTATATAGTCTGAGTAATATGTAATAGTATTCGCGAGCTAGTTAGGGGAAGAAAGCATGGATTTCTTATGTAGCTGATGGCGGAGAGTGAGTTGGTGATTACCCTAGGGCAAGCCTAGGATGAGATTAGCAAGAGATCAGTAGTAGTAGTAGAAGGGACTTGGTGGAGTCGAGGCAGTACTTGAGGAAAGTACGGATAGATGTGGAAGGTAGTATGGGCCTGTACTACTGAAAGCAGAGGATCCGTACTCGAATCAAGGAAGGCTGAGATAAGACCAGGGAACTTGTAGTGTGTGAGATCCCTCGAGTTTGGATGAGTATTGTGATGTTAGTGATCGTATGTTGCCGAGTATAGTGGCGCTACGTGGTAGACCAGATGGTAGTTTTGGTGCCGACGAGGGATCAGGCTCGGACTGTGGAGTCGGGCAGATTGATGATCAGATGAGGGAGTTCATTACATCCAAGAATTACACGCAGTATCATTGACCAGACTCCTGTGATCCTCAGTGTGATCAAGGAGGGAATTATAGAGATTTGTGATGAGAGTCCGAGTGCATTCTGCACTGAGATAACAGTCATGATAGAGACCCGTACGTTGATGTTTCGAGAATTCAGAGTTTGTGAGGCTTCAGATTGTCATGGGGGTTAGGGACCCCATTGTTAGCATCAGATGGTTGGTAGATGTCGCCAACACTTTTTGTACCAGACATTGTCTCGAAAGGAGACAAGATCCGACTTACTTCCTGTCTCCTGAGGGATAGAGCACGAGATTGATAGGAAGAGGTTGGTAGTGAGTTGAGGGATGATGCGGTTGATGCTATGTCATGGGATGACTTTTAGACCAGATTCTGGGCAGAGTGTGCCCAAGCATTTGAGGCGTAGCAGTTGGCGCGAGAATTGTTAGATCTCCGCCTGACTACTGAGACTGTGGCAGAGATCACTGCCAAGTCTCGGGAGAGAGAGCTTAGTTGGTACCACAGTATGCAGCAGATGAGGAAATGAAGAAGGTAAGTTTCAGAACATACTGTAGAATGATAGCAGGGAGATCGTGAGTATCTAGGGGTGCAAGACCCTGAATGATATGACTTCTTGAGCTTGAGAACGAGATATGGACTTGGAGCACATTGGTAAGAGGGAACCAGATCAGTTGCTTATAGTGAGGGGTCTCGGGAGGAGACCGTAGATTTCAGATCAGCTTCTGAGAGGCCAGCGGGGTCAGATTCGGTGCGGCACTTGCAGGAAACTGCACAAGGGAGCCTTTTGTTCCAAGGGTTGAGTAAGTGTAACCCTGAGTTATCCTCGGTTTGTGTCTGAATTATATTTTCAAGAGATTTCATATGCCAATTGCATGCCGAGAAGCATTAGCGAATCGTGATAGAACAATTCCCCATATTACGGGATTGGGAAAGTACAGCGTCATCTTGGTTTATTCCAAGACTGAGGAGCAGCACGAGAAGCACCTGAGGGAGGTGCTAGAGACTTTGAGGAGGGAGAGAATTTTCGCAAGGTTCTTCAATTGTGAGTTCTGGTTGCGCGGGGTGCAATTTCTTGGGCACCTTGTCAATCAGAAGGATATTCTAGTCGATCTGGCCAAGTTAGAGGCCGTGATGCAATGGGAGATTCTGAGGTCTCCAATTGAGATTCGAAACTTCCTGGGTCTAGCGGGTTATTACCGGAGATTTATTCGGAATTTTTTTAGAAGTTGTGTGATCTTTTGGATTAGCTGGTGTTGAAAACACTAGCAATGGTAAGCGTGGTTTCTAGCAGATTGGTCATGGGTGGTGAGAAGGATTGGGAATTCTTCCAGTTTTGTGTGCTGTAAGGCATTAGCTGAATCAAAGTGGGGGAGAATCGCCCAAGGATTCAGAAGCGGGAGAAGTTTTGAGACTAGGATAAGTTTTGCATCCTTGTTTGAAAGGAAGACAGCCCATGTGGTTGTATGGTTTGAGGAGAGTGTGATATGGAAGTTCGGAAAAACTTGCCAATGATGAGATCGCGTTCTCGGAATGTTTGCTAGCAAGCCTTAGGGAATCAGTCCAACGATTCCAGTCAGGACATGGGTTCAGTTTTGGATGAGGTCGCGTGTATGCTCGACGTCGGATGCGTTCGGATTAATAAACATCGAACCAGATAGTGTTAGAGTGTTGTAAGTCTGCGGGTGTAGCCGTAGCATTCACTAGCAGCCAGATAGTGTTAGAGTGTTGTAAGTCTGCGGGTGTAGCCGTAGCATTCACTAGCAGCCAGATAGTGTTAGAGTGTTGTAAGTCTGCGGGTGTAGCCGTAGCATTCACTAGCAGCCAAATAGTATTAGAGTGTTGTAAGTCTGCAGGAGTAGCCGTAACATTCACTAGCAGCCAGATAGTGTTAGAGTATTGTAAGTCTACGAGTGTAGCCGTAGCATTCACTAGCAGCCAGATAGTATTAGAATGTTGTAAGTCTGCAGGAGTAGCCGTAGCATTCACTAGCAGCCAGATGGTGATAGAGTGTTGTAAGTCTATGGGTGTAGCCGTAGCATTCACTTGGTTGGTAGATAGATTGAGCGCATTGTTAGGACGCGGAAGGAATAATAGTACCCACTAGTTTGGGTGTAGCAGTAAGGATATGGAAATCCATGGGTTGGATTTCGGAATTATCTGGATGGATTAGATCTAGTTGAGCCAATGATAGGACTGTAGGGACGCCACTGCAGTTTCGAGACTGAGGAAGCAATGAATTGCTAAAGGTTGCTTGTTATATAAGGCTACAATGGGTCATGTAGCAATCGCGTTTAGCTATGGGTTGGTAACCTCAGAATTCGACGTGTGGAATCGATCAGTTAGATCAGAAGGCCGTTAGGGCCACAGTGACAAGATAACTAGTAGCTGTAGTTTCAGAGAAGGTTCTCGTTCAGAAGTTGTGTGAGGCGACTAAGTAGGGAGTCTTTTGGCTCCGCGGTCAAGCTGGAAACCGGTATTTCAGATGACTGACGAATGAATTGAGACCAGGAAGGTCTCGATAGATGTTGGAAAGCAGCCATGTAGCAGCATGCTGTTTCGGGCAGTTCAGTAATTCAGGCAGTTCAGTAATTCAGGCAGTTCAGTATTTCAGGCAGTTCTTTGTTTTAGGCAGTTCAGTATTTCAGGCAGTTCCGTGTTTCAGGCAGTTCAGTGTTCAGGCAGTTCAGTGTTCAGGCAGTAAGTGTTTCAGGCAGTTCAGTGTTTCAGAAATTTCAATGCTTCAGACAGTCAGTGTGTTAAGCGGTAATGGTATTTGGGGATTTCATGTATGGTTAGAGTCACAGATAGCTTGGGTTATGCTAAGTCACTTACAGCAGGATTATATGAGTTTTGGCTACGTATAAGTGAATCGCAGGGATAGGGGGGGGGGGTCTGTGATTCTATTCTGTTAGTGGGAGCCTTGAGTTATCAGAAGATGAGTAGGCAGCTGAGAGACAAGTGGATTGGAGTCAGCAGTAATGATTCAGTATGGGCGGTCAGTTAGAGGGCCAGATCATCCTGAGACTACAGATTTCAGAGTGAGTAATGTGATCGTAATGCAAGAAATTCGCTTATCTTCGGGTTCTAGGACCCTACGATGGATAGTTTTGGTTGCCCTGGGAAAGCTAGGGTGTGCCCAGGATTGTGGTCATGATACTTGAGTAGTTGGGCGCGTAGGAATGGTAAGAAATGATTTCGAGGACGAAATATAATTTAAGTGGGGGAGAGTTGTAACGCCCCGTTTATTTAAATAAATTAATAAATGTAAGTCCCGGACTAAGTTGTGAAGAATTTTGAAAGTCGAGGGTTAAAAGTGTACGTTCGGGACTTAAATTGAAAAGATTTGAAGGCTTAAGGGTTTATTGGTGATTTAGGGATCTATTATGAAAGAAATTTATGGGATCAGGGTTTAAAAGGTAAGTTTTGGATGCAGTTTGTAAAGATTTCTGAGGGCAGGGTCTATTTGGTATGTTTTGGATTTAGATTGAAAACAAATTGGGGTGGAGGGGATGAAGTTGAATAATTCGATCTTATGTTTGAAATAAGATACGGGATATACCCGTATCCCTTCCCCACGTCGCTTCCTTCAACCCTAAACCTAAGAGACCATTTCTTTTACTCCAGCCGCCATCACCATGCGTTACTCTTTCAGCCGCCACCTTCCTCTTGTTCTTCGGACCAGTCAAGAGCGTCGCATGCTGCCTCACCGATGAGTACCACCACATCGCTGCCACAGGAGGAGCCGCCGAGACCCACGAAGGAGGCGGTGAACGCTGCTGTCGAGTATGAACAACCGAACTTCCGGTTAGTCCACCGCAAACCACCCACCTATCCTTCTTCTTCGTTCTTTCTATGATTGGGTGTTGTGTACGTCAGGTGCTGCCGCCAACAACCCTATGGTCGCCGTTTAGGGCCGTCGCCGCTGTGGGTCACCATCTCTAGGGTTCCGTTCGTCGCCTACCACCCAAAGTGGCTGAGTCGAAGGTGCCTCGGTCTTCAGGCCATGTTTTCAAGTGTGTATGTGCGTTGTTCGAGTGGGGAACAAGAGAACCACTGCCACCACCGTGAGGTGGTGGCTGTTATCGCAAAAGCCGCCACTGCTGCTGCCTTTTTAGTGTTGCTGTCGCCACCGTGAGCCACCAAGGGAGGGTGGCTGGACCTTTTTGCAAATAGAAATCTTGTAGGTGTGTGTGTGTGTTTTGTTGTAGAAGGTGTTAATGGCTGGAAAACAGAATAGATGCCCACCATGGCCACCAGTCATGGTGGCTGCCGCCGCGAGCCACCGCCGGCCACCACTAGGGTGGTTGTGTGTGTGTGCATGTTAGTTAGTGTGTGTGTGGTTATTTTGAATTAAAGCAGTGGAATTGTAATTAGCAAGATGAATAATAAAAAGAAACTCAAAACCACCACCGTAGGGTGGTGACCGCCGCCGTGAGCCGCCATTGTCCACCACTACCCGAGGTGGTAGTGGGTGGTTCCCTACTAGCATAACCCTAATGGACCTAGCCAAAACCCTAATGGGCTTAAGGATTAGTTTTGGGCCTATTGGGCCATGTTTGGGTGAAAAACCCTAATTGTGAGTATTTGGGCCTTGGACTTATGGGACCCACTTTTGGGCTTTTGAGATTGGATTGTGTATTAAGCCCAATTTCTCCATATCGTTGATCTAGTAGAGTAAAGGACTTAATGGATTAAGTCCTTAATGGGTTAAGTAAGAAACACTTAACCCTAATCATCATTTTATATGAAACCCTAATTTCACTTGGGCTTTGTGTTGGGCCATCCAAGAATAATTAAATGGACTAGAGTAATTAGTTGGGCTTTAGGGTAAGGCCCATATGAAGGATTGGGCCTAATTTGGAAAATTGGGCCATAGATGGGCCATAGTTTGGGCCTAGATGGTTGTATGATATTGGGCCCTTAGGATGAGACATGTTGGACTGGACTGAACAATTGGGCCTTAAGGGAAGTCCATGTAGAGGTTTGGGCCCAATTTGGAAAATTGGGCCAAAGGTTGGGCTTTGAGCCATAGTTGGACTTTGGGCCTTTGGATTGGGCCTTGAGACTGAGTCAAGCTAAGGTAAGGGTAAAGTAGTCTTTTACCCCAAGCATGGAATTATGGATATGTGATAGAACCCAATTATTAATTGGGTGTTATTTTGGTGTTGACAGTTCGGGAATCTGTCATCCAGCAGTTGGGGTTGAGTCTGCGGGACTTCAGCAGTGTGTGATTGTGTCTACGGGACTTCAGCAGTGTGAGGTGAGTTTCCTTCCAGTAGGGACGGGTCTACGGCCACAATGCCGGCCCTTTTAGTTAGCAGTAGTTCCGGACTTCGGTTCGACGCAGTAGTTCAGTGTGCTTGAGGTCTTTGTGATTGAAGCATGTTTTTGTGTGTTATGTGTTCCGGACTTCGGTGCGATGCAGTATGCAGTATATATGTTCATGTTAGTAGTTACAATTATGCTATGCTATGTTCAGTCAGTTTCCGGACTTCGGTCCGATGCAGAGGGCAAGGCCCTGGTTTGTTCCAGACTTCGGTCCGATGCAGTTTCCGGACTTCGGTCCGATGTAGAGGGCAAGGCCCTGGTTAGTTCCGGACTTCGGTTCGATGCAGTTTCCGGACTTCGGTCTGATGCAGAGGGCAAGGCCCTGGTTAGTTCTGGACTTCGGTCTGATGTAGTTTCTGGACTTCGGTCCGATGCAGTGGGCAAGGCTCAATATGTGTGTATATGCTTGTATGGTATGTGGTAGTTTGGGGGAGATCACTAAGCTTTGTGTTTACAGTTTTCAGTTTTGGTTTCAGGTATTTAGTTTTCAAAGGAGGAGCTCGGGAAGATTGTAGTGCACACACCATTTGTTCAACCTGGGATGTTTATACTCTGATATACGTGACAGTTGTTATATTATTTTGAGATACATTGCTTATGATTTTTATATGATGTTTATCGACTATGGTTTTTATTATTAAATTAAACGAAATTTTCAGACTGTATTTTTGGGATGTCTTAGATTATACATTCATGTGTGAATATACCATGTGATAATTAGAATGTGATAAATTGCTATTATTATGAACTAAAAGTATATTTTTAACATTTTTATGTGTATTCACATGTTTTTCAGGTATCGTTATAAAACAATAAAAGAATAACATTTCAATCAATGGTTGGTTCATATCCCGGTGGTTGACGATTGGTTGACGTAATTGAGAAGATATCATTGACGAAGACAATATGTTTTTATATTCACGTGTAAATGTTATACAATTTAATATATTCTTCATTTTGATCGTGTTAAATTCAAATGCAAATGATATTCATTAACCAATACAATGTTGTTTGTCTTAGTATAATGTTGATTTTACATGTAAAATAATATTGTTACAATATACAAAAAATAATTTTCACAAACCAATTCTTATAGTGTGTTATTTATTTTTATATATAAAGGTTGTATTCACAAAATAAATAAATCAACATGTATAGTTTATTCACATAAATAAAAATAACAGATTACAATGATGTTTTTACTAGTGAGATTGAAGTTAGTAACATCATCAATAAATATGTCGTAATGATTTCTAAACTTTATTTATATATGAATAAATAGCATGTCATGATGATGTCATCACTAGTAGAAATGAAAATTTACTGACATCATCAAAACAATTTGCCGCAATGAAGTTTAGTCTCGGAATTTGACGAAATTCGCATATTTGATGTAAAATGGTGCGATTTACAAAACTCACAGCTTCGCCATGACGTACGGTGTGTTTCGGTCATTCGAGACTGTTTAGGGCCTCAAAATGACGTTTTCTATTTTTATAATTTTCCGAAAAAGAAGTTATAATTTATTCACAAATGAATATAACATTAATAAAAATATATATGCTTATATAATTATTTTATTAACCTAAAAAGATTAGTTGTATGTGAATAAATATATATTCTTATCAAATACTTTTTTTATCTTTAATTTTATATATTTTGTAGTCCTCGGTTTTATTGACAGTTTTATTCATTTGTGAATAATACATATATATTCACATTTGATTATTACATATATATTCATTTGTGAATATTACATATGTTCACATGCAGATATAATTCTTATATGTTATTCACATATGAATTACAAACTTGCTCAGGACCTCAAAACAATGTTTTTTTTTTCGAAAAAAATACATTATCATTTATGAATATTACGTGTATTCATTTGTGAATATTACATGTATTCGCATGTGAAAATATATTTTATATGATATTCACATATGAATTACATAGTTGTTCTGTATTTTTAAAAGACATACATTGATTCTCGTGTAAAGGCATATTCACTTGTGAATATTACGTGATATATTTAGCTTATGTATTTCATCGAACAGTTGGCGTGCAAATAAATTAACTTATATAATTATGGTAAAAAATTAACAATTGAAGCCAATAATTACAACACAGATCAAATCCTATCAAAATTGATCAATAGTCAGTAGGTTTAGATCAAAAATTGTGAAATTTTTTATGAAAAACGAAGTTTTTCAAGCCTGAAAAGCGATTTAAAAAAAATCTTCAAATATATGGTTATGTTGATGCACTTTCGATTGCTATTTGTTTTTTGATATTGGTGAAGGTTCAATTGATGAAGTTTTGATGACTGGTGATCGCAAAATGATGTGACATCGATAAATATGGATTATGTTTATCGATTTTGCTTGACATCAACGAAACTGGACAAGATTGAATCACGGCTTACACTTAATAGTACGAATAAATGTTTTTGATGATGAATCATAACATTTTGATGAAATAACGAAGATTTTTGATGAAGAATTGATGTTTTATGAAGTGTCGATGTTTTTTGATAATTAACAGGTGACGTTGATGTTTTTTTGATGAAGAACAGATGACGTTGATGAAGAACAGATGATGTTGATGGAGAAGATATGATGTTGATGAAGAACAGAGGAACGATCCAGATGAATGAATAACAAATGGTGTTGATGAAGAACGAATGAGCGATTAAGAAAAACAGCGTGTCTTTAATGACTTAATCTAAATGTGTTTTACATATATAAAAATGATTGGCTGAGAATGATTCCTCCATTCTCAACCTTTTATTTTTTCTCAATTGAACTTACCTCTCTCTCTCTATATATATATATATATATATATATATATATATATATATATATATATATATATATATATATATATACCTTAAAAAGCATTTAGCATGTTTTGCTGAATTTTAAGAGGTACAATCCTTATTGCCATATTTATAATCAGTTTATGCATTAAAATAATACTGAATGTGAATTGGTCAACATAAGTTTTAAGCCTCGATCCTCTTGACTCGGTCCTCATTCCCTATCCCGTCCAACAACTCCCCTGCAACGCCGGACTCCTACAGTTAATCTCCTTCCACATTTATATAACCCTCCCCTACCTACACTCTTCTTTATACCACCACCTCACACCTACTACCATTCCTCGCACCACTTACCATAGTCGTCAGCTCCGCATCATAGCAACACCGTCGCACCACTATTACGCTGTCATCACTAAAACGCTCCACCATCAATGTCCTCCTCCTTCTCCCCCTTAATCGGTGACCATCGCAAGCGATCACCTGTACCCTACTCCATATTCGGTCGCCTGGGCACCCTCCTCGAGCATCGGTGCAATGAAAAACCCTAGCCACCCCAATCTTCAAACTCAATTATAGGAGGCCATCGCAAGCCATGATCACTCCGCCATCGACCATCAAAATCATGATCTTGTGGTAGAGAATCGGCAGTTGGTTTACACATATACGGTAAGATGACTTATTACACATGTATGATCTTGATTTCTGGTTTGGTTTTGTCTTTTGTAGTTATCTTTTTGATTTTCGAGTTTGCAGGTCTCAGACTCGATTAAAGGTATGAAATCACTTGTCTTCCCATATTTTCTTTTTCTTTATTTTACTACTAATGCTCTGTCAAAAACCCTAGGTCCAGATCTATGAACACATAAACAATTTAGGTATGTCTGTATTTTGTTTCTAGAAATACTTCATCTAGATGTGTATATTTGAATTGTTGGGTATTTCTATGAATTTGTGTGTATCTATTTACGTATTTATGCGCTTCTCTGTGTATTTATATGCATTTGTGTGTATATATATGTATTTGTATGTTTAGGTGTTGATCTGCGTTTTTTTGTATGTATCTATGTATTTATCTGTATCTCAATGTATTTGTTTGTATATTTGTATAGGTACGAATAGGTGAAGTCAGAGCTCTACTACTGTGACAACCCAAAATTTCTATTCTGTACAACCATTCACTTCAATAGAAGTCAGTCTAGTTTCTGCTAACTTTTGAGCTGTTTGGTGTCAGTTTGAGTGTTCTAAGCTTAGTACTTCAAGAGATAATTATAGGAAGTATACTTTAGGGTTAATTGTCCAACATTTAAGTCTCAAAACTCCAAGAGTTTGGAGTTTATGGCCCAAAATAGTGTTAGGGCCGTAAACCCTAAAGGGTATATAAATGACACTTAGTCATTTTTAGCCATTTTTCCCATTTCCAAGTCAAGAACCATTCTCTCTCAAGTATCATCCGATTTTTTTTGTCAAGATCTTCAAGATTGTAAGTGTTTCCTTCCTTGTTTAGTTGATCTCTTGCATTATCTAGTGATCTTACATGATTTCATCCATGAAATCATTCCATTTTCTTAGATCTTCAAGTGTTCTTCATTTCACCAAGAACACCAAGAACACACACTAGTGTTATTGGGCCGTGAACCCCCTTACAAGCTCCTATATTGTAAGTATTCTTACCTTGGCTTGATATAGGCTTGTTTCACTTCTTATTCAACTAGAAAACATCAAGAAACACAAGATCATAAGGTGTTTACAGCCAAGACATGTTCTTGAGCCGTAAATCCTAATGAAGGGGGCATAGTGAGCCCTAGTCCCTTCCTAAGCCTTGGATACAAGTCTAGATCACTTCCTTGAAGAGTTTAGGACCTTAAACATCAAAAAGATCAAGAACACATGGAGTTTACGGCCGTAAACTCATGGGGAAATGTCCATGGGCCGTAAACTCTATGAAGTGGTGAAATTGTGCCACCATGACTTCCTAAGGCTTGGACTTGATCATAGGATACCAAACCTTGACTTATAAGACCTTTACACACAAAATGGTACATAATACCATGAGTTTACAGCCGTAAACTCATGGGGAAATGACCATGGGCCGTAAACTCAAGTGTTATGACCATTATGGCCATAAGCTCAAATGTAAGGCCATACTCCCTTTAGATGTAACCGTTTGGAACTCATAGCACTTGAATCTAAGTGTTATCCATGTTTTAGGGTGTCTTTACTTGATTAATTAGTTGTTAATTGACTAATTGGATACATATATGTGTTATTATATGTTAAATAGGATCCGTGTGTGTGCTCAAGTCTTCCCTTGACACTTAGCATCCTATACCATCCGTTCATCCAAACCACTCACTACAGGTGAGTTCATACCCCTTAATCAACCTTTTAAATGATTTTAAATGCTTTTATGGGGGGGAATACAAGTAGATACATTATAGTTATTATATCAATCACATGTGATTAATAACTATCAAACATATGGATTTCTTACTTTTCAAACTGTATTATCAAACAAACTACTTCAGAATGATTATCAAACTCTTTTACATGTTAAACTCTTTATCAAACTTGTTTCTTTATGCCAAACTTCTTTCAAATCGTTTTATGAAATGACATCAAGTCATCAATGTTTATTTAAACTCTTCAAAAGGTTTTACAAAACTTCTTTGTCTTTTAAACTAATATATTTTGTTAAATGTGTATCTATTTAGATATAGTTATATAAGTAGGATTCAAAGGACTTAGGACTGATAACTCACCCTACCTCATGTTCCTTGTTTGGTTGTGGTCTTAGGGTATCGGTTGTTTGTCCGAAGGTCGTTTGAATCTTAGTTATATATTATGTATATGTAAATAGATACAAAAGTTCCTTCTTTCAGTTCAATACCTTTGGGTAGCAAAGGTATACAAACCTGTTCATTTATACAAACAACATTGCTAGTAAACTATAATAGGTATAGTTTAGGAAGTTACAAATACTATTACTAGAACAATGAAACATACAATGAGTCAGTTCATACATGAGTCATAACATATAGTGATGAGAAACAAACATAACATATAGTGATGAGAAACAAACATAACATATAGTGATGAGAAACAAACATAACATGTAGTGATGAGAAACAAACATAACATACAGTGATGAGAAACAAACATAACTTACATTGATGAGAAACAAACATAACATGCTAGACAGAGAGAGAGCATACATTATACTAGTACATACATTACATATACAAGTACATTACAAGAGTTATGTGAGCCACGTAACGGGGCATGGCATCACCTGTCATGGCTCGTTTTGTATCCAGAATCTCCTTGAATGGGGAACGTTGAATTTGTGTATAGATCTATACTGGATTGACTATCCTACACCTTGCTGCTCGCTACAGTGGGACTTGCAAGTCTACGGGTGCCAAATGTCATTTCTTCCGACGTCTTTCATCGTCGTGTTTTTAGTCGGTAGTATGGTACAGGCATATCACATGTTGCTTTAAATAACATATTGGTTTAAGGTAATTAGTACAGCAGTAGTTACTTAATACAACACTACAGTACTTTATTATTTCCCCAGTGCATTCATTTTGTGATCTTCACACAATGAACGGTAATGTAAAACTATATTTTTGGTTAATGCTAGTCATACTTGGGAAAATACACACTTTTACAAGAGACACACATACAAACATTTGATGCCTTGGTAGAAGGCTACTTTTAGTAGAAAACATAGGGTTTTCTAGGAGAGTTCAAACATTTACAAACATTTACAAACAAAAATAACCGGGAAACGGACCGAGTCGTGGTTCCCGTTTCGGTTTGGTTTTAACATGTACTTTTGTTATTGTTTTCATTTATATAATTCCATCTTTGTGCCATGCTACTTTAAATAAACATGAATCTTTACTAACTGTAAAAACAATGTTTCATGTAACATTATTATCAAAACAAAATAATCATTTTAACTTATTGACTCATTTTTATAGGAGGTTGAAGCATATAGATTAGTTGGGATCTCATTGATGAGCACCGTTTACGGTTGTTGGTAGCATTAGCTCAAGCAAACTCACAATGTTTTTGAAATGGAGCAAAATTGTTTATTTATGATTCATTTCATCCTGTCGCTAAAGAATTTCAGTAAGTTTTTTGATTGTTCACTACGAGATATTTAGACTCTATTGGAGAGGAGATGTGTAGGCCTGGCAATCGTGTCGTGTTCGGGTTGGCGTGTCGCGGGTTGGCGGGTTAGCGGGTCAAAATATGCTAACCCAAACACGACCCATTTAAATATACAGGTCACGGGTTGGCGGGTTTGGAACATAAACCCATATATGACCCACCAACCCATTTATTTATATGGGTTCACAAGTTGGCGGGTTCGTGGGTCAGATTTGGGTTCGTGGGGTCCGAATTTTAGATATTTAAGTCTTAAACATCCAAATGAAAATTAAAAACATTCATAGAAACATGTTACAGACTTAGCCTTATAGGTTACGACTTATGACCTTAGACCATCCACCACGAGTCATAATGTCAAAACAGTCAAATGGTCTATGAATAAATGGTATATATTATATAATACTTATTAAATATTAATACTTGATACATAAATACATTTAAAAATAAAATAATTTTTTTATTAAGAATATAAACGGGTTGGCGGGTCAACCCGTTTATTTTTTAAGAAACCCATATCTGACCCGTTTAATAAACGGGTTGGCGGGTTGGCGGGTTGAAAAACTCAACCCAAACCCATTTATTTCGTGTCGTGTCGCGGGTCGTGTCGAGAATTGTCAGCCCTAGAGATGTGTGTATTCTTTATATCTTTTGGGCATCAGCTGTGATTGTTTATTTTTATAAATTTAAATTTTAAACAATATATTTATTTACTAATCCCTTATGATTAAATGTAATTAGAAAATTTATTTTAGTAAATTATGTTTTTTGTTAGTTTTAGGTACATATGTAATGAAAAAGCAAAATTTAAATGAAAAAAATTGAATAGTATAATATAGTAACAGAAAAATTGAACACTAATACCTTGATAATGAAATACTAAAAAAAAAGAGATAAAAAAAACTAGAACCATCAAGTTTTTCACATCCAAAACCAAATATTTTGGTTTGGTTTTGGTTTCAATAAAGAACATCCCATACACACGTTTATCATTAACAAAGCTTGTTATGATGGATACTAAGAATAAATGTTAATGGGTTATGTTAACATAAGTAGTTTTTAATATAAATTATGTTTGTCCTAAATTTTGTTAGAATAATTGATAAATTTGGTTAGAAAAAACGGAAAATTAAAAGCCAAACATTTGTTTTTCCCTAAAACCTAATCGCCTTTAAAAATTAATTTCTAAAAGAAATTATTTATATCCGTCGCTTAGCGCGGGTATATATATATATATATATATATATATATATATATATATATATATATATATATATATTATTTTACAATAGTGGCAAATCCAAAATTTATATTCACGGGTTTCGGGTTTCAACTTAACTGATGTGTGAAGATTAATGTATTAAATTTTTTTGGTTAGCGATTATTAATAAAAAAAAAACTAATACTGATATAATATTAACATTACTATCAAAGATGGAATGTTAAAAAAAAAAAATCAATGTTAGAAATATTAGGAACTTGTAAGTAATATGATACAATTATTAATTTAATTTTAAAATCAAGTGGTGTCCCTGACACCCTTTGTGTATAAGTATTAAGTAGCATTACATCGCTGTTGTCTTACAACTTTTTGTAAAAGAATCAAACGTTTCCATGATATGTTCGTCACAAAGTTTATTTATATTCATTATTAAATAAATTAGCAAACATACTTTATTTTCGTTTAATTAAACAAAAAAAAAAAAAAAAAACAAAAACAAACATTGTCATGTTATTTCATTTAGGCCTTTTACTTCATGTATGCTAGTGAATGTTTATGAGTTAGGTTCATATACATCAAATATATATTGTGTGCAAGTATGAACCAATAAGAACTTAGATAAATAAAAAGTATTAATTAATCTTTAGTTATTATATATACAATTGATTTATCTTCCAAATATATAATCCTTACACTAATGGACCAGTTTTCTTAAATCCCTCCAACATCTTAATAACCCTACATTGGGCGTGTTCATCAACTCTATTCCACAATCACCGGAGAAATTTCTAATCATCAGATTAACACCACCACCATCACCATTCTATAGGAGACACTGACGGTCCTTTAACCATAGCATATCTCCTGGAAAAACCTTCTTCGATCTCGTTTGCACCATCTTTAGGATCACACACAAACTCACTATCGATCTAGCCTGATCAAACATCACCATCGCCGGTCCACCATAGGACCTTGTTGAGTTGTTGTCCCTAAATATTCGTTGCACCACAGAACCACCGTTGAGCCGACGATGCATACCCGTGGGACAACCATTGAACAATAAGACCACAAGTTTGATTTTTTTCCTTAAAAGCGTTCCTTCCATCCAAGTCTGCTCTTATATTGATTATATTCGACACAATCTCCAATGAGCAAACTATCTTTTACTTGTTGAATAAAGTAGGGTGCTACTATATGTACCTCCTCACTCATATAAATCATCACATCATGGGGGTACACAAGCACTATTACACTCACATTGAGGTGTACATATAGAATTTCCCATAAAGTAAACCATTTGTTCTTGTTGTCCTTTAACATGTACTAGAATCATGTGAGAGAGTAAAGAATAGTAGACTGGTAGGCTTTATGTGACAAGTTTTGACAGCTATAATCAACCATTCTTCCCATACCATGCTTTTATTATAACCATGAAGTATCTTTCTTTTTTCCTATGATTGTAGCATCCGAGTCGTCAGGTATGAAATTGATCTAATATTCTATTTAATTCAGTTAAAGGTGGTGAAGGGGTTCGTGAGTACGTTGGGCATACATTAGGTACGCAAGGCGTACTCCTTGCATGCGCATCATCGGGGTGATCCCGATGTACGCTGGACATACTCAAGCCAAGGGCAAACCCTAATTTTTAGGGTTTGCACCATATTTAAGGTCCTTAAGTTCTTCAAGTGCATCACCCTTTCAATCTTCATAGCTTTTTAGTGCTAATCTCAAAACCCTAGCCATCTTTAGTTCATTTTGAGCTTACTTAGAGTGTTTGGGTGTTCTTTTGTGGTTTTAAAGAAGAATGAAGTTTGAGGAGAAGTAAATGAGAAGAAGGAGCTTGTAGATACAGAGTTTGTGCATCATTTCTAGCCTATTGAAGGTATAAAGTCTGAAACTTACTCATTCTAATCTTAGATCTAGACTTAGGGAAGATTTTAGCATCTTATGGTCCCATAAATTGGTCTTTTGGAGTATGGGCTACTCCAGGCCATTTGAGTTGTCCTTTTGGACTCTTGGGAGTGCATGGAGTCATAAAAAATCATATCTTGGAGGTTAAAACTCAACCATGCATGTGTTAGTGACCACCTTAGAGAGTTAGAAGGCTTAATTCATGGTTTTAGTCACAATAAGGCATGCAAGAGCATAAAGTTTTCAACTTTATGGCTTAAGACACTATTATGAGCTTGGATCTAAGTTTTAAACGTTAGGGCTTAATGGATTAAGTCGTGGGTGCAAGTTTGGGTTGACTGACCAGTATGCTGTTGGATTAGGTGTCTAAGCCCATAACTATAATTGGTATGTTTTTGAATTGATAGTATCACATTCCTTTTGGGTTGCCTTCATACTAGCAACTACCTAGGATGACCTATTGAGAAAAAGGAAGGATTTATTATTTGATTAATAATATGAAATAAATGATTTATTAATGTATTATGAAAATAATATATTAATTACAAATCATATTATTTAATTAATATTTAATCAGAAATTAATTTGGAATTAATTTTAGGATTAAAGGGATTAATTAAAAATGCAAGGGCTATTTGGCAATTTATTGTTAGTTGTGGATTTGGGGTCTAGAACCCTCCTAGATGCGTTGGACGAAATCTTCTAGAAATACCCTAGAAATTTCGTCCAAGGGCCTCTTAGATGAGGTTCTTAGGCTGCTTAGGCCTTAAGCTGAGGAATTAGGGTTTCCTCCTTAAAACTCTAGCTTTGGCCCTAAGCTACCAACAACTGTATAAAGGGCATACCCCTTTGAGATTTCGGCCACCATTCCTAACCCTAAGAAGAGCCGAAATCTTGAAGCTTCCTCATCCTCCTCTCTCATACATGCTCTTGCTAAGTGTGTTTGTGAGCCATTAGCGTTGTTACACTTACGACACTAGTTCTCAAGATTAAACAACTTCAAGGAATTGATTGTTATTACTATATAACAATTAAAGGTTAGTATACTATCTCTTATTATGAACTTCGATTATAGTAGATGCCTCCTAGGGTTTATTTTTGTGTTCAATACTTGCATGTCCAATAGTGAAAACATAGTTCCTACAATTTAGGGTTGCATGCACACATTTAGATTGTTTGTTATGCTCAAAACCCATCAGTGGTATCAGAGCCTAGGATTGTTTTCTATTGAATATGATGCAATTGGTTGAACATGACAATTAGGGTTTATGGCAATTAAATCCATTAGTATTAGGGTTTTCGCAAATCAAGGTTTCCTAACCCTAGTTTTTGAAAACTTGCATAAGGGTTTTAACCCTTTCCTTTGACCTAATTTCGAAAATTTAGGGTTTCCTAACCCTAGGGATTTTCAAAAATATGGAAAAGATTGAAATCGTTGCCTTCCTCCCCAAAATTTGCCAAATTATGGAAGTTAGGGTTTTGGTGAGATTTCTTATTTTTGGTAATTATCTTCTTACCTGTTTATTAAGATAATTGCAAGATTTTGTAAGATCCCTCCCATTATATCGAGATTTAGGGGATAATGATTCGGTTAAATTATTTTAATTAATTTAATTGGATAATCCTTAAATGATTTAATAAATTAATTAAAAGGTTTAATTAATAGATAATTATTAAATCAATTTCTTTTAAATTTAATTAAAATTGTTTTTAATTTTGAAAATTTAAAAGATTAAAAACCCTAGTATTTTGAAATGTTTAAAACACACCTTATACTATATGTAAAATTAAAAGTTTAATATTTACTATATGTATAAGACAAGTCAGTCAAACCGCTAGTACGTCTAATTCACGAAGCCGATCCATAAGGGGAGTTTAAGGAAGCTGACTATAAAATAACTGTCATTGGGTATCCACTCTTACCCACCGCTCCCTTGATTGGTGGAGGGCCGTTAGCCGAACGGGTTTGATAGGACACTTAATTCTCATTAATAAGTATAATGATATTAATAAAGTAACTAAATGTTTTATTAAATTCCAACCTTAGTTACTTTAGGAAAAATGTGAATTTGATGCTAATCCATGAAATTGCACATTGCACTTTATAAAAGTCGTTAGTGGAGCGTGTGTGGTTAACCGGCACACTAATATGGACTAATAAAGGGTGGCAATGGGTGTCTCATAAATTATCATTGATTAATGGAGTGTGTGTGGCTAACCGGCATATTGATTAGATGATAAATGACATCGAGAGTACCAAGCTAACTTGCAGGATTATTCACATCTTGTTTGTGGTCCTCGGTATCCCAGTCAGAAATGGAAGAGCATAATCAAGATTAAACATGTCATTGAATAGTTCAATGAATCTCAAAAGATCTAGGAATTTCATTTAAAATCTAATTCGTTCAAATTTCGTTTTTCATGGTGAAGTTGGTAAATCGTCATTTACCTACCTTTAAATAATTTACAATTAGATTACTACATCCCTTTTATGAATTGTGAATAATTTAGTTGGATCCTAGCCTTAATATTTCATTTGGGTGTTATGTTAAGGACTATTCCTATCTAAGCAAAACTTGTCCTTCTCCGTTTCAGATGTCAACTTCAAACAATGCTTCTGGTTCCTCCAACAACTTCTCGCTCTTGAGCGTCTGCTCGAAAGTCACCTTTTATGGCACCAATTATAATGATTGGATGCAAAACATCAAGATGGCTCTACGCTTCGAGGACAAAGAGTATGTGCTCGAAAAAGAACCCGTCGAGATTGATGAAACAAAAGCTAATCTTGAACAACTAGCTGAGTATAGGAAACATTGCAATGATGCTACCAAAGTGGCATGCATCATGGTGGCTACTATGACTCCTGAGCTACAAAGGTTCTATGAGGAATACTGGTCGTATGAGATGAACAAAAACTTGATGTAAAGTACCATCAACGAGCTCGTCAAGACAAATATGAGGTAGTAAAGTCCATCATTACCAGCAAGATGAAGGACGGAGAGTCTGTCACGAGACACTTGTAACGTATGCAACAATATGTGGAACGCTTGCTAAAGCTTAATCTGAACTTTGATGAGGAATTGGCTATTAACATAGTCTTGCACTCATTGTCCAGTTGTTATGATCAGTTCATCATGACTTATCATTTGAACAACCAAGAGACCATATTGGCTCAACTTTAGATCTTGCTGAGAAATGCTGAAAGTGGAATGAAGGGAAAGAGTATTGCCTCCACTCCTATTGTTGTTGTTCATGTCTTGGTTATTGGGCAAGGAAAGGGGAAAAAAGAGTAAAGCTCCTCACAAACAAAATTGGAAGGGAAAGTCCTAAGCAGGGTCCTCACGTAATGGACCCAAAGGAAAATCCAGTTCTGATGCTCCTCCTGCCTCTGATCCTAAGGAGGTTACTTACTTTTACTGCCATGATAAGGGGCATTGGAAACGAAGATGCCCTAAATACTTGCAAGATATAAAGGATGGCAAGGTGAAGCCAACCTCAGCATGTATTTACACTTTCTTATCCAAAAACTCATCATATTCTCATTCTTGGTTCCTTGATACAGGATGTGGTTTTCACGTTTGTTCTAAATTGCAGTGGCTAAAAAGAAGTGGGGATGTGGAGTATGGGAAGTTGAACCTAATTATGGGCAATATGAGATTGTCACTTGTTACCAAGATTGGTTTTTATTCTTTAGTGCTTAGTAGTGGGTTATGTTTGGATTTGAACAATTGTTTATATTCGTCATAAATGCCGAGAAACATAATTTCATTTCATAGTTTATATAGACAAGGTTTTAGATATTCTTTTAATAATGAGAATGGTTCTATTTATGCTTACAAAAATGATGTATTTTATTTTGAAGCATTACCTTGTGATGGCGTGTATGAAACTGTGATGGTTGTAGACAATTTAGGTAATAGTGTTTTGCATATTGATTCATCTAATGGTTTAGAAAAAAACATGCTTGTGGCATTGTCGTCTTAGACATGTCAACAAGAAGCGCATTGCCCAACTCCAAAAGGATGGAGTGTTGGAATAATTTGACTTAAGGTCAGATGATACATGTGAGTCTTATTTAATTGGAAAGATGACTAAATCACCTTTCACTAGTTCTTGTGAAAGAGGTGAATGATTGTTGTATCTCATACACACGGATGTGCGTGGGCCCTTCAGATCAACCACAAGGGATGCAAATCGATTCTATGTGACTTTTACTGATGATTATAGTAGATATGGCTATATCTACTTAATCAAGCATAAGTCAGAAACATTTGAAAAGTTCAAAGAGTTCAAACAAGAAGTCGAGAATCAATTGGGCAATAAGAACAAGATGCTCAGATCTGATAGAGGTGGTGAGTATCTTAGTATCGAGTTCCACGACTACTTCAAGGAATTTGGAATTGTTTCACAATGAACACCTCCAAGGACACCATAACTTAATGGTGTCGCTGAGAGGCGTAATCGAACCTTGTTGGACATGGTTCGTTCCATGATGAGTCGAGCTTCACTTCCAATCTCATTCTAGGGGTACGCCTTAGAGACTGCCGCCTACATTCTTAATCTTGTCCCAACAAAGAAGGTTGCCACAACACCTCACGATATGTGGACATGGAAGGTTCCCTCATTAGCACATATCAATGGTTGGGGTTGTGAAGCTTTCGTTCGACGAGAGACTCACGACAATCTTGAACCTCGAAGTGAGAGATGTATTTCATCGGCTACCCAAAAAATTCCTTTGGTTATTTGTTCTATAGACCTAGTGAAAACGTGGTCTTCGTAGCACGAAGGGGAGTCTTTCACGAGAGAGAGAGAGAGAGAGAGAGAGAGAGAGAGCTCATATGCAAAGAGGATAATGGGAGTACAACTGATCTTGAAGAAATTCAAGAGTCAAACGATGAAGGAACCTCTAAGACTGGCACTCAACCTGAGGAAGAATCTCCAGTTGACGAGTCATTACCTCTTAGGCATTCTAGTAAAGTTAGCATTTTGCCTGTGTTGTATGATTTTCATATAACGACAGAAGGTAATACATTTGTCAGCGATAGTACGCTGGTAAATTTAGATGAGCCTGCTAACTACAAGGAAGCAATAGCGGGCCCTGAGTCTGCCAAGTGGAAAGAGGCAATGGACAGTGAGATCAAGTCCATGTATGACAACCAAGTTTGGAATTTGGTTGACAATGTACCAGGTCGTAAGACAGTTGGGTGCAAATGGATCTTCATGAAGAAGATCGACATGGATGGAAAGGTACACACTTTCAAGGCTCGACTGGTTGCGAAGCGCTTTACTCAAACCCCAGGGGTTGACTATGATGAGACCTTCTCACCAGTAGCTAAGATTAAATCTATTAGGGTAATGTTAGCCATAGCTGCGTTTCATGACTATGAAATTTGGCAGATGAACGTCAAAACTGATTTCCTTAATGGGAAGTTGGCTGAGGATGTTTACATGAGTTAGCGAGAGGGTTTAGTGGATGCTAAGTACCCCAATAGAGTATGCAAGCTTGATAAATCAATCTATGGATTGACGCAAGCTTCTCACAGATGGAATCTTTTCTTTGACGAGAAGGTGAAAGAGTTTGGCTTCTCTAGAAGTGAAGATGATTCTTGTGTATATGTCAAATCTAGTGGGAGTATAGTCACCTTCCTCGTATTGTATGTTGATGACATACTACTCATAGGAAACGACATTCTAACCTTGCAAGAGGTTAAATCTTGGCTTCGAAAGTGTTTCGCTATAAAGGATCTAGGAGAGGCTGCTTATATTCTGGGAATAAGGATTTTGAGAAACAGGAGTAAAAGACTAGTTGGACGTAGTCAAAGCACATATTTGGATAAAGTGCTAAAGCGTTTTAGCATGGAAAATTCCAAGAAAGGAGAGTTGCATATCCAGAGTAATACCAAACTGAGTAAGACTCAGAGTCTGAGTATTGATGCAGAGATAGCAGAAATGAGTCGAGTTCCATATGCTTCCGTTGTTGGATCGATCATGTATGCTATGACATGTACTCTCCCTGACGTGGCTTTTGCTTTGAGCATGGTTAGTCGATATCAGGGAAATCCAGGTAAAGCTCATTGGATAGCGGTCAAGAACATTCTTAAGTATCTGCGAAGAACTAAGGACTGGGTCCTTGTGCTTGGTGGCAGTGATGACTTAAGAGTTACTCGGTATAGTGACGCCAACTTTCAGACAGACAGAGACAACTTCCGTTCTCAATCTGGCTGGGTGTTTACCCTTAATGAAGGAGCGGTAACTTGGAAAAGTTCCAAGCACAAAACAGTGGTTGATTCTATCTGTGAATCAGAGTACATTGCAGCGAGCGAAGCATCAAAGGAGGCTATATGGTTGAAGAACTTCATCGGAGACCTTGGAGTTGTACCAGCCATAAAGGAGCCAATGGATATTTTCTGCGATAATGAAGGAGCGGTTGCCTTGGCAAAGGAACCAATAGATCATGGTATCTAGACATATCAATTGAAAATACCACTTTATCAGATATAGAGTAGAAGAAGGAAACCTCATTGTGAAGAGGTTATCATGTGAAGAGAATCCTGCCAATCCCCTCACAAAGGGTTTGAGTGGGGTTAAGCACGTTCAGCATGCAAGCAACATTGGTCTGAAAGATGATATTAGTTTTAGTGATTAGATAGATATTTAGAAACTTGTAACAAATAAATGTAATTGACATTTGATGATTAAATAATGGAGATTTATTTATGAGTATCGTTTACTATCTTTTGTCAAATGTTTATCATTGTGTTTCATTTTTGCATGTTTTACTTACCGAATAATTAGATTATTCAAATATCCATAGTCGATCAAACTTTGGAAGTACGTAATGAATCAAGGTTGTCATGAATTGGGTTGTAGATTGCCTAAGGGTTTAGACATAGCAATGGTTTGCTGCAACATTCATGAGTACTTTTGAAATGGGGATTTAAGTATTGGATTAACTCACGCTCAAAGAATTACTTCATGGAATTTATCACGAGTAATTATGAGACGATAATATCGTATAATCTTTAAACGGAGATATATGAGTTGTTGTTTATGAGTTGGTTGTGCATTGATAATGCGTAAACGCATCAGTAACTTGATGTTATAAAACATATTGTTGTATATGATTTGATGAGTAAATGGTGCAAGCATACAAGTCAAAGTTTATCCGTTCCTTTTTCCCTAACGGGAAAAGCGATATCTTGGGCCCCTCGATGATTTGGTATTGACTTATAGTGTTGGGCCCGGCCATGACCAAATTGATGTGTTCTATTAGTAGTTCTTTGTCATTACAAATCAGAAATCGAGAAACAAAACTGTTGGACAATGAGAATAATTTTGTTCCATGTCATTTTTCCACATAATATCTTGCAGAACGGAGGATTATATGATCACTTATCTTAGGGCACGTAATTGACTAGGTCAGAGTTCGACAGCGGCTTTGAGAGCTATAATTTGCTAGTCAATTTTGAAGTTATACTTGCAATTATAGTTAGTAGACTTATCCAAGTGGGAGATTGTTGGATTAGGTGTCTAAGCCCATAACTATAATTGGTATGTAGTTGAATTGATAGTAGCACAATCCTTTTGGGTTGCCTTCATACTAGCAACTAGACAGGATAATCTATTGAGAAAGAGGAAGAATTTATTATTTATTAATAAATTGAAATAAATTATTTATTAATGTATTATGAAAATAATATATTAATTAGAAATCATATTATTTAATTAATATTTAATCAGGAATTAATTTTAAATATTTTTTGGGATTAAAGGAATTAATTAAAAGTGTAGGGGCTATTTGGAAATTTATTGATAGTTTTGGATTTGGGCTCTAGAACCCTCCTAGATGGGTTGGACGAAATCTTCTAGGAATATTCTAGAAAATTCGTCCAAGGGCCTCTTGGATGAGGTTCTTGGGCTGCTTAGGCCTTAAGCTGAGGAATTAGGGTTTTCTCTTTAAAACCCTAGCTTTGGCCCTAAGCTACCAACAACTATATAAAGGGCATACCCCTTTCAGATTTCGGCCACCATTCCTAACCCTAAGAAGAGTCGAAATCTTGAAGCTTCCTCCTCCTTCTCTCTCATACATCCTCTTGCTAAGTGTGTTTGTGAGCCATTTGAGGTGTTACACTTGTGACACTAGTTCTCAAGCTTCAACAACTTTAAGGAATTGATTGTTATTACTATATAACAATTAAAGGTTAGTCTACTATCTCTTATTATGAATTTCGATTATAGTAGATGCCTCCTAGGTTTTATTTTTGTGTTCAATACTTGCATGTTCAATAATGAAAACATAGACCCTATAATTTAGGGTTGCATGCACACATAGGGATTGTTTGTTATGCTCACGTCGCGCATACACAGTCTCTGGACTTAGGAGATTTTTAGGCGCAAGTATTGTTGGTCCTTTGACTTGTTTAGGATTGGCCCTCAGGCCCACATGTTGTAGTAAGACATTTGTGGGCTTTAGGCCATGTTGGGTGATCATGGGCCATATTGGACCTTAAAGGCCTTGTATTTGGGCTTGGATGTCTTTGTGGACTTATATGGATTTGGGCCTTGGTGGGAGGGAGGCCCAATGAGGCAAGGTTGAAGAAACCTGTAACACCTGTTCCAGGTATTGTTTAATTTATCTAATTTTTAGGGTTTTGTGCATAGACTCGGCGAGTTGGGGAGCTCCAACTCGTCGAGTAGAAGTTACTATGAGGACGCGGGACTTCAGACCTACTCGACGATTCGGAGGACCCGACTCGACGAGTAGGAGCTGTAAAGAGAAACCCTAATTTCCAGGGGTTTGTACCCTATTTAAAGAACTTATGGCTCATTTGTAGCCTCTTCTATCGTTCTTACAGCTAGAGAAACCCTAGTTTGAGCCTTGCACCTTCTTGAGTGAGAAAGAGAGATTTTGAGAGTTATTTTTGTGTGGTTGTGAAGGATTTTGGAGCTTGAAGAAGAAGGAGCAAGGAGAGAAGTAGTAGATCCGACATCTACTCTGTATTGGCAACCATCTTGAGGTATAAAGCCACTATCTTGATCTCTAGTTGCTTAGATACCTTTTCTTTGAATTAAATGGTCACTTTTGGTGCAAAAAAGGATGTCATACTCGGATTTGGACTTATCACAAGGATATGGTTCCAGATCTGGACGTCTCTAGGTCCTCAATGACATAAAGTTGCTCACTTTATCCAGCTTAGGCCCTTTCCATGCACTAAAACCTTCTAGGAAGCTCAGTTTTGATGTTTTAGCCTTGTGAGGCCTTGCATGCACGTAAAGTTTGCAACTTTATGTGGTAACTACACTAGGGGAGGTTGGATATGAAGTTTGGCACCTTAGATCCCACTGGAAAGGAATGAACACAAAAGGACTGAAGGAACTCGTCGATTCCCTTATCGACTCGACGAGTCAGGTAGGGTTTACCTGTTTTCGAGATTCTGAATGAGTGTAGTGAAGGATTAGAGTTTTGGTCTGCATGAACTTTTGGTCTTCTGGACATTTGATGAGCTCAACGAGTCACTTAGGTGACTCGGCGAGTTGACTTGAGATTCAGTGGAATGGAATCGGGAGGAACTCGACGAGTTGTTGGATGCACTCGACGAGTTGAGGTCAACATGGACTGTTGACCTTGAATTTAACCAGAGTTGACTTTGAGGATGATTATCGTATTTCAGGATTGTGACAAGTTAATCACATGATGATTATAGGAAGTTGAGTTCGAGCAGTGCGTGGGATTTATCTGATCTTAGCTGGTCAGTTCAGCATTCGAGAGGTGAGTCTCCTCACCATACCAATGGGTCTAAGGCACCAAGGCCGGCCCATTTTGTGATATGTGCTACACTAGTTGAAGTAGAGATATGTGGTATGATAGTTAGCTATATTCTAAGTGGTATGCTAGTGATTATATGATACTTGTAGGGAAGACCATGGGGGGAGCCCATTACACTTGGATATAAGACCATGTGGGGGGGCCCATGGCTTGTTAGTTAAAGACCATGGGGGAGCCCATGCCAGTTAGATGAAAGACCATGTGGGGTAGCCCATGGCTTGTCGGTTAAAGACCATGGGGGGAGCCCATGACACTTTGGTATAAGACCATGTGGGGGAGCCCATGGCATCCTTATGCGTTTGTATGCGTGGGTTATGTGGTTTATGTAGCTTTTATAACTAATATGATTATATGATTATGTGGATGGTGTGGAGTATGTTATGGGCGACTCACTAAGCATTAGCTTACAGTTTATGGATTTGTTTCAGGTATATCTGAGCCCAAGGGCAAGGGCAAGGCTTGATGGCGCGACATGCACTCTCTCTCTGACATTTTTATGGGAAACACTGGTGATTTGAAATAATATTGTTATTGTTAAGCATTTGAAAACAATTGTATTGAGATTTTATGGTTTATGAAGTGTTTTTGACTATTTAAAAATGAAAATTTCCTTTTGAAAAATCGGGTCGTTACAAGTTGGTATCAGAGCCTTGGTTTGAGGGATTCGGGCACACTCTCGGGTGTGTCAGGATTTAAAATAATGAAATGGTAAAATTGTTTTCAGAAAAAAAAAGTTCAAAACTTTTTAAGAATGGAAAAGATGAGAGTGCAACGCGCGTGATCGGCCGAGCCAAGTAAGTATTTCCCCAATATGTTAGCCATGTTATACTGATATTTGAGTTATGATAATCGTATGGATCTTGCTATGTGTATGCTTTTAAAAACTATATACGGTTAGGAGCTTATAGCCTTAGAATGATTGATTTGGCCTTATTTCTTGTTCCTTGTATGGTTGTGGTCCTAGGGTAGAATCTATTATTCGAAAGTCTGTTTGATCCTTTTCTGTGTAAAATTTGCATGCATAAAGGCAACCTGTTATGATTGGTCTGATTGATGTGGGTAGAGAAAATCTTAGGATAGCCTGGGATTCGAGCTATGCGGTAGTCTGTGGGATATTATTTGTTTTGGGACGAATTTGAGTTATCAGGTAGAGCCTTGGGGAAGGTACATGTAGGTGTGGAAGGTAGTATTGGTCCCGTACTACTGAAAGCACAGGACCTGTACCCGAACCAATATTAGACCTCGAAGCTCTAAGGGGGACCGGTGTGGGAGGATCCCCTCTATGGACATCCTAATCATTATGTTTTATGGTATTGCATTATAGTATGGTGGTGACACGACATGGAGTTAGGGGATCAGGATCGGGATCGGGATCTGGATCTGGGTCGGGCGATGGTTCCGAGCCCATTGACGAGAGGCTGCGTGAGCTCATCGCAGCCGAGGTTATGAGGGGCATCCTTGATGCTACCCCAGTTATCTTTGGGGCGGTCAAGGAGGGTATGATGGAGATCATGGAGGAGAGGCTCAGGGCATTCAGAGCCGATATTGTTGCGGGCCAGGTCGGGGCCCGAGCTCCCTCGTTCCGGGAGTTCAAGGCGTACGGGGCGTCGGAGTTTTTCGGCATCAGGGACCCTATTGTGAGCCGACGCTGGGTGGAAAATATAGAGAATGCCCATCACACGAGTTCTTGCCCTGATGCGGCAAAGGTGGGTTTTGCTTCATGTAGGCTGAGAGACAGAGCCCGAGACTGGTGGGGAGAGGTGACTAGTCAGGTGGGAACAACTGTTGTGGCTGAGATGACATGGGCCGATTTTGTTCGACGATTTGATTTGGAGTTTGCACCAGCTATTGAGGTGCAGCGGTTGGTGAGGGAGTTCCAGGAGCTCCAACAGACCACCGAGATTGTGGTGGAGATTACCGCCAAGTTTCGGGAACGAGCATTGTTGATCCCACAGTATGCTATAGATGAGGACATGAGGAGGACGAGGTATCATTCCATGCTGAGGGATGATATTCGGGAGTTTGTGAGCTTCACAGGGTGCAAAAACCTGAATGAGATGGTGGAGAAGGCCCTTGAGCGGGAGATGAAGTTGGACTTCCGCACCAAGCGAAAGCCTGAGCAGGGACAAATAGCAGTGAGTCAGGCTAAAAATCCTAAGACCTCATATTCTTCCAGTAGGGGCCAGCAGGGCTGAGGCCGGTGTGCCAAGTGCGGTAAACCGCATAGTGGGGCTTGTCGGATAGCGGGCTCAAGATGTTATGCATGTGGCCAGCCGAGTCAATTGAGCAGGGATTGCCCCAATAAGGGCTTGATTTGTTTCCACTGCAACTAGGTTGGCTATAAAAAGGATGATTGTCCGAGGTTGCAGGGAGGAGGAGGAGCAGTGGTGACACCTGCGCCCGCCACGATGAGGATTACTGATGGCCGCCCTTCTAAGGCGGATGCTCCAGCGGTGAAGAGCCGTGCATTTCATTTGACCACCGAGGAGGCTCGGGCAGCGCCAAACGTTGTGGCTGGTACGTATTTTATCTCCCTACTCTAGATTTATTGCAATGCTTATGTGTATATTGTGCTTATGTATAGGGACCTTTTTGGTCAATGGTATGTCTTCTCATGTTTTGTTCGATCCGGGTGCTACCCGATGTTTGTATCTCTTGCGTTTAGCAAGAAGTTTCGGGATGCGCCGGGAACCTTAGATTCCCCGCTTGAGGTGGATATTGCGGATGACCGCACTGTGAGTGCTACGAGGGTGTATCGGGACTGTGTCCTGAATGTGCTTGGGGAGATATTTCGTGTTGATCAAGTTCGAATACAGTTGCGAGGGCTGAAGGTGATTGTCGGGATGGACTGGTAGGGGACCAACGGGGCCATGATAGATTGCGAGCGCCAGTTGGTGAGGGTTTGAACCCCAAGTAGGGGACAACTGGTTATTCATGGAGAGAGGGCCTCGTAGGGGCCAACCCTCTATTCAGTTGTGAGGGCTAGGAAATTTCTGTAGCAGGGTTGTACAAGATTACTGGCATATATCTCGGATACGAGGGTTGAGACCACGACAGATTTGGGCAGTGTACCGGTGGTACAAGAGTTTCGGGATGTCTTTCCCGAGGAGTTACCTGGAGTGCCTCCGGAGAGGCAGGTGGAGTTTCACATCGATTTAGTGTCGGGTGCCGATCCGATAGAAAAGTCACCGTACAGGCTCGCTCCGCCTGAAATGCAGGAGCTATCTACGCAGCTTCAGGAGTTACTAGACCGAGGGTTTATCTGTCTGAGCAGTTCCCCGTGGGGAGCTCCGATATTGTTCATGAAAAAGAAGGACGGGTCCCACAGGACGTGCATTGATTATCGAGAGCTGAACAAATTAACCGTGAAAAACCGTTATCCGTTACCGAGGATCGATGATTTGTTCGATCAGCTGCAGGGTGCGTCTTGTTTTTCCAAGATTGATCTACGGTCGGGGTACCATTAGATGAGGATTCGGGAAGAGGATATATCGAAGACAGCTTTCAAGACTTGGTACGTGCAGTATGAGTTTGTGGTGATGCCATTTGGGCTGACCAATGCCCTATCAGCGTTCATGGATCACATGAACAGAGTGTGTAGATCGATGTTGGATCGGTCGATGATCGTCTTTATTGATGATATCCTGGTCTATTCTAAGACCAAGGAGCAGCATGAGCAGCATCTGAGGGAGGTATTGGAGACACTGAGAATGGAAAGGCTTTATGCCAAGTTCTCAAAGTGTGATTTTTGGCTGCGTGAGGTGCAGTTTTTGGGGCACATTATCAATCAGGAGGGCATTTCGGTTGATCCGGCCAAGGTTGAGGCTGTGATGCGGTGGGAAATACCAAAGAACGCATCCGAGATTCGTAGCTTCTTGGGTTTAGCGGGCTATTATCAGAGATTCATCCAGGATTTCTCCAAGATTGATGTGCATTTGACCCGCTTGACCAAGAAGAATGTGACATTTCGATGGGGCACGAATCAACAATTGGCTTTTGAGATCCTGAGACAGAGGTTATGTGAGGCTCCGATTCTAGTACTACCTGAGGGATTGGATGACTTGGTAGTGTACTGTGTTGCCTCGATCTCAGGGTTAGGCGTTGTACTGATGTAGATGGGGCATGTGATAGCTTACGCATCGAGGCAGTTGAAGCCTCATGAGGCGAACTACCCCATTCACGATCTGGAGTTGGGGGCAGTAGTGTTTGCCCTCAAGATGTGGAGGCACTACTTGTATGGAGTACGATGCACTATTTATACTGATCATAAGAGTTTAAAGTATTTGATGGATCAACAGAACCTCAACATGCGACAGAGGAGGTGGTTAGATGTGCTGAAAGATTATGATTATGAGATCTTATACCACCTACGGAAGGGCAACGTGGTGGCCGATGCTTTGAGCCGCAAGGGGGCAGTTCCCCGATTGGGAACGTTTTCTTGAGGATGATGATGTCTCTCCATTGTTGGATATGATCAAGTGTAACATCCCGAGTCCCAGGTATATTATTTAACTAAATCCACTCATTTTGGCAGGGCAACTCGACGAGTTGGGAGCACCAACTCGCCGAGTAGAGAGTACAATGGCTGCGGGATTTTAGAGTCTACTCGATGATTCAGAGGACCCCGACTCGACGAGTAGGAGCTGGGTGAGAAAACCCAAATTTTCAGGGTTTATTTCCTATTTAAAGGACCTTAAGCCCTCATTTCCGCCTCCCTTATCATCCCAACCCTCTATGAGAAACCCTAATCGTGTGTATCCATTTGTAAGAGAGGGGAGCTAACTTTGGGTGTTTTAGTGCACATTTGGAAGAGGAGTGAAGAGCATCAAGCCTTGGAACGAGAAGAGGCTTGTGGATCAAGTGTTTTTCTGTGCTAGCTTCAATTTGGAGGTAAAAAGCTACCACCATGATCATATCTTTAATAGATCTCTTTCTAAGGTGTTTTAGAGCTTTTCCCCCTTATCTTGTGGTTCTTGAGTTGCTGGAGCTTGCCATGGGGTTGAGACTCCAGATCTGGACAAAATGAGGTCCCATGAGCCCAAAGATCCAAGCTTTATCAAGCTCTAAGCAAGTTTCCATGCATTAAAATCTTTATGGAGCTTGTTTTGGCATTTTAAGCCCTAGATGCCATGCATGAACGTAAAGCTTGCAGCTTTATGTGATGATTCAATCTTAGAAGGCTAGATCCAGAGTACGAGACCTTATTTCTGCTTGAAATCGTCTGAATGAGAAAATGAATTGAAGGGACTCCACGAGTTGGTGAGCCAACTCGACGAGGCGGTTAGGGTTTTACCCGATGAGTCTGGACACGTTGTAACTCGGCAAGTTGACGAGACGACTCAACGAGTTAAGTTGGATTTTCACGACATGTCTGAGGAAATGAGGGAACTCGACGAGTCACATAGATGCACTCGATGAGTTGGGTCAACATGGGATGTTGACTCGAGTGTTGACTTCTGTTGACTTTAGGATTGTTAAAGACATAGATTATTGAGACCATTGAAGGGTAAAATGGTATTTTACCCATTCCAAGAGCTAGAGTGAGGGTTAGCTTAATTTATTTAGATTTTTGGTTATAAGTGTTAATTAGAGATGATTATGGCATGTAGGCGAAGATTAGACTGTTCGAGGGGTACGAGGCTTACTTGCTTACTTACGAGGTGAGTCTTCTCACTATACTTACCTGAGTGGTAACATTGTGTGATCGGAGGGTCTTGTATGCTTATTATGAGTTATGTGATATCATGCATTATGTATTTATGATTTATGGTGTGTATTATCCCGAGCTTTATTTAGTTAGGACCGGAGGGTTCAACCGAGTTGTGGGACTGGAGGGTCTCCACTGAGACACATTGACCGGAGGGTCTTTATCGAGATATAGCCATGAGAGGCTAATGAGATGTGTGTGGTATTTTGGGGAACTCACTAAGCTTTGTGATTACCGTGTTATGTGATATGTGTTTCAGGTACTTCTCAGGATCGCGGAAAACGTCAGCTTGATTGTACACACGAGATGGTGTTTATGTTTTGAGGATTCTGGATATTATCAAACAATTTATGAATTTGTGTTTTTGACAATTTGACAATTGCGGTTTTTGAAATGTGATATTGAGAATTATGTGATTTTGAAAATGAAAATTTTGTTTGAGAATTTATGGTGTTACAAGTTGGTATCAGAGCCTTGGTTTGAGGGATTCGGACGTACCCTCGAGTATGTCTAGACTCAAACTGAGGGCTTGAGAAGATTTTTCTGAAAAGAAATGATGTTTCTAAAAATGAGTAAGAGTTTTAAAGAGAAAACGAGACGGAGCAGTGTGTACAATCAGTCAGAGCCCGAGCGGTGATTTCCCAAAATACCATCACTTATTATATTATGAGATACTTATGAGATATTAGAGTTGCATGCTAGGGGATAGGCTAGGTATTTTAGAAATTAACACTAAAGTTTCCTGATTCATGATGCCTTAGCCTAGGGTATGCTATTGATTGATCTTATCTGCTAATTGTGTACTGAGTAGGGAGAAACATACCAGGAATCTTTAGGGAGAGCTTTGAATAATCTAGGAGAGATACCTAGAAGAGCATTAAGGAATATACCGAGAGAGTAGTTTGAGATCAGTGAGGGATAAAGTACTGTGAATTAGGATCCTTGGAGGAGGACTTGGGACGACTACGGGTTTATGTGGAAGGTAGTATTGGACCCGTACTACTGAAAGCACCAGATCCGTATGCGACCAAGTAAGAATCCTTAGGATGCTAAGGAGCATGTAGAGTCAGGTAATCGAGTGTGTGTGCTTGAGCTAGTCTCTGATGATTTTCATGTTGTGTTTCAGAGACATTATGGTGTTTACTCGCCACAACCCCGGGAGCAGTGGGACCAGTGACGAGGAGAGCTGCAGGATCATACATGAGGAGGTGGCCGCAGCTATCAGGGAGGCTATACCAGAGATGTTTGGGTCTATTAAGAACAAGTTGATTGAGACATTCGATGAGCGATACGCTGCTGTTACTGAGGCTGCTATTGCTGCAGCCACCACAGCCTTGGCTGCCGCTAGACCACAAGGAGGTGACTCGATGTTGTTCCGAGAGTTCAGCAACACGAAGCCACCAGAGTTTGATGGGACACAAGATCCGATTGCTTCCATGAGATGGATCTCCGACATTGAGGGGTGTTTCTATACATGTTCATGCCCAGAGCGCCTGAGAGTTCGGTTTGCGCTGAACCAGCTTCGCTTGGGAGCAAAGGACTGGTGAAGTTCGTGACTAGTAGTTTTACTCCTGCAGACCATGTTGCAGTCACATGGGAGAGGTTTACACGATTGTTCCGAGATGAGTATGTTCCCCAGGTGGAGAGGGAACGGTTAGCCCATGAGTTTCTGTCTCTTAAGCAGAAGACAAAAACTGTGACAGAGATTTTGAGGATGTTTCATGAGTGGGTGCTGTTTTGCCCTGATCACGTGTCTACTGAGCAGGCACGTGTGAGCTGATATTTGAGCATATTGAGGAGGGATATACGGGAGTTCGTGGCGAACTCGTCATACCAGACATTGGATGAGCTTTAGACCAATGCCAGGAGGAGGGAGATTTAGCTAGAGCTACAGGATAGAGAGGAGGGAGAGTCTCAGGGGAGGGACCGGAGACCAATGTAGTCACAATCGGCGACGAAGCGGGCTAAGCCCGCTGATACGAGAGTTAGGGGCCAGAAGGGCCGCACTTGTGGAAATTGCGGCAAGAATCATGAGGGATCATGTCAAGCAGGGATTTGTTACAAGTGTGGAAAAGAGGGACATATGGCGAAGGACTGTCCTAAGAGATTTGTAGTTTGCTTTCACTGCAACCAAACCGGCCATCGGAAGGCCGAGTGCCCTCAGCTTACTCAGGGATCAGCCCAGGGTTCTGCTCTTGTTGCCTTACATGCTACTGATAGTCGGCCGGTGAAGGACGAGACCCCGAGAGCTAGTGGGAGAGCTTTTCAGCTGACAGCGGAGGAGGTCCGCGCAACACATGATGTCGTGGCTGGTACATATTTCCTTATTCCTGTTATTTTTAGATTTATTTATGCTTATACTATGTTGTATATAGGTACTTTGCTTGTGATTTTTGTTCTTGCTTTGGTGTTATTTGACTTGGGTGCGATTCGATCCTTCATGTCTTTGTCTTTAGGTCATCACATTAGTGTCAGACGTGAGGCGTTGAGTCGACCTCTGAGGGTTTCTATAGCCGACGAGCATGTGGTTTTTTCCACTGATGCATTCCGTGGGTGTGTATTATAGATATTTGGTGTTGAGTTCCCGATAGATCTGCAACTGGTAGCGATGGGTGATGTCTGTGTCATAGTGGGCATGGATTGGTTGAGACGGTTTGGAGCTGTGATTGACTGTGAGCGTCAGATGGTGACCATACGAGACACTAGTAGGGAAGTACTTACAGTGTATGGTGAGGGGACCAGATCTGGGTCAGATTTTTGTTCTGCTGCCAGGGCGAGACAAAGTTTATGGCAGGGATGTATGGGCTTCTTAGCATATGTGATGGATACGAGGGTTGCCACTGAGAGGCCGAGTTTTATCTCCGAGGTTCTGATAGTGTCCGATTTCCCGGATGTTTTTCCCGATGAGTTACCGGGTGTGCCTCCCGAGAGGCAGGTGTAGGTCCGGATCGAGTTGATTCTGGGTGCGACACCTATTGCCAAGGAACCTTATCGCCTTGTACCGCCCAAGATGCAAGAGTTATCCTCGCAGCTTCAGGAGTTGCTGGGGAAGGGATTTATCAGACGGAGTAGCTCACCATGGGGAGCGCCGATCCTTTTTGTCAAGAAAAAGGATGGTTCACACTGGATGTGCATCGACTACCGAGAGTTGAACAAGACGAAGGTCAAGAACCAATATCCATTACTGAGGATCGACGATTTATTCGATCTTTTGCAGGGGGCTTCTTGGTTTTCCAAGATTGATTTGAGATATGGGTATCATCAGATGAGAGTTTGCGAGGAGGATATCCAGAAGACGGCCTTTAGGACTCGTTATGGGCACTACGAGTTTATAGTGATGCCTTTCGAGCTCACCAACGCACCGAAAACATTCATGGATCTCATGAACCGGGTGTGCAGGCCCATGTTGGACAGGTCGGTGATAGTATTCATCGACGACATTTTGGTGTACTCGAGGTCCAAAGAGCAGCACAAGGAGCATCTTCAGGAGATTCTTGGGGTATTGAGGACGGAGAGGCTTTATGTCAAATTCTCCAAGTGTGATTTATGGTTACGAGAGGTCCAGTTCTTAGGACACCTCGTTAACCAGAATTGGATTTTGGTCGACCCGGCCAAGATTGAGGCAGATATGCGATGGGAGGTGTTGAGGTCCCCATCCGAGATCAAGAGTTTTCTTGGCCTGGCAGGCTACTACAGGAGATTTATCAGGGATTTCTCCAAGATTGCCATTCCTCTTACCAGATTGACCAGGAAGGGTGTTACTTTTGCTTTGGGGCTTGAGCAGCAGGCATCATTCGAGACTCTTCGCCAGATACTGTGCGAAGCTCCAGTGTTAGCCCTTCCCGAGGGAGTGGAAGACTTTGTAGTTTATTATGACGCATCGATATCAGGAACGAGTGTCGTGTTGATGCAGAGGGGGCATGTGATAGCATATGCATTGAGGCAGTTAAAGCCTCACGAGACAAGGTATCCCACCCACGATTTGGAGTTGGGGGCGGTGGTGTTCGTCCTCAAGATTTGGTGCCATTATCTTTATGGTGTCCGGTGTACCATATATACGAACCATAAGAGCCTGAAGTTCCTTATGGATCACCCAATCTGAATATGAGACAGGGGAGGTGGTTGGATGTGGTGAAAGACTATGATTGTGAGATTTTGTATCACCCTGGCAAGGCTAATGTGGTAGTCGATGCCCTGAGTCGCAGAGCAGTGAGTGCTCCGATCCGAGACATGTGCATGAGGATGATGGTGATGACTCCAGTCTTAGATACCATTCGAGAGGCCTAGGTGGAGGCCATTAGACCAGAGAACCATAAGAGAGAGCGGGTGATTGGGCCAGTTTCTGAGTTTGAGACTGATGGTCGAGGGCTTATGACCTTCCGTGGGCGGATATGGGTGCCATATACAGGTGGAGCTCGACGTATTTTGATAGAGGAATCCCATCGGTCGAGATTCTCGATCCATCCGGGGGCCACCAAGATGTATTTGGACTTGAAAAGGGATTATTGGTGGCCCTGTATGAAGAGAGATGTGGCTTTGGTAGTCGAGAGGTGCTTGACCTGTCGTCAGGTCAAGGCGGAGCATCAGCGTCCTCATGACAAGTTACAGCCCTTAAAGGTTCCCCAATGGAAGCGGGAGCAGATTTCTATGGATTTTATCACCAAATTACCGAGGTTCGCGCGAGGCTTTGATGCGATATGGGTGATTATAGACCGGTTGACGAAGAGTGCTCACTTTCTGGCGATTAGTGAGAGCTCTTCTGCTGAGAAATTGGCCGAGATCTACATTCGAGAAGTGGTGGCACGACACGGGGTGCCAACATCGATAGTGTCAGATCGGGATGTGCGATTTACTTCCAGGTTCTAGAAGAAATTTCATGAGGAGTTGGGTACCTAACTGCACTTAGTATAACCTATCGCCCACAGAAAGACGGGCAGAGTGAGCGGACGATTCAGACGCTCGAGGACATGTTGCGTGCATGTGTTATGGACTTCGGTGGAAGTTGGGACACATATTTGCCCTTGGCTGAGTTTTCATACAACAACAGCCATCACTCCAGTATCAGTATGCCTCCCTTCGAGCTTTTGTACGGGAGGAGATGCCAAACTCCCATTTGTTGGCGAGAGGTAGGGCAGAGGGTGATGAGGAGCACTGAGATAGTGCTCAAGACGACAGAGCAGATTCAGCAGGTCAGACAGAGGTTAATGACGGTCGGGACTCGTCAGAAGAGTTACGCATACCGGCGACGATCCGAACTGGAGTTCCATGACAAATATTTTGTCCTCCTGAAGGTATACCCATGGAAAGGGGTGATCCGATTCAGGAAACGGGGAAAGCTGGGTCCTAGATATATAAGTCCATTCAGAGTGATCGCTCGCTTGGGGAAGGTAGCTTATCTGTTTGAGCTGCCTGCAGAGTTGAGTCAGATTCATAACACCTTCCACGTATCCCAGCTGAGGAAGTGTGTAGCCAATGAGACGTCAGTGGTCCCTTTAGAGGACATTCACGTTGATGAAAGCCCGAATTACATTGAGAGACCGATAGCGATCATGGATAGGAAGGTGAAAGTCTTGAGGAACAAAGAGGTGCCCTTGGTTCAAGTTCAGTGGCAACATCGGAAGGGATCTGAGTGGACTTGGGAGCCAGAGTCCGAGATGCGAGAGCAGTACCCCGAGTTGTTTCCGGAGGATGACTTCGAGGGCGAAGTCTGATTCTAGTGGGGGAGAATTGTAACATCCCGAGTCCTAGGTATATTATTTAATTAATTCCATTCATTTTGGCAGGGCAACTTGATGAGTTGGGAGCACCAACTCGCCGAGTAGAGAGTGTAATGGGCACGAGATTTTAGAGTCTACTCAACGAGTGGGAGGACCCCAACTCGACGAGTAGGAGCTGGGTGAGAAAACCCTAATTTTTAGGGTTTGTGTCCTATTTAAAGGACCTTAAGCCCTCATTTTCGCCTCCCTTATCATCCCAACCCTTTGTGAGAAACCCTAATCGTGTGTATCCATTTGTGAGAGAGAGGTGCTAACTTTGGGTGTTTTAGTGCACATTTGGAAGAGGAGTGAAGAACATCAAGCCTTGGAACGAGAAAAGGCTTGTGGATCAAGTGTTTTTCTGCTCTAGCTTCAGTTTCGAGGTAAAAAGCTACCACCTTGATCATGTATTTGATAGATCTATTTCTAGGGAGTTATAGGGATTCCCCCTTATCTTGTGGTTCTTGAGTTGCTGGATCTGGCCATGGGGTTGAGACTCCAGATCTGGACAAAATGAGGTCCCATGAGCCCAAAGATCCAAGATTTATCAAGCTTTGGGCAAGTTTCCATGCATGAAAACCTTTATGGAGCTTGTTTTGGCATTTTGATCCCTAGATGCCATGCATGAACGTAAAGCTTGCAGCTTTACGTGATGATTTAGTCTTAGAAGGCTAGATCCATAGTATGAGACCTTATTTCTGCCTGAAATCGTCTGAATAAGAAAATAGACTGAAGGGACTCCACGAGTTGGTGAGCCAACTCGACGAGTCGGTTAGGGTTTTCCCCGATGAGTCTGGACGCGTTGTAACTCGGTGAGTTGACGAGACGAATCGACGAGTTAAGTTGGATTTTCACGACATGTCTGAGGAAACGAAGGAACTCGACGAGTCGCATAGATGCACTCGACGAGTTGGGTCAACATGGACTGTTGACTCGAGTGTTGACTTCTGTTGACTTTAGGGTTGGTCAAGACATGGATTATTGAGACCATGGAAGGGTAAAATTGTCTTTTACCGATTCCAAGAGTGAGAGTGAGGGGTTAGCTTAATTTATTTAGAGTTTTGGTTATAAGTGTTAATTAGAGATGATTATGGCATGTAGGAGGAGATTAGACTGTTCGAGGGGTACGAGGCTCACTTGCTTACTTACGAGGTGAGTCTTCTCACTATACTTACCTGAGTGGTAAAATTGTGTGACCAGAGGGTCTTGTATGCTTATTCTGAGTTATGTGATATCATGCATTATGTATTTGTGATTTATGTTATGTATTATCCCGAGCTTTATTGAGTTAGGACCGGAGGGTCCAACCCGAGTTGTGGGACTGGAGGGTCTCCACTGAGACACATTGACCAGAGGGTGTTTATGACATATAGCCATGAGAGGCTAATGATATGTGTGTGGTATTTTGGGGAACTCGCTAAGCTTTGTGCTTACTATGTTATGTGATATGTGTTTCAGGTACTTCTCAGGATCGCGGAAAGGCATCAACTTGATTGTACACACGAGATGGTGTTTATGTTTTGAGGATTCTGGATTTTATCAAACATTTTTATGAATTTTTGTTTTTGACAGTTTGACAATTGGGGTTTTTGAAATGTGATATTGAGAATTATGTGATTTTGAAAATGAAAATTTTGTTTGAGAATTTAGGGTGTTACATCAAGGAGGCTCAGGTTGAGGGTGTGAAGAAGGAGAATTGGAAGATAGAGCGGATTCGGGGACAGTATCCCTTATTTGTTCGGGATAGCCGAGGTATTCTGACACGGTGTCGCCGGGTGTGGGTACCGGTGATTGGAGGGGTGAGGCAGAAGATATTGGAGGAGGAACACAAGTCCAAGTTCTCTATACATTCGGGGGCTACAAAAATGTATAGAGATCTGAGACTGAGCTATTGGTGGCCCTGCATGAAGCGGGAGATCGCTTGGTTCGTGGAGCGGTTCTTGACGTGCAAGAAGGTCAAGGATGAACATCAGCGGCCGCATGGCAAGGTTTAGCCGCTACCAATTCCCATGTGGAAGTGGGAAGAGATCATTATGGACTTCATCACGAAGTTACCGAGGACAGCGAAGGGTGTGGACGCCATATGGGTGATTGTGGACAGGTTGACGAAGAGTGCCCACTTTATTCCAATCTCTTAGAGTATATCCACTGAGAAGTTGGCGGATATTTATATACGAGAGGTGGTGGCTAGACACGGGGTGCCAGTGTCGGTAGTCTCTGACACAGATGCTCAATTTACATCTAGATTCTGGAAAAAGTTCCACAAGGAACTGGGCACTCGGTTACATTTTAGCATGGCGTACCACCCCCAGACACTTGAGGATAGGCTTCAGGCATGTGTGTTGGATTTTAGAGGGAGTTGGGATACGTACCTCCCGCTAGCAGAGTTTTCATACAATAATAGTTATCATGCTAGTATTGACCGACCACCGTTTGAAATGTTGTATGGTCGGAGGTGTAGGACCCCTGTTGTTAGGGCGAGGTAGGGCACCGGGTCATGGGGAGCACTGTGGTGGTGCTCAAGACGACCGAGTTGATTCAGCAGGTGCGTGACAAGCTACGAATCACGCAGAGCCATCAGAAAAGCTATGTTGACCGGCAGCGATCAGATCTTGAGTTCCAGGTGGGGGACTTTGTGTTACTAAAGATTTCGTCATGGAAGGGAGTCATCAGGTTTCAGAAGAGAGGCAAGTTGGGGCCACGATATATTGTCCCATTCAGGATTTCGGCCCGAGTAGGGAAGGTGGCTTACCTCTTGGATCCGTCGGACGAGCTTAACCCGATTCACAACACCTTGCATGTGTCACAACTTCGGAAGTGTGTCACCGAAGAGGCCGCCGTCATTTCTCTGGACGACATTCAGGTGGACGAGAGCCTGAACTACATTGAGATTCCCGTTGCGATTCTAGATAGGAAGACCAAGGTTCTTCGGAACAAGGAGGTGAAGCTAGTGAAGGTGCAATGGCAGCACCGAAGAGGCTCCGAATGGACATGGGAGCCGGAGGATGAGATGTGAGATCACTACCCGGACTTATTTGGGTCAGCAGAATTCAAGGACGAAGTCTAGTTCAAGTGGGGGAGATTTGTATCACCTGTTCTAGGTATTATTTAATTTATCTAATTTTCAGGGTTTTATGCATGGACTCGGCGAGTTGGGGAGCTCCAACTCGTCGAGTAGAAGTTACTATGAGGACGCGGGACTTCAGACCTACTCGACGAGTCGGAGGACCCGACTCGACGAGTAGGAAATGTAAAGAGAAACCCTAATTTTCTGGGGTTTCTACCCTATTTAAAGAACTTATGGCTCATTTGCAGCCTCTTCTATCGTTCCTACAGCCAGAGAAACCCTAGTTTGATCCTTGCACCTTCTTGAGTGAGAAAGAGAGCTTTTGAGCGTGATGTTTGTGTGGTTATGAAGGATTTTGGAGCTTGAAGAAGAAGGAGAAAGGAGAGAAGCAATAGATCCGACATCTACTATGTATTGGCAACCATCTTGAGGTATAAAGTCACTATCTTGATCTCTAGTTGCTTAGATCCTTTTTCTTTGAAGTAAATGGTCACTTTTGGTGCCAAAAAGGATGTCATACTCGGATTTGGATTTATCACAAGGATGTGGTTCCAGATCTAGACATCTCTAGGTCCTCAATGACATAAAGTTCCTCAATTTATCCAGCTTAGGCCCTTTCCATGCACTAAAACCTTGTAGGAAGCTTAGTTTCGATGTTTTAGCCTTGTGAGGCCTTGCATGCACGTAAAGTTTGCAACTTTATGTGGTAACTACACTAGGGGAGGTTGGATATGAAGTTTGGGACCTTAGATCCCACTGGAAAGGACTAAACACAAAAGGACTGAAGGAATTCGTCGAGTCCCTTAGCCGAATCGACGAGTCGGGTAGGGTTTACCGATTTTCGAGATTCTGAATGAGTGCAGTGAAGGATTAGAGTTTTGGTCTGCATGAACTTTTGGTCTTCTGGACATTTGATGAACTCGACGGGTCACTTAGGTGACTCGGCGAGTTGACTCGGGATTCAGTGGAATGGACTCGGGAGTAACTCGACGAGTTGCTGGATGCACTCGACGATTTGAGGTCAACATGGACTGTTGACATTGACTTTGACCAGGGTTGACTTTGAGGATGATTATGGTATTTCCGGATCGTGACAAGTTAATCACATGATGATTATAGGCAGTTGAGTTGGAGCAGTGTGTGGGATTTATCTGATCTTAGCTTGTCAGTTCAACATTCGAGAGGTGAGTCTCCTCACCATACCAATTGGTCTAAGGCACCAAGGCCGGCCTATTTTGTGATATGTGGTACACTAATTGAAGTAGAGATATGTGGTATGATAGTTAGCTATATTCTAAGTGGTATGCTAGTGATTATAGGATACTTGCAGGGAAGACCATGGGGGAGCCCATGACACTTGGATATAAGATCATGTGGGGGATCCCATGGCTTGTTGGTTAAAGACCATGGGGGAGCCCATGGCAGTCGGATGAAAGACCATGTGGGGGAGACCATGGATTGTCGGTTAAAGACCATGGGGGAGCCCATGACACTTTGGTATAAGACCATGTGGGGGAGTCCATGGCATCCTTATATGTTTGTATGCATGGTTTATGTGGTTTATGTAGCTTTTATAACTAATATGATTATGTGATTATGTGGATTGTGTGGGGTATGCTCTGGGGGACTCACTAAGCATTAGCTTACAGTTTGTGGATTTGTTTCAGGTACATCTCAGCCTAAGGGCAATGGCAAGGCTTGATGGCGTGGCATGCACTCTCTCTCTAGCATTTTTATGGGACACTCTGATGATTTGAAATAATAGTGTTATTGTTAAGAATTTGAAAACAATTGTATTGAGATTTTATGGTTTGTGGAAAGTGTTTTTGACTATTTAAAAATGAAAAATCCTTTTGAAAAATTGGGTCGTTACAAAACCCTTTTTTGCTTTAAGTCAAGAATGAGGGTTTGAACTTTCAAGTTAGCATATTGGCCTAATTCCTAATTAGGGTTTTATACTTGTGCTTTAGGGAGAGGATTTCACGAGTCATCCACTGAGTGTGATTTGATACCTTCAGTCTGATGTGCATTCCTTGTATCTGTGGGTCGAAGGCACCAATGTCGGCCCACTTGTTTATGATGTAGTATGATGATTGTCTTCATGACAATTGTCAATTATGCCTGTGTTTGCTTGATGACTCTGTGATTCTTTGTTATGATATTATATGGTAGCGGTAGGGGTGAAATAGACCCAATATCTGGTTAAAATAGACCGAAGGGGATTGCAAGCACCCATATATGCTTGCCATTATCTGGTTGAAATAGACCGAAGGGGATTGCAAGCATCCAAATATGCTCGATGGTATCCGGTTGAAATAGACCGAAGAGGGTTGCAAGCACCCAGATATGCTTGGCTGTATGTTTATATGGTACGCGTTAATTTGTAGGAAACTCACTAAGCTTTGTGTTTACAGTTTTTAGTTTATGTTTCAGGTACTTCCAGTTTGAAGGGGAATGACCCGGCCTGATCGCACCACATCACCCTATGGTTTCCGCATTTTGAGATTTTGGGAATTTGTACTTTGATAACATGTTGCTATGATACACTTCTGTCTATTTTGATATTAGTATTGTATGATTTGAATGAATTTTAAAAAAATATCTGTATTTTTGGGAAGTTACAATAATATTACTGACAAAACATAGAAGATAACAACTTTGTCTTTTACGCATTAGTATCACAAGAAAAAGGGATCAATAACTTTAAATTCCAGTAACCAATATTTCATTTCATATAAATAACCATGTGAAAATATGAAATATTTGTTTCACTTTTCTTTTGGTTAACCATACATTAAACCTTGAAATATTTGCAAGTAACCTACTCCCTTACTCCTTTACACAAGAATTTGATTATATTATTCCAACACTCACACTTCTTTTGTTTGAAACCTAGCTCCATCTTTTTTTATCAACCGTCTAATGTAGAGAACAATGCTCTTTACAAGAAAGAGGGATTAACATCATATTGCAGTCGGTAATAACCTTAAAGTGGTTGATTTAATAACCTTAGGAAATAAGGAAATAAATATGTCTTTTAATATTATATTTATTATTAATTTTATTTATTTCAAAATTTTATGCATATTAGTTCATATTTATACATAAAGTGGCTTATTATTTGACTATAAAATATTAATCGAGTGGATATGAATATGATTTCATAGTTTTATTTTGATCAAAGTTATATAGAAATGTTTAGTGTATACCATATTCTATTAGAGTTATTGTATTGTGTATTTATTATTAGAGTTTGTTTTATTATTTTTCATATAAAAACATTCTCACAGAATGTTAATTTGATTTTATGATTGTTATTCTCATAGAATGCTCGATTTAATGACAGTTTTTTTATAGAATGCATGAAGGGACCATAATGCTCAAGGGTCTGAATGTCGCATGGTGGTGTGTAAGATGCAAATGAATAATGGTCACCGAACTTCACAAACGTGAAAACACAAAAAGTTTTAGACATTGTATTCTTCAATAATTCTTTAGGTGTATAAAAAATATAGAGTTATAGATTTAGAAAACTATATATTCTTCAAGAATTCTTTAGTTGTATAAAAAAATGTGTTGTTATAGATTTAGAAAACTGTATATTCTTCAAGAACTAATTTAGTTATATAAAACATTTGTGGCGTTATAGAGCCAAAATATTTCAGTTCTTCGAGAATTCTTTAGTTGTATAAAAAAATGTGTTATTATAGATTTAAAAAACAATATATTCTTCAAGAATTATTTTAGTTGTATAAAACATTTGTGGTGTTATAGAGACAGAACACTTCAATTCCTCAAGAATTCTTCACTTGTATACAAAATGACATATGTTAACAATTTCTTAATCATAAATTCTAAAAGAATATTTCATTTGTTAAGTTAAACCGATTATTTACCCTAAATTCTAAAAGAATATTTGATTCGTTGGCATGTTCAACTTATTCTGGATTGTTATTTCTTAAAATCAAGTTAAAGTGGAAGATAGAACATTATATTCCTCAAGAATTTGTTATTAATATTTCTTTAAAAAAATGTCAAATTAGTTTTCCCGGGAGACGTTTGATTTCCATTTTCATATAATATTATGATTTGTGTTAATTTTTAATTTATTTCATTTGATTTTTTTAATTACTTTGACTTAGTTGCCTAAAAATGTAGTTAATATTTAATTCTTTCTCTTAATAAAATGTCAAATTCCCCTACAATTAATTAAGTGAAATTATCTAGTAAATGACATCCCATTTTAATATAATGTAATCTAAAATTACATCCGTTCATTTTTTTCAATCTAATGGACAAAATTTAGTTATACATTCACATAATATTTGTGATTCACATTTGATCCGAACCCGAATATATATTTAAATTTGTTTGTTTATGGTTGATTACGTGTGTTTATATTTGTTTGTTTATCTTTGCTTGTTTTTAATATTTTTCTTATATATATATATATATATATATATATATATATATATATATATATATATATATATATATATATATATATATATATATATATAAAAAAGCAAGTTCAAACTAAAAAAAGTATAAGAACCGCAAGTACAAATCATGGTTATACTTATAGGATTGAAAAAATTAGTGATTGGATTTAATTACACTTATTCATAAAATATCACTAGGTATTTTGGTAAATACTTGCGAGATAACAAGAATTTTGCCCTTAATTTATTATGATTCAACATGTATGATCCTTAGTTTGTTATGAACCAAAAATATTACAATTAAAAATAGTATTATCTTTAATCCTATCTTATATAATTCAAAATTATATGATCAAGTATTATTATGATCCAAAACTTGTAATAAGATAAAATTTTGGTTTGTTGAAAATTGTATGATCCTAAAGTATATAATCAAAATATATTTTGATCCAAAAATGTCATGAATCAATGTATTTATAATTTTTAGAGAAAACAACAAAAATGGTTCTTATGTTTAAAGTCTGATAAAACTTACAAACAGGTTTCGTTTTGGTATGGCCACTTTTAGCAAAATTTGATTATGGTTATGGTCATGTCAAACCTAAAGAATATGTTAATACATTTTATTTTTTCATTATTTATTTATTATTCTTATAATTTAAATAGAAACAATGCCCAACCCACACCCACCTTTACCTTGCCTTGATAATCCATCTTTCGGTCACTCCACTCTTCATCTCCTACGAGCTTGTTGCGATGAGCTTTTCAGATGACCCTCTCACAATCAGAACATAATTTCTTCGTTTATTAAATGATTTTTTTTAAATGATAAATCAAAATCATTATCTTCCCTAGTTTTTCTTTGTCAAATAAATCTAAGCCATAAAAAACCATAGCATATTTTTTAAGAAATCATGTCATCAAACTAGAAAAAAGAATGTTGATCAAAGAATTCATGTTGTTCCTATCCATTTTCTTCATCTTCATCACCATTATATATATATATATATATATATATATATATATATATATATATATATATATATATATATATGAGAATGTTCAAATGAGAAACAATTATAAAATCGAGAACGCGAGAACAAATCTGAAGTACATATTTTCTTTTGCGGCAAAACCCTCCCGTGTATCGGCACCACATAGGAATGTAATATTCATATGTGAATATAAAGGTAAGTATATTCTCACATATTTCAAATTTGTCGCTTAAGCGCTCCAGCGTACCGGGACGACAAAACAGATAATATATATATATATATATATATATATATATATATATATATATATATATATATATAATCATTTGAGAATATACATATACTTATTCATATATGAATATACTTTATATATTGATATATGAATATTACATTCCTACATCGCGCCGGTACACCGAAGGATTTTGCGGCAAAAAGAAGTATGAATATTAAGTTTCTCCGTCGTGTCGGTACGCAGGAGGGTTTTGAGACAAGTCTTTCTGACTAAATGGACCGGATAGACTGTTTGATATGTACAAAAAAATTAGTCTTTCCCGGTAAGATATGTCTTTCCAGAAAGCTCCAAAACCATATATTTTTGGCTGAATAGGCTGGAAAGATAATTGTGCATCAAACTCTGCCTCTTTCTTTCTTGCATTATTAATTTATTTTAAATATTTTTTTAATTTATTTTTTATTGAATTATTATATATTAATAAATATTATTTTTAATATAAAATATTTATGTATTAATTAATATTATTTTACTGGATTATTAATTTCTTTTAAATAATTCTTTTTTATTTCTTTTTAATGGATTAATTATTTTTATTTGATTATTATATATTACTTTATTGGATTATTAATTTCTTTTAGTTATCTTTTTTAATTATTTTTTATTGGATTAGTTCTTTTTTTTGGACAACACTACCATCATCCTAATATATTTTGAAAAAGTTAATCCATCCCACCACAATCGGACATAAACCGAGTCAAGAATCACATGTTGAGTTATAAAAAAAAATTAAAATTGCAAGAAAGAATAACGACGTAACATTAACTTGAAAAAAGAAAAAACTAAAAACAACTCAATCGACATTCTATTTGGATTTTTAAATGATTATTGTGTAATTTTGATTTTGTATGACAATTTGTATGTGTTTATAATTATTCAACAACTTCATCCATCACAGTATACAACAACAGAGTAATATTATCATTTTTCATCACTCAACAAAGTCAATCAGATGTACAATCAAACAACATAGTTTCTTTCCCATTCAGAAAATTTTCTCATATAGCACTTTTCCAGACAACACTTTCCTAGAGAGGATCTATCAAACGGGGCCTTAGAAGACTTATGACATATATTTTTATCTAAGTTTGGTTTTAGTTTTGGAAATTTGATATTACTAATCTTTATGATCTCCCGTTAAATATGTATAAAATAAATAAAATGGCCATGTTTTTATCTTTTTTTTTATTTTATATTTTCTTGATATTTAGAATTATGATCAATAAACAAATGAATTTGCCCCCCTGATCCTTTCACACGATATACGTCAACACCAACATCAAAAATAAATAAAATGTCCATGTTTATCTGTAACGACCCAAATTTTCGAATAAATTTTTCATTTTTAATTAATCAAACATTCCCATAAAATATGTAATATCAATGACAACTTTTTTCAAAATCCATAACATCAACATTTTATTTCAAATATCAGAGTGTCCCATCAAATCAAATGCCGAAGAGTGCATGCCGAGGCATCAAGCCTTGCCCTTGCCCTTAGGCTCAGATGTACCTGAAACAAATCAACAAATTGTAAGCTAATGCTTAGTGAGTTCCCCAGTGCATACCCCACACACTCCACATAATCACATAATCCATATTAGTTATAAAAGCTACATATACCACATAAGTCATGCATACAAACATATAAGGATGTCGTGGGCTCCTCCCAGGGTCTTACTCCAGGATGTCATGGGATCCCCCACATGGTCTTACACCTAAGTGCCATGGGCTCCCCCATGGTCTTTAGCTGGAAAGCCATGGGCTCCTCCACATGGTCTGACATCCAAGTGTCATGGGCTCCTCCCATGGTCTTTACCTGAAAAGCCATGGGCCCCCTCACATGGTCTTACATCCAAGCGGCATGGGCTCCCCCATGGTCTTTACCTGAAAAGCCATGAGCTCCCCCACATGGTCTTACATCCAAGCGTCATGGGCTCCCTCCTTGGTCTTTCCTGCAAGTATCACATAAATACTAGCATACCACCTATCATATAACCAACTAGCATACCACATATCACTACATCAAATAGTGTACCACATAACATAAAATGGGCCAGCCTTGGTGCCTTCGACCCATTGGTATGGTGAGGAGACTCACCTTAATGCAAACTGTAGCTGAATAAGTCAAAGCTCTGAGTGTCAGCTCTGCTAACTCCTAATCATAAACAACTCCTTAGTATACAACTCAACCCTTCAGACCCTTAAAAGTCCAACTTGGTCAACCATGCTCACGGTGAAAGTCAACGGTCAAAGTCAATAGTCCATGTTGACCCAACTCGTCGAGTGCATCTAGCAACTCATCGAGTTCCTTCGGTGTTCAGAAAACCGGGGAAAACCCTAGCCAACTCGTAGAGTTATCCCATCAACTCGCCGAGCTGCTTAGCATCCAGAAACAGGGAAACCCGTCCCAACTCGTTGAGTCGTCAGGGCAACTTGTCGAGTTTCTCGTGTCTTTACACGTTCAGTCCGTTCTAGTCGAATCTAAAGCTCCATACAACAGATCCTTAACCATAGAGATGTCTAGAAGGGTAAAGTTTCCAAATTTGCCCCCAAAGACCGTCTAATATGCCTTAGACTCCAACCCTAGCTCCTTTGAGGAAGGTCTTGACTCATTAAGCCTTTAAACTCTCATTCCATCGACCCAAAACACAGATCTGATGTCCAAGGGTGGACAAATCACATAAAGTTTCTAACTTTGCAACTTTAATGTAACGCCCGTAGATCCGGGCTAGTCAATTTAGAGATAATAGCGGTCGAAAACGACTTTTTGACAAAAGATTATTTAGAATAAATAATCTTAACCAAGTTGTAGAATACGTCTCAAGGGTTCCGTACATATGAAGAACGTTGAAATCCGAGTTATAACGAAGAAGTTATAGTACGTCGAAGTTTTATGGCAAAACCGGCACGACATCGGGAGAAGTAAATAGTGAATTTACGATGGAGGACTTTTTAGCCTTAGAAATCTAAACAAAAGCTGTAGTATACGTTAAACCGAGAACATACAAAAAAAGAACGTCCAAATCTGACTTCGTATGAGGAAGTTATGAATTTTCTAAGATTTGGCTTAGCAGTGCACAGCCCGAAACTCGAATTTTAGATCAAGCGGTTTTTGGCCTACGCGACCTAAATGAGAATTGAAGATCTCATTTATAGGAACTCAACGGTAAAAAGACAGACGAAAACAGAGTCCGTATGTAGAAGTTATGAATTTTACGCGGACATTTAACAGTATAATCTCCTCGTACTGTTAAATTTAGGATCGGTTGAGAATTAGCCGACGGAGTCAAAATGAAAGTTGTAGATCTTATTTTTACCTACGCATGGATATAAAGAACGTCAAAAACGGAGGTTGTATGTGAAAGTTACGAATTTTAGAAGTCGGAAGTGTGCTGTGCGAAAATGGGTGATGTGGCACAATCTTGGCCATTGCTTTCTCCCCAAGTCTTGCCACTAGATGGTGACATGTGGCACCAAGTTCAGCCATTTTTCACCCTATAAATAGAACCTCTCCCACCCTCATTTTCTTCACACATTTCCCGTTCTTTCTTCTCTTTACTCTCTCTCTAGAACCTCTCTCTAGCCCCGAAACCCCCCGAAAAGCCTAGGGAACCTCCCTAGCACGAGGCGGAAGCCCCGGAGTGCTCGACCAATCCGAGAAGAAGAGCTTTTCAGCTTGGGGACGCTGCTCCAAGCAAAGCCCGATTTTCTATAAAACCCGCTGTATGTGAGCTACGCCTACGCTATTTTTAATATAACTTTTATTTAATTATAGTAACGTTATTAGGAACTTATAATAAGTACTTGGGCTATTATTATGGGTTATATAATTATTGTTTAACGCTTATATAATAGTAATAATAGCTAGACTATTAATTAGTCTCGGCGAATAATAGACTAAATTCTAGTGGTAATAATACTAGGTTTCGTCGAAGGAAATTATTTTTTTTAAGAAGCGAAGCGCTGTCTGAGTTCGGAATCACCACCTTTTCAAGTGAGTGCATAGTTACTTTCATCTTACACATAGATATGAAGTATTTTATATAAATTACGTGCTATGTGTGCATATTATCTGTATACTTGCTATCTATGCTGGAGGAACGATTTTATACAAGTTTTATATAATTTAAATTGTATATGTATTTATATCTACATAATATGTTGGGTAAAACATGGGTAGATGCCATATGAGTTGGATGATGAGTTAGACCATGAGGTAAGGGTGAGAGGTGGACGATGTGAGAGGCCTTTTTCCCAAATGATGTCCCCGTCATCTAACAGAGTATGGATGACAACCACAGACTATTCTAGACAGTCCAGTGGAACGCTAGCAGGCTCGCAACCTGTAGGTGTTGTGAACGATGTGTTCACCCAGTGTACTCTAAACCATAACGATCATGCAGACTTGTAGCCTAAACCTTGGCGATCATGCAGACTTGGTGCCAAAACCCTGGCGACTATGCGGACTTAGTTCCTGTTGTATAAACCATGGCGACTATGCAGACTTAGTGCCTAAACCCTGGTGACTATGCAGACTTAGTGCCTATTGTATAAATCCTGGCGACTATGCAGACTTAGTGCCTAAACCCCGGTGACGATGGACTTCGTGCCGATTCCTTAGGATGATCCTTAGGAATGAATGAACGAGGAATAGTTGATTCTTGGGGTAGATCCTTAAGAGTAAAGAAGATAATGTGGATGGGTAATTGGGTTGATTGTTTGATGTTTAAACATAATTATATTATTGTGGGTTGAAAACCCTATGTACTCACCAGGTTTCCCAACCTGACCCACTCAAGCTTATTTGTATCACATGTGTCAATATGAAGCTACTTTACACTGAGAGATTTAAAAGAGATGTAGATCACTTGTGTAAATGAATGTAAGTTCTGTTTATGCTTATGATTCTGTATTGACGATGACATCCCAAATGTTTTAAAATGAATAAAAATACATTTCTTCGGAAATGCTTTGATAATGTATTTATCATGTTTTACTGGGAACTAATTCCGCAACATTTTTATTAAAAGAAGTACTCTGATTTTTATAAAGCATAAACAAAATCGGTCTTTTCTGGCCGTGAAAATGTGGATGTCACATTTAATCCTCTAGAGGTCTTATAGAGGCCATATCTACACTCTTAACCTCTGGAAACCTCTTATCTTGGGATATCCAACCCAAAGTTCCAAAAAAGCCCTAAACTCCCAAAAGATGAGATCTAAAACACTACATGTCGGTTATGGCTTTATACCTTCAAAATGCAGCCCTTGATGTAGAGTTTCTGGATCCAAGATCACTCCTCCAAGATTGTTACTTCTCACTTCAAGACTTCCTTCAAAATCACACCACAACACTCAAAACTTCAATGAACAAGAGGGGAGGCGGTTCTAGGGTTTCTCTGAGTAAGGAGGCTGGTAAGGAGGCCAGCCCTAATGGTTAAGTTCTTTAAATAGGAAACTAAACCGGGAAAATTAGGGGTTTCCTTTACAATGTCTACTTGTCGAGTTGGGCCTTCCAACTCGTCGAGTAGACCCTGAGTCTCACGTCCAATATCGATCTCTACTCGTCGAGTTGGGTCCCAACTCGTCGAGTCCCAGTGCAAAACCCTAAAAAAAATTAAAATTTAATGATACCTGGAACAAGCGTTACATTATCTTTTTTTGATTTTATATTTTTTTGATTTTTAGAATTATGATTAATAAACAAATAAATTTACCCCCATGATCCTTTAACACGATATACGTCAACACCAACATCAAAAATAAATAAAATGTCCATGTTTATCTTTTTTTTTTATTTTTTTTTCTTGATTTTTAGAATTATGATTAATAAACAAATAAATTTACCCCCATGATCCTTTCACACGATATACGTCAACACCAACATCATTTTTATTCGCTACCGTATACCACCACCATTATGGGTAGAATCACTGTATACTGTCACCACCACCCGTTTATACAATCACCACTGTATACCACCACTACAAACATCACTTTTCATCACATGCAACTTAAATTTAGATTAAGTCGGCTAGAACCTAAAACTGAAATGGACCAAAACCTAGAAACCAAAACCCTAAATATTGATTTTAATCCCAAAGAAGGACGATATTGGCGATGGGAGAGAGATTGAAGATGGTTTTATGTCGGAGTGAGAGGGAGCAAGAGGGGGATAGATCAGTAATCATATGTGGTAGAAATAAAGAAAGATAGATAGTGGGCGCCGGTTCTGTGCTATCAAACCCACCATTGTCGTCGACGTTTTTGGTGATGGAGGAAAGTGCGGGAGATAAATTTATGGTCGGTTGTAGGCGAGAGATAGGAGAAGAGAGAATGTAAAGGTGAAGGTGGAGGTGAATTGTTAGATTTTTGGGGTGTAATAAAACGCTTGAAATTCTGAGAATCGTGTTGAACACTTTTAAATTGAAGTATTTCGGTGGTACTCCCAAAATCCTCAACTGGATAAGACTCATAAATGAGAGAAAACAGAAGAAGAGGATGAGAGGTTATGAATTCGTATCTTGTACCAGAATATGATGACCAAAATTGATTATATACCATCTATGTCCAAAAATTGCGACCAAGCAATTTTTCATGTCTGAAAACTGTCAAAAACTATCCTAAGACTGTTTTAGCAACCAACAAAACTATCATAAAATTTTTCCCCTTGGACCCCGCTCCCAGGGACGCTGCCCCCGAACCCCCGTAGCAGTGTACCAAAAACCAAGACAAACTTAAACAAATGTGCACTTCACACCTTATAATTTGTTTTATATTTATCAATGTAACATTGATCAACAAATTAATCTCATTACATTTAAATAATATTAATGATATAAAATCACCAACATGAATGAGATAAAATCCACAGTGGAGGGAGTAGCCGGCGGTGGTCGGCCTCCGATTGGATAAGAGAAATTTTGGTGGATTGCATTGGTGACCTGGTTGGTATTTTACGGGACAATTGTAGCATAACCCTTCAGCTCGTTATTTTTGCATCTCGTTGGGACTTAATCGCTTGATCGAAAGTGTTGGAGGAGATGGTGAAGGAGGGGGCAATAAAGGCAGTTTCTTTGGTGGAGTCTCGAGGGAGCCATCAATAGACGGATGCAGAGCATGGAGCTTGACTTCAATGAGTTTCGCAAGCCCATAAGCTTGATGAAGGGTAGCAGGTTTGTGGAGTGCTATTTTGTTTTGAATGTCTTCTCGAAGGCCGGATAAGAAGCAATTCAACAAGGCTTCCGGTGTAAGGCCGACAACACAATTGCTAGTCTTCTCGAATTCGGCTTGGTAGGAAGAAATAGTGGAAGTTTCTGTAAGCTTGAAGAGCGTAGCTTGGTGATTCACATAAGTCAATTGTCCAAAACGCAATTCCAATGCTCGAGAAAATTCTTGCCATGTACCAAGCATTTGGTTGTTAGCGAAATGTTTATACCAACTCAAAGCTTCACTAGTAAAATAAAAAACCGAAAGTGAGTCTTTGTGGTGGTGGAATCGCATTGTACTCAAAGTATTTAGTTGCCTAGAATAACTAGTCAAGTGGGTTGGTACCATCAAAGTTGGGAAGAAATTTTTTTGGCGGTCTTTGTTGTTGTTGTGGCGGTGGCGGCGCTAGCAGTGGCGGTGGCTGGTTTACCTGTTGGTTGGTGAGGAGATTGACGAGAGTAGCCATGTCTGTGGTGAGTGTGTCGAACCGGGTGTTGGTGTCGGTGGTAAGGTGGATGAGAGCTTGAAGTTGGTCTTGCATGGAGAGGAGTTCATTGAGGTTTTTTTTTTTTTTTTTTTTTTTAGGCATGGTAACAAAGATGAAAGCACCAAAGGATAGAGACCAATTATGGATGGCTCATCCTCTTTAGAAATACAGATACGAGAGAATGAGAAACAGGGCCGGTCCATTGATTTTTCATGCCCTAGGCTAGATAATAAAATAATGCCCTATATTTTTACCGAACAGACATATATAAAAAAACTTTAATAATAAAAGTGCTATAAACTATACAATTAATAAAAAATATATAAATACAATTTTTTTTTTCCTAAAAGGATGTTTGATTGGTTATTCTGATGGAATCTTGAAAGATTGGAATTGGAGATTTCGTTCCATGGTGTGATTTGTGATTCTGATGGCTTCTGCCTTTTGTGATTCTGATGCTGATTTGTGATTTGTGATTCTGATGACTTCTGCCTTTTGTCCTTCAACCCTTCAATATGTATTAGAAAACTCTCATTATTAAATTGAAACATGAAAATACCATAAACAAGAAAACAAAAAAATATCACAAACATGTTCTGAGTTTTATTCTTTTGTTAGGCATTAAATTTTTACATGGAAATAAAAACATAAGTTGCCAAATAGCATTGAATTAAGAACTCATAATATCTAATATAAATTAATGTAATAATATTTCAATAGGTTATAATATTTGAAGTGTTTCACCTCTAAAAATGTACCATGGTTGCATTTCTTTAATGGAAATGAAAAGGGTTTTTGTCATAAAAGCCCTCAGTTTTACATGAAATGGTCGGCTATGCCCAAAGTCGGTTTTCTGGTCACCTATTAGCTGATTGGGTGAAACTGCTTGACTCGGACCTGACGTGACAATATGCAAGCCACGTCAACGTTGCTGGCTTTGAGAGGAAAAAACAAACATGGAGGGAATTTAAAAACATAAGCATACATATTTATTTATAATATTTATAATATTTTTATGTGTATAAAAACATACTTAAAAACATAAGCATACATATTTATTTATTTTAAAAATGTGTGTATACATACATTCTTACGTTTATTTTTACATATTTATATATGTATGTATAACGAATTTATACCTTTTTTATATGTTTTTATATGTATAAAAAACAGTTTTTATACATATAAATAACATTTTATATGTATAATAAAAGTTTTTGTTTGTATAAGTTTTTTTAATACATATAAATAACATTTTATACGTTTTTTATACATATAAAATCATATAAATAAACTTTTAAAATGTTTTTAATATAAAAACATATAAAGACATTTATATATGTATTTATAATGTATTTTATATTTGTAAGTATACAGTATGTTAAAGATATAAATATGTTTTTTAAAAATATAAATATATTTTAAAATAAAATCATATTATACATATTAAAACCGTATTTATAAATAATAATAATAATAATAATAATACTTATTATTTAATTATTCCAGCAAAATACACATTAAATATATTAAGTTAGGAGTTATAACACAAAACTCATTCTAGCTTGGTGAAAGTTGCTCTCCCTTATGGATTGGGAGACCCAAGTTCGATCCCTCCCGCCCCCACTTGATTTATTCTTTGCGTTTTTCCCTTCTCTCCAAAGAACAATTTATTCGGTTTTTGATGTATTATCGCACAAAAAATCCGACTTTGGGCATAATCGACCATTTCATGTAAAATTGATGGCTTTTATGACAAAAACCCAAATGAAAATGGGGTAGATGCTCTTGAGCTTGGTTCACATAATCACATGTAATCATTTGATGCTTAAATAAAACCACAAGAATTTAGAATGGACACAAAAATTTAGAAAGGAACTTTAGAAATTTGTACTAGAAGAAAACTATATATAGTCATAAATTTTAACTAAATAAAACCACACAAATCAGATTCAAAGAAGCAAATTTCAAGCTCTAACAGGTAAACATAAAAAATCAAGCTCCTAAAACAAACCATAAAAATCAGATTAAGAGGTTAGATGATGATAGATGGCAGCAGATTTAGAAAGACATCAAAAACAATTTAAGAAATATCGAATTCACTTAAATCAGTTCAGTTGAAGAGAAATCAAAAATCAGAATCCAACAGGTCTTTTCTTTTGTTTTAGATAAATCAGAAATCAGTTGAAGAGAAATCCAACCCATTCATTCACAATGAGAGGTGATCGAATGAGAGGATGAAAAAAAATCGAACTCAATGTAGCAGCAGATTAAGAGAATGATCGACTGAATTTGGAGAATGAGAAATTCCAAATAAGAAATTGGGAATAGAAGTCGGACCCAATAGTTTAGTCGACTAACCACAGATGAATCGATGATCGATCGATTGACTGTCGACTCCTCCCAAACCACTGTCGAATCCTCGATTTTCAAGGATAGCTATTACCGATTACGACGATTGCAGTTCTCAAAAAGTTTTCATTTGGCGCTCCTGCTTTTCAAACTTTCCACCAGACGGCCTGACCTATTCTTTCTTGGACTGAAAACTGGACTTAATATGTATACCCTTTTACTAATACAAAAATTATGCCCCACCTAATTTGATGGCCTGGGCCTAGGCCCAACTCGCCCATGTATCGGGCCGGGTCTGATGAGCACATGGTGAAACCAATTTTCTGCTTAATATCTTTTGCAACCAAATTACATTACTTAAGGAACTCCTAAAACTAATAAAACATGTAAATGTGCCTACTGCTAGTGATCATGTGACTAATGCTACTGTAACGATCCAATTTTTCAAAAGAAAATTTTCATTTTTAAATAGTCAAAACACTTTTCCATAAACCATGAAATACCAATACAATTGTTTTCAAATTCATATTCATAACAATATTATTTCCAAACATCAGAGCGTCCCATAAAAACGCCTGAGAGAGTGCAAGTCGCGCCATCAAATCTTGCCTTTGCCCTTGGGTTCAGATGTACCTGAAACAAATCTACAAACTGTAAGCTAATGCTTAGTGAGTCCCCTAGAGCATACACCACACACAATCCACATAACACATATCATATTAGCTATAAAAGCTACATATATCACATAAGCCATGCATACTAACATATAAGGATGCCGTACTAACATATAAGCATGCCATGGGCTCCTCCCAAGGTCTTATCCAGGATGCCATGGGCTCCCCCACATGGTCTTACACCTAAGTGCCATGGGCTCCCCCATGGTCTTTAGCTGGAAAGCCATGGGTTCCCTCACATGGTCTTACATCCAAGTGCCATGGGCTCCTCCCATGGTCTTTACTTGAAAAGCCATGGGCTCCCCCTCATGGTCTTACATCCAAGTGGCATGGGCTCCTCCCATGGTCTTCCCTGCAAATATCACACATATAGCTAGCATAACACTAAGCATAACTAACTATCATACCACATATCTCTACCACAACAAGTGTTCCACATATCACAAAATGGGTCGGCCTCGGTGCCTTTGACCCATTGGTATGGTGAGGAGACTCACCTCTCGAATGCTGAACTGAAAAGCTAAGATCAAATATCCCTCCTTCTACTCCAACTCAACTGCCTATAATCATCATGTAATTAACTTGTCACGATTCCGGAACACCATAAATAATTAAATACCCTCAAAATCAACCCTGGTAAAAGTCACGGTCAACAGTCCATGTTGACCTCAACTCGTCGAGTGCATCCAGCAACTCATCGATTTACCCGAGTAATTCTTCAACTCGCCGAGTCACCTCTGTAACTCGTCGAGTTCCTCAATGTCCAGAAGACCAAAAACCCATGCAGAACGAAAACTCTAATCTTTCAGCGAAATCACCCCGACTCTCAAAAATGGGTAAACCCTACCCGACTCGTCGAGTCAGCTAAGGGACTCGACGAGTTCCTTCAGTCCCTTTCATGTTCAGCCCTTTTTAGTGGGATCTAAGGTCCCAAACTTCAGATCCAACCTCCCCTAGTGCAGATACCATGTAAAGTTGCAAACTTTACGTGCATGCAAGGCCCTCAAAGGCTATAACATCAAAAATAAGCTTCCTACAAGGTCTTAGTGCATGGAAAGGGGCTAATCTACATAAAGTGAGCAACTTTATGTCATTGGGGACCTAGAGAGGTCCAGATATGGAACCATATCCTTGTGATAAGCTCAGATCCGAGTTTGACTCCATTTTGCACCAACAATGGCCATTTACTTCCAAGAAAAGGGATCTAAGCAACTAGAGATCAAGGTAGCGACTTTATACCTCAAGATGATGGCCAATACAGAGTAGATGTCGGATCTACTGCTTCTCTCCTTTCTCCTTCTTCTTCAAGCTCTAAAATCCTTCACAAATACCCCAAAATTGCGCACAAAAGCTCTTTCTCTCACTCAAGAAGGTGCAAGGTCGAACTAGGGTTTTCTCTGGCTAATAGGGTGATAAGGGAGGCCACAAGAGGTGGATCATGTTCTTTAAATAGGGTGCAAACCCTAAAAATCAGGATTTCTCTTTACAACTCCTACTCGTCGATTCGGGGCCTTCCGACTCGTCGATTAGAACCCAAATCCCGCGTCCCTATAATAGTCTCTACTCGACGAGTTGGAGCTCCCCAGCTCGCCGATTCCATGCCCAAAACCCTAAAAATTAGATAAATTAAATAATACCTGGAACAAGTGTTACAAGCCTCCCCCACTTGAACTAGACTTCGTCCTCGAAGTATGCTGGCCCAAACAAATCCGGGTAGTGATCTCGCATCTCTTCCTCCGGCTCCCAAGTCCACTCGGAGCCCCTCCGATGCTACCATTACACCTTCACCAGCTTCAGTTCGTTGTTCCGAAGAACCTTGGTCTTCCTATCTAAGATTGCAACCAGCCTCTCAATATAGTTCAGGCTCTCATCCACCTGAATTTCGTCCAAAGAAACGACTGCGGCCTCGTCGGTGTCACACTTCCGAAGTTGTGACACATGGAAGGTGTTGTGAATCTGACTAAGCTCATCTGACAGATCCAAGCGATAGGCCACCTTGCCCACCCGGGTCGTAATCCGGAACGGTCCTATATATCGGGGTCCCAGATTGCCCCTCTTCCGAAATCTGATGAATCACTTCCATGGTGACACCTTTAGTAGCACAAAGTCCCCCACCTGGAACTCAAGATCCGATCACCGCCGGTCAGCATAACTTTTCCTAAAGTCATTCTTGCAGTTATAGTTATTAGACGTATCCAAGTGGGAGACTGTTGGATTAGGTGTCTAAGTTCATAACAATTTCTGGAATGTACGTGACCCGATTAGCATGGTCCATTTGGGTTGCATGACATCAGGCATTTGGATAGACTAAAATGAGAGAAATAACACTTAAGGTTTATTAATATATTATAAGTACTAATATATTAATAATATTATTTAATTAGTATTGATCAAGAATTAATTTGGAATTAATTAAGTGATCAAAAAGGAGACTAATTAAATATATGGGTTGATTGTGTAAATCATCCATACTTGTATAGTGGGCTAATGCTCCATGGTTTATCAAGTTGGGCTAAAACCCATAGGATGCTCCATGGATGCTCCATGGTGTGTTTTAACCCATGGATCATGGAAATGAAAAGTCATGACAATTAGGGTTTACATGTTGTAACCCTAATTGTAACACACTATATAAGCTTCATGTTCTTCACCAAAATCGGACACTAAGTAAGAATTGTGAGGGCTAGCTAATTTCTAAGTGTTCTTCATTTCTCTCTAAGTTATTCCAAGTGCATTTGGTGTTGTGTGAGACATTTGAGGCATCACACTTGAGGTGCTAGGCTCACAAGGTTTTCAAGGAATCTAAACTACTACAAGGTATGTTTTCTTACTTACTTTTATGATTAAAAGTTCCCCATGTATACTAGATAGGTTATGAACCTTGGAAAATCAATTTTGTATGTATCATAGTAAAACATAGATTCAAGGTTTCTAGGGTTGCATGTACACCTTAGGAGTGTTAGAATGCTCAAAACCCTTCATAAATATCCTCCAGCTTTTCAGCGGATATACTCTCAGAGATCAGAATAAACTAGGCACTCTTCGTCAACTTGTCCACAATCACCCATATCGCGTCCACACCCCTCGCTGTCCTCTGTAACTTCGTGATGAAGTCCATAGTGATCTCCTCCCACTTCCACATGAGAGTGGGTAGCGGCTGAACCTTGCCATGAGGCCCCTGATGCTCGGCCTTTACCTTCCTGCAGGTCAAGCACCGCTCCACAAACTAGGCGATCTCCCGCTTCATGCAGGGCCACCAGTAACTCAGTCTCAAATGTTTATACATTTTCCTAGCCCCTGGATGTATAGAGAACTTGGACTTGTGTTCCTCCTCCAATATATTCTGTCTCACTCCTCCAGTCACTGGTACCCACACTCGACCACACTGTATCAGAAGACCTTGGCTATCCTTAACGAACAAAGGATATTGTCCCCGAATCCGCTCTATCTTCAAATTCTCCTTATTCACCCCCTCGACCCGAGCCTCATTGATCATATCCAACAATGGAGAGATCACCGTCATCCTCAAACAAACGTTCCCAATCAGGGAACCTGTCTCCTTGCGTCTCAAAGCATCGGCCACCACGTTGGCCTTCCCTGGATGGTACAAGATCTCACAGTCATAATCTTTCAGCACATCCAACCACCTCCTCTACCGCATGTCGAGGTTCTGCTGATCCATCAAATACTTCAAACTCTTGTGATCAGTATAAATAGTGCACCGTACCCCATACAGATAGTGCCTCCAAATCTTGAGGGCAAACACCACTGCCCCCAATTCCAGGTCATGAGTGGGGTAATTCGCCTCATGAGGCTTCAACTGCCTCGAGGTGTAAGCTATCATATGCCCTCTTTGAATCCGTACCACGCCTAACCCTAAGATAGATGAATCACAGTACACCACCTAATCATCTAACCCCTCAGGTAGTACTAAAATCTGAGCCTCGCATAACCTCCGTCTCAGGGTCTCAAAAGCCAACTACTGATTCGTGCCCCATCGAAATGTCACATTCTTCTTGGTCAAGCAGGTCAAAGGCACATCGATCTTGGAGAAATCCTAGATGAATCACCGATAATATCCTGCTATACCCAAGAAGCTACGGATCTCGGAAGCATTCTTTGACACTTCCCACCGCATAACTGCCTCAACCTTGGCTGGATAAACCGAAATGCCCTCCTGGTTGATGATGTTCCCCAAAAACTGTACCTCTCGCAGCCAGAAATCACACTTGGAGAACTTGGCATACAGCCTCTCTGCCCTCAGGGTCTCCAATACCTCTCTCAGATGCTGCTCATGCTGCTCCTTGGTCTTAGAATAGACCAGGATATCATCAATAAAAATGATCACCGACTGATCCAGCATCGGTCTACACACCCTGTTCATGAGATCTACAAACGCTGCTGGGGCATTGGTGAGCCCGAATGGCATTACCACGAACTCATAGTGACCATACCGAGTCCTGAAAGCTGTCTTCGGTATATCCTCATCCCGAATCCTCATCTGGTGGTATCCCGACCGTAGATCAATCTTGGAAAACCAAGACGCGCCCTACAACTGATTGAAAAAATCATCGATCCTCGGTAGCGGCTAACGGTTCTTGACCGTTAGTTTGTTCAGCTCTCGATAATCAATACACATCCTGTGTGACCCATCCTTCTTTTTCAAAAACAGGATCGGAGCTCCCCACGGGGAACTGCTCGGTCGGATAAACCATCCGTGTAGCAGCTCCTGAAGCTGCGTAGATAACTCCTGCATCTCGGGCGGTCCTAGCTGGTACAATGCCTTTTCTATCAGTGCGACACCCGACACTAAATCAATGCGAAACACCACCTACCTCTCCAGAGGCACCCCTGGTATCTCTTTGGGAAAGACGTCTCGAAACTCCTGTATAACCGGCACACTGCCCACATCCGTCGTGGTCCCAACCCTCGTATCCGAGATATAAGCCAGAAATCCCATACATCCCTGCTGCAAAAATATCCTAGCCCTCGCTGCTAAAGAAAAGGGTTGGCCCCTACAAGGCCCTCTCACCATGAATAACCAGTTCTCCCCCACTTGGGGGTCGAACCCTCACCAACCGGCGCTCGCAATCGATCATGGCCCTATTGGCTCCTAACCACTCCATCCCGACGATCACCTTCAGCCCTCGCAATGGTATCAGAACTAGATCAACACGAAACATTTATCCAAGCACATTCAGGACACAGTCTCGATACACCCTCGCAGCACTCACAGTGCGGTCATCTGCAATCTCTACCTCAAGTGGGGAATCTAAAGTTCCCGGTGCATCCTGAAACTTCTTGCTAAGCGCAAGAGACACGAACGATCGGGTAGCTCCCGAATTGAACAAAACATGAGCCGACATACCATTGACCAAAAAGGTCCTTATACATAAGTACAATGTACACATAAGCAATGCAAATAAACATAGATCAGGAGAATAGAATACATACCAGCCACCACGTCTGGTGCTGCCCGAGCCTCCTCGTTAGTCAACTAAAATGCGCGGCTCTTCACCGCTGGAGCATCCGCCTTAGCACGGCGGCCATCAGTAATCCTCATCACGGCGGGCGCAGGCACCTCCACTGCTCCTCCCTTCCTTTCAACCTCGGACAATCGACCCTCTTGTGGCCGGTTTGGTTGTAGTGAAAACAAATCAAGCCCTTCTTGGGGCAATCCCTGCTCAAGTGACCCTGCTGGCCACACGCATAACATCACGAGCCCGCTATCCGACAAGCCTCACTGTGCAGTTTACCGCACTTGGCACACCAGCCACGACCCTGCTGGCCTCTACTAGAAGAATGTGAGGTCTTAGGATTTTTAGCCTGACCTACTGCTGTATGTGCCTGCTCCAGCTTCCGCTTTGTGCGGAAGTCCAACTCCATCTCCCGCTCACGGGCCTTCTCCACCATCTCATTCAGGGTTTTTACACCTTGTAAAGCTCACAAACTCCCGGATATCATCCCTCAGCATGGAATGATATCTCATCCTCCGCATGTCCTCATCGGTAGCATACTGTGGGATCAACAATGCTCGTTCCCGAAACTTGGCGGTGATCTCCGCCACAGTCTCGGTGGTTTGCTGGAGCTCCTGGAACTCCCTCACCAATCGTTGCACCTCAATAGACGGTGCAAACTCCAAATCAAATTGCCGAACAAACTTGACCCATGTCATCTCAGCCATACCGGTTGTTCCCACATGACTTGTCACCTCTCCCCACCAGTCTCGAGCTCTGTCTCTCAGCCTACATGAAGCAAAACCCACCTTTGCCGCATCAGCGCAAGAACTCGTGTGTTGGGCATTCTCTATATCCGCCACCCAGCGTCGGATCACAATAGGGTCCCTGACCCCGAAAAACTTCGACGCCCCGCACGCCTTGAACTCCCAGAACGAAGGAGTTCGGGCCCCGACCTGGCCCGCAACAATCTCGGCTCTGAATGCCCTGAGCCTCTCCTCCATGATCTCCATGATACCCTCCTTGACCGCCCCAAAGATAACTGGGGTAGCGTTAAGGATGCCCCTCGTAACCTCGGCTGCGATGAGCTCACGCAACCTCTCGTCGATGGGCTCGGTACCATCGCCCAACCCCGATCCTGATCCCCGAGCTCCATGTCGTGTCATCACCATATTGTACTGCAATACCATAAAGCATAATGATCAGGATGTCTATAGAAGGGATCCTACCACACCGGTCATCCTTAGAGCTTCTAGGTCTAACATTGGTTCGGGTACAGGTCCTGTGCTTCCAGTAGTACGGGCCCAATACTACCTTCCACACCTACCTGTACCTTCCCCAGTGCTCTACCTGATAACTCCAATTCTTCCCAAAATAAATCATATCCCACAGACTACCGCATATCTCAAACCCTAGGCGACCCTAAGATTTACTCTACCCATATCAATCATTCCAATCATAACCGGTTGCCTTGATGCATGCAAATTATACACAGAAAAGGATCAAATAGACTTTCAAATAATAGATTCTACCCTAGGACCACAACCGAACAAGTAACAGGAAATAAGGCCAAATCAATCATTCTAAGGCTATAAGCTCCTAACCGTATATAATTTTAAAAGCATACACATAGCAAGATCCATACGATTATCATAACTCAAACATCAGTATAACATGGCTAACACATTGGGGAACTACTTACTTGGCTCGGCCGATCACGCGTGTTGCACTCTCCTCTTTTCCATTCTTTAAAAGTTTTAACTTTCATTTTTATTTTTGAAAACAATTTTTGATGGGTTTGGCCATTCTAACACTCCTATGGTGTGCATGCAACCCTAGAAACATTGGATCTATGTTTTCTCAAATTCATGCAAACTTTCATTTTTCCAAGGTTTCATCCTAACTAGCATATGATTGGGGTATATGTAATATAAAAACTAGTAGAATGACATACCTTTCTTGTAGCTTGGATTCCTTAAGACTTTGTGATCCTAGCACCCCAAATGTGATGCCTCAAATGTTTCACATAACACCACTAACAATTGGAATAACTTGAGAGAAGATTAATATGCACCAAAATCGGCTAGCCCTCACCAGTATCACTTAAGTGCCGATTTTACAAGGATGAGGCTTTTTTATATAGTGTGTACATTAGGGTTACACCATGTAACTCATGCCTTTCTACATTCCTCATGATCCATGGGTTTTAACCTCCATGGAGTATCCATGGGTAACCACATGGGTTTAGCCCAACATGAAGAACTATGGATCATAAGCCCACTATATCAGAATGAATGATTTACCAAATCAATCCCCATTTATTTAATTAGTCTCTTTTGATCACAAAATTAATTCAAAACTAATTGTTGATCAATACTAATTAAATAATTAATATATTAGAACTTATAATATATTAATAAACCATAAATATCCTATTCTCACAAAAGTCTATCCAAATGTTCTGATGCCATGCAACCCAAATGGACCATGCCAAATCGCATCAAGTGCATACCAAATATAGTTATGGACTTAGACACCTTATCCAACAGTCTCCCACTTGGATAAGTCTAATAACTATAGCTGCAAGTATGACTTCAGGATCCGATCAGCAATCGTAGCTCTTTCAAAGTCTCGCGGAACTAAGTTGTGCCATTTTAGATAAGTGATCATATAATCCTCTGTTCAAGATATCAGCCAGACAAATACATGGAACAACGTCGTACGTATCGTCCAACAGTTTGTTTCCCTATTTCCGATTTGTTTGACATAGAACTTAATCAAACACATTAATCAGTTCTGACCGGGCCCAACACATAAGTCAAAACAAAATCATTGAGGGGCCCAAGATATCACTTTTAATCCTCCATGGACTAAAAGGAACAGATAAACTTCTACTCATATGCTTGTACTAACTAATCATCAAATTGTACACAACATCACTTTTTATAACATCATGTTACTGATGCATTTTCGTACTATCAATATATAACCAACTCATAGTCAACAACCCATATATCTTGGTTTGAAGACTTGTATGATATTACCGTCTCACGATCACTCGAGATAAATTCCATGAAGTGATACAAGTGAGTGTGGGTTGGATCCAATACTCAGAACTTATGAGCACTCATGAATGTTGCAGCAACAATTGCTATGTCTAATACATTTCAGACAAATCTACAAACCCAATTCATGACAGTCTTATTTCAATACCTACTTCCAAAGTATGATCGACTGTGGATAGTTTGAATAATATGATATATCATAACATAATTATTCTGGAAGTCAAAACATGCAAAATGAAACAATAGTAAATGATTGACACAAGACAGTACCATACTAGTAAATAAAAAATACCTTTTACTTAAACATAAAATGTCAATTACATTTCAACTATTACAAGTTTCAAAAGCTATCTAATTACTAAAACTAATATTATCCTTCAGCCCAATGCGCCTCGTATGCTGTAAATGCTTAACCCTACACAGTCCCTTTGTGAGGGGATCTGTTGGGTTCTCATCCTATGATACCCTCTTTTCCACGAGGATTCCTTCTTCTATTCGATGTCTAATGAAGTGGTATTTTCTATCAATGTGCCTGGATCTGCCGTGATCCCTTGGTTGCTTGGCTAAGGCAACTGCACTCTCATTATCATAGAAAATCTCCATAGGCTCTTTTACAGCTGGTACAACTCCAAGGTCTCCAATGAAGGTCTTCATCCATATTGCCTCCTTCGCTACCTCGCTTGCTGCTATATACTCTGATTCCGAAGTTGAATCAGCTAATGTCTCCTGCTTGGAACTTTTCCAAGTAATTGCTCCTCCATTTAGGGTAAAGACCCAACCCGACTGAGAGCGGAAATTATCCCTGTCTGTCTGAAAGCTAGCGTCACTATACCCCACTACTCTCAAGTCATCACTCCCGCCAAGGGTAAGGACCCAGTCCTTAGTCCTCTGCAGGTACTTGAGAATGTTCTTCACCGCAGTCTAGTGAGCCTTGCCAGGATTCCCTTGATATCTGCTGACCATGCTCAAAGCAAAGGCCACATCAGGGCGAGTACAAGTCATATCATACATGATCGATCCTACAACGGAAGCATATGGTACTCGACTCATCTCAGCTATCTCAGCCTCTGTACTCGGGCTCTGAGTCTTACTCAGTTTGGCATTACTTTGGATCGGTAAGTCACCTTTCTTGGAATATTGCATGCCGAATCTTTTCAGCACCTTATCAAAGTAGGTACTTTGACTAAGTCCAATTAGTCTCTTACTCTTGTCTCTCAATATCCTTATCCCTAGGATATATGCAGCTTCTCCAAGGTCCCTTATAGCGAAACACTTCCCAAGCCAGGACTTAACCTCCTGCAAGGTTGGGATGTCATTTCCTATGAGTAGTATTTCATCCACATACAATACCAAAAAGCTAACTATACTCCCACTAGCCTTAACATATACACATAACTCATCATCGCTCCTCGAAAAGTCAAACTCTTTGACTTTCTCATTGAAACAAAGATTCCATCTGTGAGATGCATGTTTTAATCCATAAATGGAATTCTCAAGCTTACACACTCTATTAGGGTACTTTACATCAACAAAACCCTCTGGCTGACTCATGTAAACATCCTCAGCCAACTTTCCATTGAGGAAAGCGGTTTTGACATCCATTTTCCATATTTCTTAATCATGAAATGCGGAAATGGCTAGCATAACCTTAATAGACTTAATATCCGCTACTGGTGAGAAGGTTTCATCATAATCAACTCCCGGAGTTTGAGTAAAACCCTTTGCAACCAGTCGCGCCATATAAGTGTGTACATTCCCATCCATGTCGGTCTTCTTCTTGAATATCCATTTTCACCCGACTGTCTTACGACCCTGTACATTGTCAACCAAGTTCCAAACTTGATTGTCATACATGGACTGAATCTTGTTGTCCATAGCCTCTTTCCATTTGGTGGACTCAGGGCCTGCCATGGCTTCCTTAAAGTTGTTAGGTTCATCCAAATTTACCAGTGTACTATCACTGATAAATGCATCACCTTTTGTAGTAATATGGAAACCGTAAAAAAAATCACGTGTGCTCCTAACTCTTGTGGAACGCCTCAGAGGTACGAACTCATCAATCGGCTCAACAGGAGTTTCCTCCTCAGGTTGATTACTAGTGTTTGAGGTTCCTTCACCGCTTGACTCTTGAAGTTCTTCAAGGTCAATTTTCCTCCCACCGTTTCCTTGGCTTATGAATTCTCTCTCACGAAAGACTCCTCTCCTCGCTAAGAAGACAAGATTGTCACTCGGTCTGTAGAAGAGATAACCAAAATATTTTTGTGGGTAGCCGATGAAAATACACCGCTCACTTCGATGTTCGAGCTTCTCGTGAGTCTCACGCCTCACGAAAGCCTCGCAACCGCAAATCTTGATGTGGTCTAAAGTGGGAACTTTCCCAGTCCACATCTCGTGAAGTGTTTTGGCAACCTTCTTGGTAGGGACTAGATTAAGGATATGGGCAGAAGTCTCTAAGGCATACCCCCATAATGAGATTGGTAACGAAGCTCGAATCGTCATGGAACGAACCATGTCTAACAAGGTTCGATTGTGCCTCTTAGCCACACCATTCAGCTGTGGTGTCCTAGGAGGTGTCAATTGTGAAACAATTCCACATTCCTTAATATAGTCAAGGAACTCGATACTAAGATACTCACCACCTCGATCGGATCGGAGCATCTTTATCTTCCTGCCCAACTGATTCTCCACTTTCTGTTTAAACTCTTTGAATTTCTCAAAAGTTTCTGACTTATGCTTGATTAAGTAGACATATCCATATTTACTATAATCATCAGTAAAAGTCACATAGAAGCGGTTAGCATCCCTTGTGGCGGTTCTGAAGGGTCCACACACATCAGTGTGTATGAGGTCCAACAAACCTTCACCCCTAGCACAAGTACCAGTGAAGGGTGACTTAGTCATTTTTCCAAGTAAACAAGATTCGTAACTATCATCTGACTTTAAGTCAAATGACTCCAAGACTCCAGCCTTTTGAAGTTGGCCTATGCGCTTCTTGTTGACATGTCCAAGAAGACAATGCCACAATGATGCCTTATCCAAACTAGTAGAAGAATCAATATGCAAAACATTATTTCCTAAGTTGTCTACAACCGACACAGTTTCATATACACCATCACAAGGTAATGCTTTAAAATAAAAACACCATTATAGAAAACATTAATACCACCACAATCATTATCAAATGAAAAAGTAAATCCTCGTTTGTACAAACCATGAAAGGAAATAATATTTCTCGCCATTTCAAACGAGTAACAACATTTATTCAAATATAATATTAACCCAATACTAAGCAACAAAGAATAAACTCCAATCTTGGTGACAGGTGAAGCTTTCCTATTCCCCATGATCAAGTGTATCTTCCCGTGCTCCACATCCTGTATCAAGGACCCAAGAATTTGTATGTGGTGAGTTATTAGACAATATAGTGTAAATACCTGCATGGGTGGGTTTTACTTTCCCATCCTTAACATCCTGCAAGTAGTTGGGGCAGCTTCGCTTCCAGTGCCCTTTTTCCTGACAGTAGAAGCATTGTGCATCCTTTGGGTTGGAAGAGGGAGTGGCAGAACCACCTTTGGTTCCTGTAACATCCGGATTTCCAGGTATCATAATTTAAGTATTTATTTTTGAGTTAAGAATAGGGACTCGACGAGTTGACGCCTAAACTCGTCGAGTAGGATCGCGACTGATGACTCGGATTAATGAATGGACTCGACGAGTCGGCGAGTCGACTCGACGAGTCCGCACTGTGGACAGAAACCCTAAATCTTTGGGCCTGTGCCCTATTTAAGGGTCCTTATGGCCTTCATTGGTGGCCACACACACACTTGAGAGACCTTATTGAACCAGAGAGCACAGAGAGAGAAGAAGGGAGCTAATTCCACCATTTTAGTGCATTCATGCAAGGAAGGAAAGGAGATTCAAGCTAGGCTGATTGGAGGGGGCTTAGATCTGCTATCATTTCATCAAGGGTTGCTGTTTGAGGTATGATTTCAGGCCTATTCTCGTATGTATAGTAGATTCCATGAATCTAGGGTTTCCTTACCCCCTTTTTAATTGAGTATTGGAGCATGTGAAGTCCCATTGAGGAATAGACATTGGATCTGGACCTTGAGAGGTCCATAGAGCCCCAATCATCCAGCTTTATGCAGCCTCATTGGAGTTTTGAATCTAGGTTGTTATTTTAAGAGTTATTCCATCAAATAGAGCTTGATGTATGGTGCATGGACATAAAGATTGAACATTTACGTGACTTTTGGGTGTTAGAAGGTCAGATCTATAGGTTAGAGAAATAGATCTGACCTCAGAAGGTTGAATGAGTGCTGCCATGGAGGAAACACGCCAAGTCCATAAGAGGACTTGACGAGTCGGATCCGGTTGCCCCGCGATTTGTGATCAGTGGTAACCCATCGAGTGAAAGGTTAACTCGACGAGTCGAGTGAGGCCTTAGGAAGATTCAGAGGACATGCATGGACTCGCCGAGTCACCCGAGTGCACTCGACGAGTCTGGTCAAGGTTGGACCGTTGACTAGAGTTGACTTTCGTTGACTTTTAAGGTTTGGTCAACAATTGGACATTTGGACCATTGGAAGGGTAAAATGGTCTTTTCCCCTTCTGAGAGATTATAGGAAGGGATTAGTCTTGCCTTTGAGAATCATTGTTAATTAGAGGTAAATTACTTTATATGATTAGGCGGAGGCTAGATCAGAATTTCGAGTTCGAGACTTTCCGAGATTACCCGAGGTGAGTCTTCTCAATATACTTTACCTAGATTGGTAACTATGTGTGACCGGAAGGTCTTATTTATTTGTAAGAGTTATGTGACTTATGTGAGATGTTTACTGTGATATGTATATGCTGAATGAACTGGGCCAGAAGGAAAACGGTGTTGGGGCCGGAAGGCAAGGCATGGTAGGGCCGGAAGGTCCCACTGAGACACATTGGCCGGAAGGTCATGCGATGCTATAGCCTCGAGAGGCTAATACGTGAATGTCATATTTTGGGGAACTCACGAAGCATTTATGCTTACCGTGTTATGTGATATGTGTTTCAGGTACCAGCGAGGATCGCTGGAAGGCGCCGGCATGATCTGTACACACTGATTGAGTATTATGTATTTGAGACTCTGGGAAATGTTTTACTGAGATAACATTTGATACGTTTGAGTTTTGAGATTACTTTATGAGATATGCTATGTTTTAAAAATGAAAAATTATTTTGAAAATTCACGTCGTTACATGTTGGTATCAGAGCCTTGGTTTGAGGGATTCGGATGCACCTCGGGCGTATCTGAACTCAAACTGAGGATTGGAGAAAACTTTTTCATAAAAGAAACAATTTTTTTTAAAAAGAGTAAAATATTTTTGAGAAAAGCAGAACGGAGCAGTGTGTACGATCAGCCAGCGCCCGAATGGTGATTTCCCAAAATACCATTACATTATGTGTTATGAGATATTATGTGATATGTTATGCATGCTAGAGTAGGCTAGGTATTCATATCTAGGACTAGAGTGGCCTAATTTGTGATGCCTTATCCTAGGAGATTACTGCTACTATGAGTTACTTCGAGAGTGAGTAGGTAGCAGAGAGGAGCATGTGAGAGGTCTACTGGAGGGTAGCCTGTGTTTAGTAAGATGTATAGTACTTGTGATCTGGAATCCTAGGAGGAGGACTTGGAGTGAATAGTGATGTGGTGTGGAAGGTAGTATAGGGCCCGTACTACTGGAAACACCAGATCAGTGAGCAGTCCAAGTAAGAATCCCTAGGATACTGAGGAACAAGTAGGGTTGAGTGATCGAGTGCGAGTATACTCGAGCGAGTCTCTGATTTCTTTTGTGTTGTGTTTCAGAGACATCATGGTGGGTACGCGCCACAACCCAGGAGGCAGTGGTACCAGTGATGAGGAGATTCGTAGGTTGATTCATGAGGAGGTGGCCGCAGCCATTCAAGCTGAGATACCAGAGATGTTTGGGTCTATCAAGACCACGTTGATTGAGATATTTAATGAGCGGTATGCTGCTCTTACCGAGGCTGTTGTTGCTGCAGCCACTGCAGCCGTCACCACTGCCAGGCCACAGGGGCGTGACTCGTTGCTGTACAGGGAGTTCAGCAACATGAAGCCACCGGAGTTTGACGGGACTCAGGATCCGATAGCCGCGATGAGATGTATCTCTAACATTGAGGGATGCTTCTACACATGTTCTTGTCCGGAGCATCTGAGGGTACGGTTCGCGCTGAACCAGCTTCGCTTGGGGGCGAAGGACTGGTGGAAGTTTGTGACGGATGACTTCACTCCTGCGGAACTGACTATGCATTTATGCTTACCGTGTTATGTGATATGTGTTTCAGGTACCAGCGAGGATCGCGGGAAGGCGCCGGCATGATCTGTACACACTGATTGAATATTATGTATTTGAGACTCTGGGAAATGTTGTACCGAGATAACATTTGATACGTTTGAGTTTTGAGATTACTTTATGAGATATGTTATGTTTTAAAAATGAAAAATTGTTTTGAAAATTCACGCCGTTACAAGTTGGTATCAGAGCTCACTACAGTGACTTGGGAGAGGTTCACCACTATGTTTCGTGATGAGTATGTCCCTCTGGTGGAGAGGGAACGGTTAGCCCATGAGTTCTTGTCCCTCAAGCAGGGGACCGAGTCTGTGACAGTAATTATGAGGATGTTTCATGAGAGGGCGTTGTTCTTCCCTGAGCACGTGTCTTCGGACCAGGCACGAATGAGCCGACACTTGAGCATTTTGAGGAGGGATATTTGCGAGTTCGTGTCAAACTCGTCATACCGGACATTCGTTGAGCTTCAGGAAAATGCCCGGCAGAGGGAGATTAAGCTGGAGACTCAGGCCAGGGAGGATGCGGAATCTCAGAAGGGGGATAGGCGACCGGTACAGTCTCAGCCGGCAGCCAAGCGGGCAAAGCCTGCCGATTCGAGGACTGGAGGCCAGAAGGGCCGCACTTGTGGGAAGTGTGGCAAGGGGCATGAGGGGACTTGTCGGGCGGGTGCTTGCTACAAGTGTGGCAAGGAGGGGCATATAGCCAAGGATTGCTCCAAGGGGTTCATGGTTTGTTTCCACTGCAATCAGACTGGCCATCGGAAGGCAGAGTGCCCACAGCTGACGCAGGGACCAGTACAGGGATCTGCCCCTATTGCTGCACGAGCTACAGAGAGTCGGCCAGTGAAGGCCGAGGTTCCGAAGGCTCACGGGAGAGCCTTTCAGTTGACAGTGGCGGAGGTCCGCGCAGCGCCCGATGTCGTGGCTTGTATGTATTCTTTTACTTACTTATACGGAGTTTGAGTTATTGTGCTTATGTTATGGAATGCATAGGTACTTTTATTGTGAGTTCTGTACCTGCTTTGGTGTTATTTGACTCGGGCGCGAGTCGATATTTCGTGTCATTAGCGTTTAGCCAGCACATCAGTATCCGACGAGAGGCGTTGAGTCGACCTCTACGAGTTTCTATAGCTGACAAGAGAGCGGTTTATGCTACTGATGTGATTCGAGGATGTGTACTCGAGATTTTCGGTGTTGAGTTCCCGATAGTTCTGGTACCGATTGCGATGGGGGATGTCTGTGTCATCGTGGGCATGGACTGGTTGAGCCGATTTGGAGCTGTTATAGACTGCGAGCGACAGTTGGTGACCATACACGACCCTAGGAGGGGAGTACTTACGGTGTATGGCGAGGGTACCCGACCTGGGTTAGCATTTTGTTTGGCTGCCAGAGCGAGACAGAGTCTACAGTAGGGCTGTAGAGGGTTTGTAGCCTATGTGATGGATACACGAGTTGCCTCAGAAAGGACGAGTTCTGTGGGTGAGATACCGATAGTGCGAGAGTTTCTGGATGTTTTCCCCGAGGAGTTGTCGGGTGTGCCTCCCAAGAGGCAGGTGGAGTTCCACATCGATTTGGTTCCGGGGGAAGCACCCATGGCCAAGGCACCCTATCGTCTTGCGCCACCGGAGATGCGGGAGTTATCCTCGCATCTTCAGGAGCTGTTGGGGAAGGGATTCATCCGACCAAGTAGCTCGCCGTGGGGAGTGTCGATCCTTTTTGTCAAGAAAAAGGATGGTTCACACCGGATGTGCATTAATTACCGAGAGTGCAACAAGTTAACGGTCAAGAACCGTTATCCATTACCGAGGATCGACGATCTGTTCGATCAGTTGCAGGGTGCGTCTTTGTTTCCCAAGATAGACTTGAGGTCTCGATATCACCAAATGAGGGTGCGTGATGAGGATATCCAGAAGACGGCATTCAGGACTTGTTATGGGCATTACGTGTTCGTGGTGATGCCTTTTGGACTCACCAATGCACTAGCGGCGTTCATGGACCTCATGAACCGAGTGTGCATGCCGATGTTGGATCGATCAGTGATTGTGTTCATCGACGACATTCTAGTGTATTCGAGGTCCAGAGAGCAGCATGAGGAGCACCTGAGGGAGATCCTTGGAGTATTGACATCAGAGAGGCTTTATGCCAAGTTCTCCAAGTGTGATTTCTGGTTATGAGAGGTCCAGTTCTTGGGACATCTTGTTAATCAGAATGGGATATTGGTCGACCCGGCCAAGATTGAGGCTGTGATGAGTTGGGAGGTGCCGAGATCCCCCACCGAGATCAGGAGTTTTCTGGGATTGGCTGGTTATTATCAGAGATTTATTCGGGATTTCTCCAAGATTGTCGTTCCTCTCACCAGATTGACCCGGAAGGGCGTTGCTTTCTCTTGGGGTCCAGAGCAGTAGACCTCGTTTGAGACCCTTCGCCAGAGATTATGTGAAGCCCTGGTGTTAGCCCTTCCGGAGGGAATGGAGGATTTCGTGGTGTATTGTGATGCGTCTATATCGGGGTTGAGTGCGGTGCTTATCCAACAACGTTCATGGATCTCATGAACCGAGTATGCAGGCCGATGTTGGATCGATTGGTGATTGTGTTCATCGACAATATTCTAGTGTATTCGAGATCCAGAGAGCAGCATGAGGAGCATCCGAGGGAGATCCTTGGAGTGTTGAGATCGGAGAGGCTTTATGCCAAATTCTCCAAGTGTGATTTCTGGTTACGATAGGTCCAGTTCTTGGGGTATCTCATTAATCAGAATGGGATATTGGTCGATCCGGCCAAGATTGAGGCTATCATGAGTTGGGAGGTGCCGAGATCCCCCACCGAGATCAGGAGTTTTCTGGGGTTGGCCGGCTACTATCGGAGATTTATCAGAGATTTCTCCAAGATTGCCGTTCCCCTCACCAGATTGACCCGGAAGGGCGTTGCTTTTACTTGGGGTCCCGAGCAGCAGACATCATTTGAGACTCTTCGCCAAAGATTATGCGAAGCCCCGGTGTTAGCCCTTCCGGAGGGAATGGAGGATTTCGTGGTGTATTGTGATGCGTCTATATCGGGGTTGGGTGCGGTGCTTATGCAGAGAGGGCACGTGATAGCATACGCATCGAGGCAGCTGAAGCCTCATGAGACGAGGTATCCCACCCACGATTTGGAGTTTGGGGCAGTGGTGTTCGCCCTCAAGATATGGCTCCATTATTTGTATGGGGTTCGGTGTACCATATACACGGACCACAAGAGTTTGAAGTATCTGATGAATCAGCCCAACCTGAATATGCGCTAGAGGAGATGGTTGGATTGATGGATTTTGAGCATTCTAACACTTCCTAAGTGTACATGCAACCCTAATAACCTTGGATCTATGTTTGTCTAATAATCATGCAAAGTTGAATTCCAAGGTTATATTCCTATCTAGCATACATGGGGAACATTTTTAACTTGAATGAAAGATAGAATAACTTACCTTGTTGTTGATTATGATCCTTGAAACCTTGTGAGCCTAGCACCCCAAGTGTGATGCCTCAAATGCTTCACACAACACCAAATGCAAAGGAGTAAATTTTGAGAGAATCTTACACTTGCAAAATCGGCTCTAGCCCTCTTGTTTCTTAGTGTCGCCGATTTTGGTGGAGAACATGTTGCTTATATAGTGTGTCACATCTAGGGTTACACCATGTAAACCCTAATGTGGCATGACTCTTCATTTCCATGACCCATGGGTTTGTAACTCCCATGGAGCCTCCATGGAGCATTCAATGGGTTTAACCCAACTTGATTATCCATGGAGCCTTTTAGCCCACTATACAAGTTATGGATGATTTACATGATCAACCCATATATTTAATTAGTCATCTTTTGATCACTTAATTAATCCTAGATTAATTCTTGATCAATACTAATTAAATAATACTATTAATATATTAGAACTTATAATATATTAATAAACCACAAGTGTTATTTCTCTCATTTAGTCTATCCAAATGCATGATGCCATGCAACCCAAATGGACCATGCCGGGTCGGGTCAAGTACATACCAGAAATAGTTATGGACTTATACACCTTATCCAACAGTCTCCCACTTGGATAAGTCTAATAACTATAACTGCAATACTTCAGGAACCGATCGGCAATCGTAGCTCTTTCAAGGTCTCTCGGAACTGAGAAGATGATGATACGCCATTTAAGATAAGTGATCATATAATCCTCTGTTCTAGATATCAGCCGGACAAATACATGGAACAGTGTCTTACTTTGTGTCCAACAGTTTGTTTCCCGATTTCCGATTTGTTTGACAAAGAACTTAATTGAACACATCAACTTAGTTCTGACCGGGCCCGGTACATAGGTCAAAACAAAATCATCGAGGGGCCCATATATCAGCTTCTAATCCAAGAAGGAACATATTAACTTCGACTCATATGTTTGTTCTACCACTCATTGAATTATACACAAAAGCACGTTTTATAACATCGAGTTACCAATGCGTTAACATACAATCAATGCATAACCAACTCATAAGTAACAAATCATATCTCTAGGTTTGAAGACTTATATGATATTACCGTCTCACGATCACTCGAGATAAATTCCATGAAGTGATTCCAGTGAGCGTGGGTTGAGTCCAATGCTCAGAACTTATGAGCACTCATGAGTGTTGTAGCCATGTCCAACAACTTAGACCTCTGCAACCAATCATGACAGTCTTGATTCATACCTACTTCCGACATATGACCGACTGTGGAGGTTCGAATAATATGATATACCAAACATAATTATTCTGGAAGTCAAAACATGCAAAAGAAATATAGTAAACGATCGACAAGAGATAGCAACACTTTACTCATAAATAAAACACCTTTTATTCATCATCTAATGTCAATTACACTTTACAAATTTCAAGGTTATCTAACTACTAAATCTAATATTATCCTTCAGCCCTATGCTCCGAGCATGCTGGAGATGCTTAACCCGAGCCAGTCCCTTCGTGAGGGGATCTGCTGGATTCTCATCCGATGATACCCGCTTTGCCACGAGGAGTCCTTCTTCTATTCGATGTCTGATGAAATGGTATTTTCTGTCGATGTGTCTGGATCTCCCGTGATCCCTTGGTTCCTTGGCTAAGACAACTGCACTTTCACTATCACAGAAAATTTCCATTGGCTCTTTAATAGCTGGTACAACTCCAAGGTCTCCAATGAAGTTCTTCAGCCATATCGCCTCCTTTGCTGCCTCGCTAGCTGCTATATACTCTGATTCGCAAGTTGAATCAGCCACTGTCTCTTGCTTGGAACTCTTCCAAGAAATTGCTCCTCCATTTAAGGTAAAGACCCAGCCTGACTGAGAGCGGAAATTATCCCTATCAGTCTGAAAGCTAGCATCACTATACCCTACAACTCTCAAGTCTTCACTCCCACCGAGGGTAAGGACCCAGTCCTTAGTCCTCCGTAGGTACTTGAGGATATACTTTACCGCAGTCCAGTGTGCCTTGCCAGGGTTCCCCTGATACCTGCTAACCATGCTCAAAGCAAAGGCTACATCAGGTCGAGTACATGTCATAGCATACATGATCGATCCTACAGCCGAAGCATAAGGTATTCGACTCATTTCTGCTATCTCAGCCTCAGTACTAGGGCTTTGTGTCTTACTCAATCTGGCATTACTCTGGATGGGTAAATCTCCTTTCTTGGAGTCCTGCATGCCGAATCTCTTCAACACCTTATCCAAGTAGGTACTCTGACTAAGTCCAATTAGTCTTTTACTCCGGTCTCTCAAGATCCTTATCCCTAGAATATAGGCAGCTTCTCCTAGGTCCTTCATAGAGAAACACTTCCCAAGCCAGGACTTAACTTCCTGCAGAGTTGGGATGTCATTTCCTATGAGTAGTATGTCATCCACATACAATACCAAAAAGCTAACTATACTCCCACTAGCCTTGACATATACACAAGATTCATCTTCACTCCTAGAAAAGCCAAATTCCTTGACTTTCTCATCAAAGCAAAGATTCCATCTACGAGGTGCTTGCTTTAACCCATAAATGGATTTCTCAAGCTTACACACTCTATTAGGGTACTCTGTGTTGACAAAACCCTCTGGCTGACTCATGTAAACATCCTCAGCCAACTTTCCATTAAGGAAAGCGGTTTTGACATCCATTTGCCGTATTTCATAGTCATGAAATGCGGCTATGGCTAACAGAACCCTAATAGACTTAATCTTGGCCACTGGAGAAAAGGTCTCATCATAATCAACTCCTGGAGTTTGTGAGAAACCCTATGCAACCAGTCGTGCCTTATAAGTGTGTACATTACCATCCATGTCGGTCTTCTTCTTGAAGATCCATTTGCACCCTACAGTCTTACGACCTGGTACATTCTCAACCAAGTTCCAAACTTGATTGTCATACATGGACTGTATCTCGCTGTCCATTGCCTCTTTTCACTTGGCTGACTCAGGGCCTGCCATGGCTTCCGCGTAACTGTTAGGTTCATCCAGACCTATCAGTGTCTCATCACTGATAAGTGTATCACCTTTCGCAGTAACATGGAATCCATAGTAATGCTCAGGTGCATTCCTAACCCTTGTGGAACGCCTCAGAGGTACAGACTTGTTAATTGGCTCAACAGAAGTTTCCTCCTCAAGTTGAGTGCTAGGGTTTGAAGTTCCTTCACCACTTGACTCTTAAATTTCTTCAAGGTCAACTTGCCTCCCACTGTCTCCTTGGCTTATGAACTCTCTCTCTCGAAAGAAAGCCCTCCTAGCTACAAAGACCACATTCTCACTAGGTCTGTAGAAGAGGTAACCAAAGGATTTCTGTGGGTAGCCGATGAAAATACACCTCTCACTTCGAGGTTCGAGCTTATCATGAGTCTCGCGTCTCACGAAAGCCTCGCAACCCCAAATCTTAATGTGGTCTAGTTTGGGTACTTTACCAGTCCACATCTCATGAGGAGTTTTGGCAACTTTCTTTGTGGGAACTAGATTAAGGATATGGGCGACAGTCTCTAAGGCATACCCCCAAAATGAGATTGGTAGCGAAGCTCGACTCATCATGGAACGAACCATATCCAACAAGGTTCGATTACGCCTCTCAGCTACACCATTCAACTGCGGTGTCATGGGAGGTGTCAATTGTGAGACAATCCCACATTCCCTAAGATAGTCGAGGAACTCTGAACTAAGATACTCACCACCTCGATCGGATCGAAGCATCTTAATGTTCCTGCCCAATTGATTCTCGACTTCCTGTTTAAACTCTTTAAACCTCTCAAAAGTCTCTGACTTATGCTTGATTAAGTAGACATATCCATATCTACTGTAATCATCAGTAAAAGTCAAATAATAACGATTAGCATCCCTTGTGGCATGTTTGAAGGGCTCACACACATCCGTGTGTATAAGATCCAACAAACCTTCACCCCTCTCACAAGAACCTGTGAAGGGTGACTTTGTCATTTTTCCAAGTAAGCATGATTCGCAACTATCATCTGACTTTAGGTCAAATGACTCCAATACTCCATCCTTTTGGAGTTGGCCTATGCGTTTCTTGCTTATATGTCCAAGACGACAATGCCATAATGATGCTTTATCCAAGTTATTATCATTAACAGAATCAATACACAATACATTATTTCCTAAGTTATCAACCACAGATACAGTTTCATACACACCATCACAAGGTAATGCTTTAAAATAAAGAACATTATTAAAGAAAGCATTAATCGAACCAACTTCATTATCAAATGAAAAGGTGAAACCTTGTTTATACAATGCATGAAAGGAAATAATATTTCTTGCCATTTCTAGCGAATAACAACATTTATTCAAATCTAAACTAAACCCACTACTTAGCGATAAAGTATAAACTCCAATCTTGGTGACAGGTAAAGCTTTCCTATTCCCCATGATTAAGTTTATTCTTCCATGCTCCACATTCTCACTTCTTCTTAGTCCCTACAAATCAGAACATATATGAATACCACAACCGGTATCAAGGACCCAAGAGTTAGAATGGGGTGAGTTATTAGATAAGATAGTGTAAATACCTGCATGGTTGGGTTTAACTTTCCCATCCTTCACATCTTGCTGGTACTTTGGGCAGTTCCGCTTCCAATGTGACTTTTCATGGCAATAGAAGCATTCAGCCTCTTTAGGGTTAGAAGAAGGAGTGACAAAACCTTTCTTGGTTCCACTTGAAGAAGAGCCATCAAGGGTCCTAGCCTTGGTACCCTTCGAAGAGCTCTTCCTCTTCTTCCCTCTACCTTTCCCGATTGCCAAAACCGGGGCGGAGTTTGGAGTAGGAGTGTTAACAACCGACTTATCCTTAAGACCTGTTTCTGCGGTCTTGAGGAGTCGCTGAAGTTTGCTGAGTGTGACCTCTTCCTTATTCATGTGATATGTCATGCGGAATTGATCATAGCACGATGGTAAGGAGTGCAAAATGATATCTATTGCAAGCTCCTCAGGGAAGTTCACATTAAGCTTCAGCAACCGATCCACATACCTTTGCATTTTTTGCATGTGGCTCGTGACGGATTTCCCGTCTTTCATCATGGTTGTTATGATAGAGCATATGATTTCATACCTCTCTTGTCGTGCACTTTGATGGTATCTTTCCATCAGATCTTGGTGCATTTCAAAAGGGTAGAAGTCCTCATAGGACTTTTGGAGTTCCGCTGTCATGGTGGCCAACATGATGCATGCCACTTTTGTAGCATCCCTTTCATGTACCCGGAAGTCAGCGATCTCCTGGGGAGTTGCAGTGGTCTCATCAATCTCCTTAAGCTCCTTTTCAAGGACATATTCTTTGTCCTCGTAGCGGGTAATCATCCTGATGTTTCTGATCCATTCATTGAAGTTGGATCCATCAAAAGTGACTTTCCCACACAAGTTCATAAGGGTAAAGGAGCCATTAGGATTAGAGCCAGAAGCAGCATTGTTTGAAGACATCTGAAAGAAGAGAACAAGATTAGTTTAGATATTAAGGGAGTCCTTAATAAAACACCCAAATGTAATATTAAGGCTAGGATCCAATCACAATATATTATAACTTAGAAGAGGTATGTCGTAATCCAAGCTATAACATATTTGAAAGGTAGGTGAATGACGATTCACCAATTTCCACCATGAAAAACGAAATATAAATATTAGGTTTTTAATTGGTTCTTAGAAATTCCTAGATTCTTTTGAGATTCAATGAACTTTTCAAAGACATGTTTCAATCTCGAGTGTGCCCTCCAAGTTTTGTGACTGGGATACCGAGGATCACAAAACGAGGTGTGAAGTAACCATGCAAATCACTTGGTACCCTCAAGGTTTATCACTCAATCGATGTGCCGGTAAACCACACACGCTCCACCGATGCTATGGTAAACCTTAAGTCACCCTTTACCTACCTTGTTAAGTCCAAGTTAGTGTGCCGGTTAACCACACACGCTCCACCAACGACTTAAACAAAGTGTAAAGTGTAATTTCATGGATTAGCACCTTATTCACATTTTCCTAAAGTAACTAAGATTGGGAATTTAATAAAAGCATTTAGTTACTTTATAATATTCATCATACTTTTAATGATAATTTATAAGTCCTTGTCTTACCCGTTCGGCTAACGACCCTCCACCGATCAAGGAAGCGGTGGGTGAGAGTGGACACCCATTAAGTTGCCATTTTATAGGCAACAACCTTATACCCCCCTTATAGACCGGCTTGACGTTATACATATATATATATATATATATATATATATATATATATATATATATATATTAGTAACTTATAATATTATAAAGTATAAGGGTTGAATTTTAACTTTTAAAATTCTAAGGGTTGGAACTAAAGTTTTAATCAAGACTTTACATGTTCCAAAACTTGAGGGCAAGTTTTGTAAACTTCCAAAACTTTTCATTTCTTATAACTTATGAATTAATTGAGTAATAAAAATGAAGACTCTTCATTTTTATAACTCTTGTGTTCTTTTAATGGCTTTAATAAAAGTGAGACTTTTGGTTTTCCATAACTTGAGGACAAGTTATGGACTCCATTAAAACACATTATGATCATGAATTAAACTACCATGAAGGTTACAAACAATTCCTATGATCATCTAATCTTCATAAGTTCAAGAACATGAATATGAACACTTTCAAGAATCAAAAATTACACTTAAAAAAACTTGTAATTTTAATAATTGCCATTGTAAATGGATTAGCATAAACATTACACCATCTAAAACAAGCTTTAAAACATCAAAACAGTTTAGGGTAATGTTTCTAGTCCATTTCCAACAACAAATGTGCAAACTTTCATACGAGCAGAAAACAGAAAAACGATTTTTTTTTCAAGCTGTTTGCACACAAAAAAAACAACAAATAAACCTAGGCTCTGATACCACTGATGGATTTTGAGCATTCTAACACTTCCTAAGTGTACATGCAATCCTAATAACCTTGGATCTATGTTTGTCTAATAATCATGCAAAGTTGAATTCCAAGGTTATATTCCTATCTAGCATACATGGGGAACATCTTTAACTTGAATGAAAGATAGAATAACTTACCTTGTTGTTGATTATGATCCTTGAAACCTTGTGAGCCTAGCACCCCAAGTGTGATGCCTCAAATGCTTCACACAACACCAAATGCAAAGGAGTAAACTTTGAGAGAATCTTACACTTGCAAAATCGGCTCTAGCCCTCTTGTTTCTTAGTGTCGCCGATTTTGGTGGAGAACATGTTGCTTATATAGTGTGTCACATCTAGGGTTACACCATGTAAACCCTAATGTGGCATGACTCTTCATTTCCATGACCCATGGGTTTGTAACTCCCATGGAGCCTCCATGGAGCATTCAATGGGTTTAACCCAACTTGATTATCCATGGAGCCTTTTAGCCCACTATACAAGTTATGGATGATTTACATGATCAACCCATATATTTAATTAGTCATCTTTTGATCACTTAATTAATCATAGATTAATTCTTGATCAATACTAATTAAATAATACTATTAATATATTAGAACTTATAATATATTAATAAACCACAAGTGTTATTTCTCTCATTTAGTCTATCCAAATGCATGATGCCATGCAACCCAAATGGACCATGTCGGGTCGGGTCAAGTACATACCAGAAATAGTTATGGACTTATACACCTTATCCAACATGGATGTGGTAAAGGATTACGACTGTGAGATCCTATACCACCCGGGAAAGGCTAACGTGGTAGCTGATGCTCTGAGCCGCAGGGCGGAGAGTGGCCCGATTCGAGATATATGTATGTGGATGACTGTGATGACTCCGGTGTTGGGTACCATTCGAGAGGCCCATGTAGAGGCTGTGAGACCGGAGAACCGCAAAAGAGAGCGGGTTATTGGGCAGGTATCCGAGTTTGTGACAGATAGTCGAGGGATTATGACCTTTCATGGTCGGATTTGGGTGCCGTATATGGGCGGGGAACGTAGCACTCTGATGGAGGAGGCGCATAGATCGAGATTCTCGATCCATCCTGGGGCCACTAAGATGTATTTGGACCTGAAGAGAGACTACTGGTGGCCCTGTATGAAGAGGGATGTTGCATGGGTAGTAGAGAGGTGCCTGACATGTCGCCGGGTTAAGGCCGAGCACAAGCGTCCGCATGGCAAGTTGCAGCCACTAGAGGTTCCCCCAGTGGAAGTGGGAACAGATTTCTATGGACTTCATCACCAAAATGGCCGCGGACCACGAGGATTGTTAATGCAGTTTGGGTGATAGTGGATCGGGTGACGAAGAGCGCTCACTTCCTTGCTATCAGTGATAGCTCTTCTGCGGAGAGGCTGACAGAGATATATGTGAGAGAGACGGTGTCGCGACATGGAGTGCCGATCTCTATTGTGTCAGACTGAGATGTACTTTTCACTTCCAGGTTCTGGAAGAAGTTCCATGAGGAGTTGGGTACGAGATTGCACTTCAGTACTGCTTACCACCCACAGACGGATGGCCAGAGTGAACGAACGATACAGACACTCAAGGACATGCTTCGAGCATGTGTTATGGACTTCGGGGGAAGTTGGGACACATACCTAACTTTGGCTGAGTTTTCTTAAAATAACAGCCACCATTCAAGTATTGGTATGCCTCCCTTTGAGCTTTTATACGAGAGGAGGTGTCGGACTCCCATCTGTTGGGGAGAGGTAGGGCAGCGAGTGATGGGTAGCACTGAGATAGTGCTTAAGATGACTGAGCAGATACAGCAGGCCAGACAGAGGTTACTGACAGCCCAGAGTCGCCAGAAGAGTTATGCGGATAGGCGGCGATCCGAGCTCGAGTTCCAGGTTGGAGACTTTGTACTCCTGAAGGTATCTCCTTGGAAAGAAGTGATCAAATTCAGGAAGAATGGCAAACTGGGGCCCCGATACATTGGTCCTTTCAGGGTAATCACCAGAGTGGGCAAGGTAGCATACCGTTTAGAGCTACCCGAGGAATTGGGTCAGATCCATGATACCTTCCACATATCCCAGTTGAGGAAGTGTATAGCCGATGAGACGGCAGTAGTGCCGCTAGAGGATATTCAGGTGGATGCGAGCCTGAATTACATTGAGACGCTGATCACGATCTTGGATCGGAAGATCAAGGTTCTGAGGAACAATGAGGTGCCCCTGGTTTAGGTCCAGTGGCAACATCGGAGAGGGTCCGAGCTGACTTGGGAGCCGGAGACGGAGATGCGGGAGCAGCATCCAGAGTTGTTTGCAGAGTGAGACTTTGAGGGCGAAGTTTGATTCTAGTGGGGGAGAATTGTAACATCCGGATTTCCAGGTATCATAATTTAAGTATTTATTTTTGATTTAAGAAGAGGGACTCGACGAGTTGACGCATAAACTCGTCGAGTAGGATCGCGACTGATGACTCAGATTAATGAATGGACTCGACGAGTCGACTCGACGAGTCCGTGCTGTGGATAGAAACCCTAAATCTTTGGGCCTGTGCCCTATTTAAGGGTCCTTATGGCCTTCATTGGTAGCCACACACACACTTGAGAGACCTTATTGAACCAGAGAGCACAGAGAGACAAGAAGGGAGCTAATTACACCATTTTAGTGCATTCTTGCAAGGAAGGAAAGGAGATTCAAGCTAGGCTGATTGGAGGGGGCTTAGATCTGCTATCATTTCATCAAGGGTTGCTGTTTGAGGTATGATTTCAGGCCTATTCTCGTATATAGAGTAGATTCCATGAATCTAGGGTTTCCTTACCCCCTTTTTAATTGAGTATTGGAGCATGTGAAGTCCCATTAAGGAATAGACATTGGATCTGGACCTTGAGAGGTCCAGAGAGCCCCAATCATCCAGCTTTATGCATCCCCATTGGAGTTTTGAATCTAGGTTGTTATTTTAAGAGTTATTCCATCAAATAGAGCTTGATGTATGGTGCATGGACATAAAGATTGAACCTTTACGTGACTTTTGGGTGTTAGAAGGTTAGATATATAGGTTAGAGAAACAGATCTGACCTCAGAAGGTCGAATGAGTGTTGCCATGGAGGAAACACGCCGAGTCCATAAGAGGACTCGACGAGTCGGATCCGGTTGCTCCGCGATTTGTGATCAGTGGTAACCCGTCGAGTGAAAGGTTAACTCGACGACTCGAGTGAGGCCTTAGGAAGATTCAGAGGACACGCATGGACTCGCCGAGTCACCCGAGTGCACTCGACGAGTCTGGTCAAGGTTGGACCGTTGACTAGAGTTGACTTTTGTTGACTTTTAAGGTTTGGTCAACAATTGGACATTTGGACCATTGGAAGGGTAAAATGGTCTTTTCCCCTTCTGAGAGATTATAGGAAGGGATTAGTCTCGCCTTTGAGAATCATTGTTAATTAGAGGTAAATTACTTCGAGTTCGAGACTTTCCAAGATTACCCGAGGTGAGTCTTCTCACTATACTTTACCTAGATTGGTAACTATGTGTGACCGGAAGGTCTTATTTATTTGTAAGAGTTATGTGACTTATGTGAGATGTTTACTGTGATATGTATATGCTGAATGAATTCGGCCGGAAGGCAAACAGAGTTGGGGTCGGAAGGCAAGGCATGGTAGGGCCGGAAGGTCTACCAGAGCTGTAGGACCGGAAGGTCCCACTGAGACACATTGATCGGAAGGTCATGCGATGTTATATCCTCGAGAGGATAATAAGTGAATGTGGTATTTTGGGGAGCTCACCAAGCATTTATGCTTACCGTGTTATGTGATATGTGTTTCAGGTACCAGCGAGGATCGCGGGAAGGCGCCGGCATGATCTGTACACACTGATTGAGTATTATGTATTTGAGACTCTGGGAAATGTTTTACTGAGATAACATTTGATACGTTTGAGTTTTAAGATTACTTTATGGGATATGTTATGTTTTAAAAATGAAAAATTGTTTTGAAAATTCACGTCGTTACAGTTCCACTCGAAGAGGAGCCATCAAGAGACTTTCCCTTGGTACCCTTCGACAGGGTCTTCCTCTTTTTCCCTTTACCCTGCCCGATTGCCATAACAGGGGCGACGGTAGGAGCAGTAACAATATTCTTACCTTTGAGACTACTTTCAGCAGTCCTCAAAAGTCCTTGAAGTTTGCTAAGTGTGACCTCCTCCTTGTTCACATGATAGGTCATGCGGAACTGGTCATAACAGGAGGGTAAGGAGTGTAAAATAATATCTATTGCTAACTCCTCATCAAAGTTCACATTTAACTTTAGCAAACGGCCCACGAATCTTTGCATTTTCTGCAGGTGGCCCGTGATAGACTCTCAATCCTTCATTTTTGTTGTTATCATGGAGGTGATGATTTCATACCTTTCCTGACGAGGACTTTGATGGTATCTTTCCATCAGGTCCTGGTGCATCTCATAAGGGTAGAAATCTTCATAGGATTTCTAAAGTTCTGCTGTCATGGTAGCCAACATGATACAAGACACCTTAGTGGCATCCTTCTCATGGCTAGTGTACTCAGCAATCTCCTCGGGAGTAGCAGAAGACTCATCGATGACCTTAAGCTCCTTGTCGAGGACATATTCCTTTTCCTCATAAAGAGTGACCAATTGAAATTAGTTCCATCAAAGATGACTCTCCCACAAAGGTTCATGAGAGAGAAGGAGTGTTTGAGCCAAAAGCAGCTTGTCGGAAGACATCTGAAAAGGAAGAAAGACAAGTTTAGATTAGATATAGAATCCTTAATAAGACACCCAAATGAAATATTAAGGCTAGGACCCAACACAATATTTTACAACTTGGAAGAGGGATGCCTTAATCCAAGCTACAAAATATTTGAAGGTAGGTAAATGACGATTTACCAATTTCCACCATGAAAAATGAAATAGATTATTAGGTTTTAATTGGATTGAAACTCCTAGATCTTTTGAGATTCATTGAACAATTCAATGGCATGTTTAAATCTCGATTATGCCCTTCAAGTTTGTGACTGGGATACCGAAGATCACAAACAAGGTGTGAATAATCATGTAAATTAACTTGTCACTCTTAATTTTATCACCTAACCGATGTGCCGGTTAACAACACACGCTCCACCGATCTATGATAAACCTTAAGCCACCCTTTGCCATCCTTGTTAAGTCCAAGTTAGTGTGCCGGTTAACCACACACGCTCCACTAACGACTTTAGCAAGGTGCAAAGTGTAATTTCACGGGTTAGCATCAATTTCACATTTTCCTAAAGTAACTAAGATTGGGAATTTATAAAAGGTTTAGTTACTTTATATTTATCATTATACTTATAATGCGAATTATAGTCTTTGTCCTACCCGTTCGGCTAACGACCCTCCACTAGTCAAGGAAGCAGTGGGTGAGAGTGGACACCCATTAAGCAGCCATTTTATAGGCAACAACCTTATACCCCCTTATAGACCGGCTTCGTGAATGAGGCCTACTAACAGTAAGACTGACTTGATCTTATACATATATATATATATATATATATATATATATATATTATTAACTTATAATATTATAAAGTATAAGGGTTGAATTTTAAACTTTTAAAATTCTAGGGTTTCGAATTAAAGTTTTCTAAAGTGACTTTACAAATTCCAAAACTTGAGGGCAAGTTTTTCAACTATTCAAAACCTTTCATTTCTATAACTTATGAGTTTTAATGATTTTAATGGAAAAGACTCTTGGAATTCCATAACTTGAGGACAAGTTATGGAGTTCCATTAAAAAGAATTTAGATCAACAATTAAACTAACAACCATGTCAAATAATTTCTATGATCTAACAAAACTCATAAGCATGCATAATTCATATCAACAATTTTCAAGAATCATATGAACTTAATATAAAACTTGAAACTTTGACAATTATCTTTAAAATTGGATAAGCACAAGCATTACCACATCAAAAACAGGTTTAACAATCTAAAAACAGTTTAGGGTAATGATCTTAGTCCAATTCCAACAATAAAACTCGAAATTCTGCACTCAGGTCCTCCTACTCGTTGAGTGCATGAACCTACTCGACGAGTAGGATGAGTTTTCACATGAACTCGTCGAGCCCCCCCCCCCCTCCCCATGGACTTGGCGAGTTCACTGAACAGTGACCAGAAAAATCAATTTTTTTAGCAATTTGCATCAAGTATAATTGAAAACAAGCCTTGGCTCTGATACCACTGATGGGTTTTGAGCATTCTAACACTCTTATGGTATGCATGCAACCCTAGAAACCTTGGATCTACGTTTTCTCTATTATACATGCAAACTTTCATTTTTCCAAGGTTTCATCCTAACTAGCATATGATTGGGGTATATGTAATATAAAAACTAGTAGAATGACATACCTTTCTTGTAGCTTGGAATCCTTAAGACTTTGTGAGCCTGGCACCCCAAATGTGATGCCTCAAATGCTTCACACAACACCACCAACAATTGGAATAACTTGAGAGAAGATTACTATGCACCAAAATCGGCTAGCCCTCACTAGTATCACTTAAGTGCCGATTTTAAAAGGATGAGGCTTCTTTATATAGTGTTCACATTAGGGTTACACCATGTAACTCATGCCTTTCCACATTCCTCATGATCTATGGGTTTTAACCTCCATGGAGTATCCATGGGTAACCACATGGGTTTAGCCCAACATGAAGAACTATGGATCATAAGCCCACTATATAAGAATGAATGATTTACCAAATCAATCCCCATTTATTTAATTAGTCTCTTTTGATCACAAAATTAATTCCAAACTAATTCTTGATCAATACTAATTAAATAATTAATATATTAGAACTTATAATATATTAATAAACCATAAATATCATTTTCTCACAAAAGTTTATCCAAATGTTCCGATGCCATGAAACCCAAATGGACCATGCCAAATCGGGTCAAGTACATATCAAATATAGTTATGGACTTAGACACCTTATCCAACAATTTTACCATTTCCTTAGTCTGAGTCCCGACACACCCGAAGGTGTGCCTAAATCCATCAAAACAAGGCTCTGATACCAAGTTGTAACGACCTAATTTTTCAAAAGAAAATTTTTATTTTTAAATAGTCAAAACACTTTTCCATAAACCATGAAATCCCAATACAATTGTTTTTATATTCATATACATAACAATATCATTTCCAAACATCAGAGCGTCCCATAAAAACGCCTGAGAGAGTGCACGCCGCGCCATCAAGCCTTGCCCTTGCCCTTGCCCTTGCCCTTGGGCTCAGATGTACCTGAAACAAATCCACAAACTATAAGCTAATGCTTAGTGAGTCCCCCAGAGCATACCCTACACACAATCCACATAACACAAATGAAAATGGGGTAGATGCTCTTGAGCTAAGTTGCTCTCCCATATGGATTGGGAGACCCAGGTTCAATCCCTCCCGCCCCCACTTGATTTATTCTTTGCGTTTTTCCCTTCTCTCCAAAGAACAATTTATTCGGTTTTTGATGTATTATCGCACAAAAAATCCGACTTTGGGCATAATCGACCATTTCATGTAAAATTGATGGCTTTTATGACAAAAACCCAAATGAAAATGGGGTAGATGCTCTTGAGCTTGGTTCACATAATCACATGTAATCATTTGATGCTTAAATAAAACCACAAGAATTTAGAATGGACACAAAAATTTAGAAAGGAACTTTAGAAATTTGTACTAGAAGAAAACTATATATAGTCATAAATTTTAACTAAATAAAACCACACAAATCAGATTCAAAGAAGCAAATTTCGAGCTCTAACAGGTAAACATAAAAAATCAAGCTCCTAAAACAAACCATAAAAATCAGATTAAGAGGTTAGATGATGATAGATGGCAGCAGATTTAGAAAGACATCAAAAACAATTTAAGAAATATCAAATTCACTTAAATCAGTTCAGTTGAAGAGAAATCAAAAATCAGAATCCAACAGGTCTTTTCTTTTGTTTTAGATAAATCAGAAATCAGTTGAAGAGAAATCCAACCCATTCATTCACAATGAGAGGTGATCGAATGAGAGGATGAAAAAAATCGAACTCAATGTAGCAGCAGATTAAGAGAATGATCGACTGAATTTGGAGAATGAGAAGTTCCGAATAAGAAATTGGGAATAGAAGTCGGACCCAATAGTTTAGTCGACTAACCACAGATGAATCGATGATCGATCGATTGACTTTCGACTCCTCCCAAACCACTGTCGAATCCTCGATTTTCAAGGATAGCTATTACCGATTACGACGATTGCAGTTCTCAAAAAGTTTTCATTTGGCGCTCCTGCTTTTCAAACTTTCCACCAGACGGCCTGACCTATTCTTTCTTGGACTGAAAACTGGACTTAATATGTATACCCTTTTACTAATACAAAAATTATGCCCCACCTAATTTGATGGCCTGGGCCTAGGCCCAACTCGCCCATGTATCGGGCCGGGCCTGATGAGCACATGGTGAAACCAATTTTCTGCTTAATATCTTTTGCAACCAAATTACATTACTTAAGGAACTCCTAAAACTAATAAAACATGTAAATGTGCCTACTGCTAGTGATCATGTGACTAATGCTACTGTAACGACCCAATTTTTCAAAAGAAATTTTTCATTTTTAAATAGTCAAAACACTTTTCCATAAACCATGAAATCCCAATACAATTGTTTTCAAATTCATATTCATAACAATATTATTTCCAAACATCAGAGCGTCCCATAAAAACGCCTGAGAGAGTGCAAGCCGCGCCATCAAGCCTTGCCTTTGCCCTTGGGTTCAGATGTACCTGAAACAAATCTACAAACTGTAAGCTAATGCTTAGTGAGTCCCCTAGAGCATACACCACACACAATCCACATAACACATATCATATTAGCTATAAAAGCTACATATATCACATAAGCCATGCATACTAACATATAAGGATGCCGTACTAACATATAAGGATGTCATGGGCTCCTCCCAAGGTCTTATCCAGGATGCCATGGGCTCCCCCACATGGTCTTACACCTAAGTGCCATGGGCTCCCCCATGGTCTTTAGCTGGAAAGCCATGGGTTCCCTCACATGGTCTTACATCCAAGTGGAAGTTATGAATTTTCTAAGATTTGGCTTAGCAGTGCACAGCCCGAAACTCGAATTTTAGATCGAACGGTTTTTGGCCTACGCGACCTAAATGAGAATTGAAGATCTCATTAATAGGAACTCAACGGTAAAAAAGACAGACGAAAACAGAGTCCGTATGTAGAAGTTATGAATTTTACGCGTACATTTAACAGTATAATCTCCTCGTACTGTTAAATTTAAGATCAGTCGAGAATTAGCCGACGGAGTCAAAATGAAAGTTGTAGATCTTATTTTTACCTACGAGTGGATATAAAGAACATCAAATCGGCGGTCGTATGTGAAAGTTACAGATTTTCGAAGTCGGAAGTGTGCTGTGCGAAAATGGGTGATGTGGCACAATCTTGGCCATTGCTTTCTCCCCAAGTCTTGCCACTAGATGTTGACATGTGGCACCAAGTTCAGCCATTTTTCACCCTATAAATAGAACCTCTCCCACCCTCATTTTCATCACACATTTCCCATTCTTTCTTCTCTTTACTCTCTCTCTAGAACCTCTCTCTAGCCCCGAAACCCCTCGAAAAGCCTAGGGAACCTCCCTAGCACGAGGCGGAAGCCCCGGAGTGCTCTACGGCTCATGAGAAGAAGAGCTTTTCGGCTCGGGAATGCTGCTCCAAGCAAAGCCCGGTTTTCTATAAAACCCGCTATAAGTGAGCTACGCCTATGCTATTTTTAATATAGCTTTTCTTTTAATTATAGTAACGTTATTAGGAACTTATAATAAGTACTTGGGCTATTATTATGGGTTATATAATTATTGTTTAACGCTTATATAATAGTAATAATAGCTAGACTATTAATTAGTCTCGGCGAATAATAGACTAAATTCTAGTGGTAATAATACTAGGTTTCGTCGAAGGAAATTATTTTTTTTAAGAAGCGAAGCGCTGTCTGAGTTCGGAATCACCACCTTTTCAAGTGAGTGCATAGTTACTTTCATCTTACACATAGATATGAAGTATTTTATATAAATTACGTGCTATGTGTGCATATTATCTGTATACTTGCTATCTATGCTGGAGGAACGATTTTATACAAGTTTTATATAATTTAAATTGTATATGTATTTATATCTACATAATATGTTGGGTAAAACATGGGTAGATGCCATATGAGTTGGATGATGAGTTAGACCATGAGGTAAGGGTGAAAGGTGGACGATGTGAGAGGCCTTTTTCCCAAATGATGTCCCCGTCATCTAACAGAGTATGGATGACAACCACAGACTATTCTAGACAGTCCAGTGGAACGCTAGCAGGCTCGCAACCTGTAGGTGTTGTGAACGATGTGTTCACCCAGTGTACTCTAAACCATAACGATCATGCAGACTTGTAGCCTAAACCTTGGCGATCATGCAGACTTGGTGCCAAAACCCTGGCGACTATGCGGACTTAGTGCCTGTTGTATAAACCATGGCGACTATGCAGACTTAGTGCCTAAACCCTGGTGACTATGCAGACTTAGTGCCTATTGTATAAATCCTGGCGACTATGCAGACTTAGTGCCTAAACCCCGGTGACGATGGACTTCGTGCCGATTCCTTAGGATGATCCTTAGGAATGAATGAACGAGGAATAGTTGATTCTTGGGGTAGATCCTTAAGAGTAAAGAAGATAATGTGGATGGGTAATTGGGTTGATTGTTTGATGTTTAAACATAATAATTATATTATTGTGGGTTGAAAACCCTATGTACTCACCAGGTTTCCCAACCTGACCCACTCAAGCTTATTTGTATCACATGTGTCAATATGAAGCTACTTTACACTGAGAGATTTAAAAGAGATGTAGATCACTTGTGTAAATGAATGTAAGTTCTGTTTATGCTTATGATTCTGTATTGACGATGACATCCCAAATGTTTTAAAATGAATAAAAATACATTTCTTCGGAAATGCTTTGATAATGTATTTATCATGTTTTACTGGGAACTAATTCCGCAACATTTTTATTAAAAGAAGTACTCTGATTTTTATAAAGCATAAACAAAATCGGTCTTTTCTGGCCGTGAAAATGGGGATGTCACAGTTGGTATCAGAGCATTAGTTTAAGCGAACTAGGAATAAGGATTTATTTCTAGACTTAAACTTATAATGCTAAGCGATTATCGTGAGGAGTGTGTCTAATATATTTTAGGAAGTACACCTGAATAGACACATGCACTAGCTCATTTAGGGAAGATGTCTAAATTGCTTTTATTTGCTTAATAATTTGTAATGCTTTATGCTATCGTTTGATCGGATCTATGGTCTGTTGCCGACCGGATCTGGAAATTTTATGTGTTCAGATTTCTAAACGTTTAATTACGATATTAGAACTGGCATATAATTTTTTTTGAAGTAATAAGGAGGAAGACGCGTATAAACCTTCCTCTGTCTATATTCTCGTCTCGATACACCAAACAACTGCTTTGGTGTGCAAAACATCATGGTGAAGACTCGTAGTGAATTGAGTAAATGGAGGAAATGAGAAGGCTTACGATACTGAGTGGTACCTATCAGAAGATATCGTAAGAGTGATATCTTGCCTTTAGAACGCGTCTAAGAAATAATATGTCTAGTACGGGAGAAGTACACTTTCGATTAGTAGAAAGAAAGATTTTTTGTATAATCCATGAAGTTATCCCATCGTCTGACATTTCCATCACCAACCGAGTTGAAGCAGAATTGATGATTGAAGATACGCATGGAAGAAGTCCTAGTAGAGTCTATGGGAAATTTTATGATTGTCTGGACACATTTTTATGTGTTAAAATTGTTTTTGTGATAGTAACTTGGAAAGCTGCGAGACAATACTTGGGACGAGTATGAGTAGGTGTGAATGGTAGTAGAGGCCTATACTACCGGAAGCACAGGACTCACACTTGGATCAGGGAAAGTCACAAGGTTACCAAGGAGCTAGTAATCGATTTCGTTTTATTCAAGTATGTCGTTACCATCGTTTCGGTAATGACTAAGAAGATGATTGTTATTCCGACCCTAGTGGTCATATCAAATTGAGTCCAACTACGCTGAGTATGTTATGTGGTTCAGAGAATCAAGTTCGATGTAGCATCTGACTTAAAATGGAAGATTGAAATAAAAAGCGATCAGTAGAGGTATTGCGAAAAGTTGCTTGTAGCTAGAAATGCTACCTTTTAAGATGAGATTAGAACATGAAGGAAAGTATAGTCTGTTCTGGAATACTCTAAGAGACCTGAGTCTAAGCATTGCAGCATACGATGATAGGTCATTGGAATATGACACATCGCTCCATTTTAGTAATAAAATAACTTATCTTAGGCTTGTTAAGAAAAAGAAGCAGTCTCCAGTAAGGATCGAGATTGTGACTTGAAGGTCATAATTTGGAGTCTAACGTGAGATAGGGAGCAAGTGCAAGATCGAGCACCGCCTGCAATCAGGAAGTCTTAGAGTTAGATATTCGTTCGAAGAAACATCAAAGTTACGATTATCACTTAGGATGAAGAGATAACGTATGGAGTCATCATGTGATCCCTGTTTCGTTGATGATTCCGGGACGTAATCATCCTAAGGGGGAGATAATTGTAACGCCCGTAGATCCGGGCTAGTCAATTTAGAGATAATAGGGGTCGAAAACGACTTTTTGACAAAAGATTATTTAGAATAAATAATCTTAACCAAGTTGTAGAATACGTCTCAAGGGTTCCGTACATATAAAGAACGTTGAAATCCGAGTTATAACGAAGAAGTTATGGTACATCGAAGTTTTATGACAAAACCGGCACGACACCGGGAGACGTAAATAGTGAATTTACGATGGAGGACTTTTTAGCCTTATAAATCTAAACAAAAGTTGTAGCATACGTTAAACCGAGAACATACAAAAAAAGAACGCCCAAATCTGACTTCGTATGAGGAAGTTATGAATTTTCTAAGATTTAGCTTAGTAGTGCACAGCCCGAAACTCAAATTTTAGATCGAACGGTTTTTGGCCTACGCGACCTAAATCAGAATTGAAGATCTCATTAATAGGAACTCAACGGTAAAAAAGACAGACGAAAACAGAGTCTGTATGTAGAAGTTATGAATTTTACGCGTACATTTAACAGTATAATCTCCTCGTACTGTTAAATTTAAGATCAGTCGAGAATTAGCCGACGGAGTCAAAATGAAAGTTGTAGATCTTATTTTTACCTACGTTTGGATATAAAGAACGTCAAAAACGGAGGTCGTATGTGAAAGTTACGGATTTTAGAAGTCGGAAGTGTGTTGTACGAAAATGGGTGATGTGGCACAATGTTGGCCATTGCTTTCTCCCCAAGTCTTGCCACTAGATGGTGACATGTGGCACCAAGTTCAGCCATTTTTCACCCTATAAATAGAACCTCTCCCACCCTCATTTTCTTCACACCTTTCCCATTCTTTCTTCTCTTTACTCTCTCTCTAGAACCTCTCTCTAGCCCCGAAACCCCCCGAAAAGCCTAGGGAACCTCCCTAGCACGAGGCGGAAGCCCCGGAGTGCTCGACGGCTCCGAGAAGAAGAGCTTTTCGGCTCGGGAATGCTGCTCCAAGCAAAGCCCGGTTTTCTATAAAACCCGCTATAAGTGAGCTACGCCTATGCTATTTTTAATATAGCTTTTCTTTTAATTATAGTAACGTTATTAGGAACTTATAATAAGTACTTGGGCTATTATTATGGGTTATATAATTATTGTTTAACGCTTATATAATAGTAATAATAGCTAGACTATTAATTAGTCTCGGCGAATAATAGACTAAATTCTAGTGGTAATAATACTAGGTTCCGTCGAAGGAAATTATTTTTTTTAAGAAGCGAAGCGCTGTCTGAGTTCGGAATCACCACCTTTTCAAGTGAGTGCATAGTTACTTTCATCTTACACATAGATATGAAGTATTTTATATAAATTACGTGCTATGTGTGCATATTATCTGTATACTAGCTATCTATGCTGGAGGAACGATTTTATACAAGTTTTATATGATTTAAACTGTATATGTATTTATATCTACATAATATGTTGGGTAAAACATGGGTAGATGCCATATGAGTTGGATGATGAGTTAGAGCATGAGGTAAGGGTGAGAGGTGGACGATGTGAGAGGCCTTTTTCCCAAATGATGTCCCCGTCATCTAGCAGAGTATGGATGACAACCACAGACTATTCTAGACAGTCCAGTGGAACGCTAGCAGGCTCGCAACCTGTAGGTGTTGTGAACGATGTGTTCACCCGGTGTACTCTAAACCATAACGATCATGCAGACTTGTAGCCTAAACCTTGGCGATCATGCAGACTTGGTGCCAAAACCCTGGCGACTATGCGGACTTAGTGCCTGTTGTATAAACCATGGCGACTATGCAGACTTAGTGCCTAAACCCTGGTGACTATGCGGACTTAGTGCCTATTGTATAAATCCTGGCGACTATGCAGACTTAGTGCCTAAACCCCGGTGACGATGGACTTCGTGCCGATTCCTTAGGATGATCCTTAGGAATGAATGAACGAGGAATAGTTGATTCTTGGGGTAGATCCTTAAGAGTAAAGAAGATAATGGGGATGGGTAATTGGGTTGATTGTTTGATGTTTAAACATAATAATTATATTATTGTGGGTTGAAAACCCTATGTACTCACCAGGTTTCCCAACCTGACCCACTCAAGCTTATTTGTATCACAGGTGTCAATATGAAGCTACTTTACACTGAGAGATTTAAAAGAGATGTAGATCACTTGTGTAAATGAATGTAAGTTCTGTTTATGCTTATGTTTCTGTATTGACGATGACATCCCAAATGTTTTAAAATGAATAAAAATACATTTCTTCGGAAATGCTTTGATAATGTATTTATCATGTTTTACTGGGAACTAATTCCGCAACATTTTTATTAAAAGAAGTACTCTGATTTTTATAAAGCATAAACAAAATCGGTCTTTTCTGGCCGTGAAAATGGGGATGTCACAGTTGGTATCAGAGCATTAGTTTAAGCGAACTAGGAATAAGGATTTATTTCTAGACTTAAACTTATAATGCTAAGCGATGATCGTGAGGAGTGTGTCTAATATATTTTAGGAAGTACACCTGAATAGACACATGCACTAGCTCATTTAGGGAAGATGTCTAAATTGCTTTTATTTGCTTAATAATTTGTAATGCTTTATGCTATCGTTTGATCGGATCTATGGTCTGTTGCCGACCGGATCTGGAAATTTTATGTGTTCAGATTTCTAAACGTTTAATTACGATATTAGAACTGACATATAATTTTTTTTGAAGTAATAAGGAGGAAGACGCGTATAAACCTTCCTCTGTCTATATTCTCGTCTCGATACACCAAACAACTGCTTTGGTGTGCAAAACATCATGGTGAAGACTCGTAGTGAATTGAGTAAATGGAGGAAATGAGAAGGCTTACGATACTGAGTGGTACCTATCAGAAGATATCGTAAGAGTGATATCTTGCCTTTAGAACGCGTCTAAGAAATAATATGTCTAGTACGGGAGAAGTACACTTTCGATTAGTAGAAAGAAAGATTTTTTGTATAATCCATGAAGTTATCCCATCGTCTGACATTTCCATCACCAACCGAGTTGAAGCAGAATTGATGATTGAAGATACGCATGGAAGAAGTCCTAGTAGAGTCTATGGGAAATTTTATGATTGTTTGGACACATTTTTATGTGTTAAAATTGTTTTTGTGATAGTAACTTGGAAAGCTGCGAGACAATACTTGGGACGAGTATGAGTAGGTGTGAATGGTAGTAGAGGCCTATACTACCGGAAGCACAGGACTCACACTTGGATCAGGGAAAGTCACAAGGTTACCAAGGAGCTAGTAATCGATTTCGTTTTATTCAAGTATGTCGTTACCATCGTTTCGGTAATGACTAAGAAGATGATTGTTATTCCGACCCTAGTGGTCATATCAAATTGAGTCCAACTACGCTGAGTATGTTATGTGGTTCAGAGAATCAAGTTCGATGTAGCATCTGACTTAAAACGGAAGATTGAAATAAAAAGCGATCAGTAGAGGTATCGCGAAAAGTTGCTTGTAGCTAGAAATGTTACCTTTTAAGATGAGATTAGAACATGAAAGAAAGTATAGTCTGTTCTGGAAGACTCTAAGAGACCTGAGTCTAAGCATTGCAGCATACGATGATAGGTCATTGGAATATGACACATCGCTCCATTTTAGTAATAAAATAACTTATCTTAGGCTTGTTAAGAAAAAGAAGCAGTCTCCAGTAAGGATCGAGATTGTGACTTGAAGGTCATAATTTGGAGTCTAACGTGAGATAGGGAGCAAGTGCAAGATCGAGCACCGTCTGCAATCAGGAAGTCTTAGAGTTAGATATTCGTTCGAAGAAACATCAAAGTTACGATTATTACTTAGGATGAAGAGATAACGTATGGAGTCATCATGTGAGCCCTGTTTCGTTGATGATTCCGGGACGTAATCATCCTAAGGGGGAGATAATTGTAACGCCCGTAGATCCGGGCTAGTCAATTTAGAGTTAATAGGGGTCGAAAACGACTTTTTGACAAAATATTATTCAGAATAAATAATCTTAACCAAGTTGTGGAATACGTCTCAAGGGTTCCGTACATATAAAGAACGTTGAAATCCGAGTTATAACGAAGAAGTTATGGTATGTCGAAGTTTTATGGCAAAACCGGCACGACACCGGGAGACGTAAATAGTGAATTTACGATGGAGGACTTTTTAGCCTTAGAAATCTAAACAAAATTTGTAGTATACGTTAAACCGAGAACATACAAAAAAAGAACGCCCAAATCTGACTTCGTATGAGGAAGTTATGAATTTTCTAAGATTTGGCTTAGCAGTGCACAGCCCGAAACTCGAATTTTTGATCGAGCGGTTTTTGGCCTACGCGACCTAAATGAGAATTGAATATCTCATTAATAGGAACTCAACGGTAAAAAATACAGACGAAAACAGAGTCTGTATGTAGAAGTTATGAATTTTACGCGGGCATTTAACAGTATAATATCCTCGTACTGTTAAATTTAAGATCAGTCGAGAATTAGCCGACGGAGTCAAAATGAAAGTTGTAGATCTTATTTTTACCTACATTTGGATATAAAGAACGTCAAAAACGGAGGTCGTATGTGAAAGTTATGGATTTTAGAAGTCGGAAGTGTGTTGTACGAAAATGGGTGATGTGGCACAATCTTGGCCATTGCTTTCTCCCCAAGTCTTGCCACTAGATGGTGACATGTGGCACCAAGTTCATCCATTTTTCACCCTATAAATAGAACCTCTCCCACCCTCATTTTCTTCACACCTTTCCCATTCTTTCTTCTCTTTACTCTCTCTCTAGAACCTCTCTCTAGCCCCGAAACCCCCCGAAAAGCCTAGGGAACCTCCCTAGCACGAGGCGGAAGCCCCGGAGTGCTCGACGGCTCCGAGAAGAAGAGCTTTAACGGCTCGGGAATGCTGCTCCAAGCAAAGCCCGGTTTTCTATAAAACCCGCTGTAAGTGAGCTACGCCTACGCTATTTTTAATATAGCTTTTATTTAATTATAGTAACATTATTAGAAACTTATAATAAGTACTTGGGCTATTATTATGGGTTATATAAGTATTATTTAACGCTTATATAATAGTAATAATAGCTAGACTATTAATTAGTCTCGGCGAATAATAGACTAAACTCTAGTGGTAATAATACTAGGTTTCGTCGAAGGAAATTATTTTTTTTAAGAAGCGAAGCGCTGTCTGAGTTCGGAATCACCACCTTTTCAAGTGAGTGCATATTTACTTTCATCTTACACATAGATATGAAGTATTTTATATAAATTACGTGCTATGTATGCATATTATCTGTATACTAGCTATCTATGCTGGAGGAACGATTTTATACAAGTTTTATATGATTTAAACTGTATATGTATTTATATCTACATAATATGTTAGGTAAAACATGGGTAGATGACATATGAGTTGGATGATGAGTTAGACCATGAGGTAAGGGTGAGAGGTGGACGATGTGAGAAGCCTTTTTCCCAAATGATGTCCCCGTCATCTAGCAGAGTATGGATGACAACCACGGACTATTCTAGACAGTCCAGTGGAACGCTAGTAGGCTCGCAAGCTGTAGGTTTTGTGAACGATGTGTTCACCCGGTGTACTCTAAACCATAACGATCATGCAGACTTGGAGCCTAAACCTTGGCGATCATGCAGACTTGGTGCCAAAACCCTGGCGACTATGCGAACTTAGTGTCTGTTGTATAAACCATGGCGACTATGCAGACTTAGTGCCTAAACCCTGGTGACTATGCGGACTTAGTGCCTATTGTATAAATCCTGGCGACTATGCAGACTTAGTGCCTAAACCCCGGTGACGATGGACTTCGTGCCGATTCCTTAGGATGATCCTTAGGAATGAATGAACGAGGAATAGTTGATTCTTAGGGTAGATCCTTAAGAGTAAAGAAGATAATGTGGATGAGTAATTGGGTTGATTGTTTGATGTTTAAACATAATAATTATATTATTGTGGGTTGAAAACCATATGTACTCACCAGGTTTCCCAACCTGACCCACTCAAGCTTATTTGTATCACAGGTGTCAATATGAAGCTACTTTACACTGAGAGATTTAAAAGAGATGTAGATCACTTGTGTAAATGAATGTAAGTTCTGTTTATGCTTATGTTTCTGTATTGACGATGACATCCCAAATGTTTTAAAATGAATAAAAATACATTTCTTCGGAAATGCTTTGATAATGTATTTATCATGTTTTACTGGGAACTAATTCCGCAACATTTTTATTAAAAGAAGTACTCTGATTTTTATAAAGCATAAACAAAATCGGTCTTTTCTGGCCGTGAAAATGGGGATGTCACAGTTGGTATCAGAGCATTAGTTTAAGCGAACTAGGAATAAGGATTTATTTCTAGACTTAAACTTAGAATGCTAAGCGATTATCGTGAGGAGTGTGTCTAATATATTTTAGGAAGTACACCTGAATAGACACAGGCACTAGCTCATTTAGGGAAGATGTCTAAATTGCTTTTATGTGCTTAATAATTTGTGATCCTTTATGCTATCGTTTGATCGGATCTATGGTCTGTTGCCGACCGGATCTGGAAATTTTATGTGTTCAGATTTCTAAACGTTTAATTACGATATTAGAACTGGCATATAATATTTTTTGAAGTAATAAGGAGGAAGACGCGTATAAACCTTCCTCTGTCTATATTCTCGTCTCGATACACCAAACAACATCTTTGGTGTGCAAAACATCATGGTGAAGACTCGTAGTGAATTGAGTAAATGGAGGAAATGAGAAGGTTTACGATACTGAGTGGTACCTATCAGAAGATATCGTAAGAGTGATATCTTGCCTTTAGAACACGTCTAAGAAATAATATGTCTAGTACGGGAGAAGTACACTTTCGATTAGCAGAAAGAAAGATTTTTTGTATAATCCATGAAGTTATCCCATCGTCTGACATTTCCATCACCAACCGAGTTGAAGCAGAATTGATGATTGAAGATACGTATGGAAGAAGTCCTAGTAGAGTCTATGGGAAATTTTATGATTGTTTGGACACATTTTTATGTGTTAAAATTGTTTTTGTGATAGTAACTTGGAAAGCTGCGAGACAATACTTGGGATGAGTATGAGTAGGTGTGAATGGTAGTAGAGGCCTATACTACCGGAAGCACAGGACTCACACTTGGATCAGGGAAAGTCACAAGGTTACCAAGGAGCTAGTAATCGATTTCGTTTTATTCAAGTATGTCGTTACCATCGTTTCGGTAATGACTAAGAAGATGATTGTTATTCCGACCCTAGTGGTCATATCAAATTGAGTCCAACTACGCTGAGTATGTTATGTGGTTCAGAGAATCAAGTTCGATGTAGCATCTGACTTAAAACGGAAGATTGAAATAAAAAGCGATCAGTAGAGGTATTGCGAAAAGTTGCTTGTAGCTAGAAATGCTACCTTTTAAGATGAGATTAGAACATGAAGGAAAGTATAGTCTGTTCTGGAATACTCTAAGAGACCTGAGTCTAAGCATTGCAGCATACGATGATACGTCATTGGAATATGACACATCGCTCCATTTTAGTAATAAAATAACTTATCTTAGGCTTGTTAAGAAAAAGAAGCAGTCTCCAGTAAGGATCGAGATTGTGACTTGAAGGTCATAATTTGGAGTCTAACGTGAGATAGGGAGCAAGTGTAAGATCGAGCACCGCCTGCAATCAGGAAGTCTTAGAGTTAGATATTCGTTCGAAGAAACATCAAAGTTACGATTATCACTTAGGATGAAGAGATAACGAATGGAGTCATCATGTGATCCCTGTTTCGTTGATGATTCCGGGACGTAATCATCCTAAGGGGGAGATAATTGTAACGCCCATAGATCCGAGCTAGTCAATTTAGAGATAATAGGGGTCGAAAACGACTTTTTGACAAAATATTATTTAGAATAAATAATCTTAACCAAGTTGTAGAATACGTCTCAAGGGTTCCGTACATATAAAGAACGTTGAAATCCGAGTTATAACGAAGAAGTTATGGTACATCGAAGTTTTATGACAAAACCGGCACGACACCGGGAGACGTAAATAGTGAATTTACGATGGAGGACTTTTTAGCCTTAGAAATCTAAACAAAAGTTGTAGTATACGTTAAACCGAGAACATACAAAAAAAGAACGCCCAAATCTGACTTCGTATGAGGAAGTTATGAATTTTCTAAGATTTAGCTTAGTAGTGCACAGCCCGAAACTCGAATTTTAGATCGAACGGTTTTTGGCCTACGCGACCTAAATCAGAATTGAAGATCTCATTAATAGGAACTCAACGGTAAAAAAGACAGACGAAAACAGAGTCTGTATGTAGAAGTTATGAATTTTACGCGTACATTTAACAGTATAATATCCTCGTACTGTTAAATTTAAGATCAGTCGAGAATTAGCCGACGGAGTCAAAATGAACGTTGTAGATCTTATTTTTACCTACGTTTGGATATAAAGAACGTCAAAAACGGAGGTCGTATGTGAAAGTTACGGATTTTAGAAGTCGGAAGTGTGTTGTACGAAAATGGGTGATGTGGCACAATGTTGGCCATTGCTTTCTCCCCAAGTCTTGCCACTAGATGGTGACATGTGGCACCAAGTTCAGCCATTTTTCACCCTATAAATAGAACCTCTCCCACCCTCATTTTCTTCACACCTTTCCCATTCTTTCTTCTCTTTACTCTCTCTCTAGAACCTCTCTCTAGCCCCGAAACCCCCCGAAAAGCCTAGGGAACCTCCCTAGCACGAGGCGGAGGCCCCGGAGTGCTCGACGGCTCCGAGAAGAAGAGCTTTTCGGCTCGGGAATGCTGCTCCAAGCAAAGCCCGGTTTTCTATAAAACCCGCTGTAAGTGAGCTACGTCTACGCTATTTTTAATATAGCTTTTATTTAATTATAGTAACGTTATTAGGAACTTATAATAAGTACTTGGGCTATTATTATGGGTTATATAAGTATTGTTTAACGCTTATATAATAGTAATAATAGCTAGACTATTAATTAGTCTCGGCGAATAATAGACTAAACTCTAGTGGTAATAATACTAGGTTTCGTCGAAGGAAATTATTTTTTTTAAGAAGCGAAGCGCTGTCTGAGTTCGGAATCACCACCTTTTCAAGTGAGTGCATAGTTACTTTCATCTTACACATAGATATGAAGTATTTTATATAAATTACGTGCTATGATGTGTTCACCCGGTGTACTCTAAACCCTAACGATCATGCAGACTTGGAGCCTAAACCATGGCGATCATGCAGACTTGGTGCCAAAACCCTGGCGACTATGCGGACTTAGTGCCTATTGTATAAACCATGGTGACTATGCAGACTTAGTGCCTAAGCCCTGGTGACTATGCGGACTTAGTGCCTATTGTATAAATCCTGGCGACTATGCAGACTTAGTGCCTAAACCCGGTGACGATGGACTTCGTGCCGATTCCTTAGGATGATCCTTAGGAATGAATGAACGATGAATAGTTGATTCTTAGGGTAGATCCTTAAGAGTAAAGAAGATAATGAGGATGGGTAATTGGGTTGATTGTTTGATGTTTAAACATAATAATTATATTATTGTGGGTTGAAAACCCTATGTACTCACCAGGTTTCCCAATCTGACCCACTCAAGCTTATTTGTATCACAGGTGTCAATATGAAGCTACTTTACACTGAGAGATTTAAAAGAGATGTAGATCACTAGTGTAAATGAATGTAAGTTCTGTTTATGCTTATGTTTCTGTATTGACAATGACATCCTAAATGTTTTAAAATGAATAAAAATACATTTCTTCGGAAATGCTTTGATAATGTATTTATCATGTTTTACTGGGAACTAATTCCGAAACATTTTTATTAAAAGAAGTACTCTGATTTTTATAAAGCATAAACAAAATCGGTCTTTTCTGGCTGTGAAAATGGGGATGTCACAAGACTCACCTCTCGAATGTTGAACTAACAAGCTAAGATCAAATATCATTCCTGCTGTTCCAACTCAACTGCCTATAATCATCATGTAATTAACTTGTCACGATCCCGGAACACCATAAATACCCTCAAAGTCAACCCTGGTCAAAGTCAAGGTCAACAGTCTCATCGAGTTACCCAAGTAACTTTTCAACTCGCCGAGTCACTTATGTAACTCGTCGAGTTCCTCAATGTCCAGAAGACCGAAAACCCATGCAGACCGAAAAATCTAATCTTTCACCGAAATCACCCCGACTCTCAAAAATGGGTAAACCCTACCCGACTCGTCGAGTCAGCTAAGGGACTCGACGAGTTCCTTCAATCCCTTTCATGTTTAACCCTTTTCAGTGGGATCTAAGGTCCCAAACTTCAGATCCAACCTCCCCTAGTGCAGATACCATGTAAAGTTGCAAACTTTACGTGCATGCAAGGCCCTCAAAGGCTATAACATCAAAACTAAGCTTCCTACAATGTCTTAGTGCATGGAAAGGGGCTAAACTACATAAAGTGAGCAACTTTATGTCATTGGGGGCCTAAAGAGGTCTAGATCTGGAACCATATCCTTGTGATAAGTTTAGATCTGAGTTTGACTCCATTTTGCACCAACAATGGTCATTTACTTCCAAGAAAAGGGATCTAAGCAACTAGAGATCAAGGTAACGACTTTATACCTCAAGATGATGGCCAATACAGAGTAGATGTCAGATCTACTGCTTCTCTCCTTGCTCCTTCTTCTTCAAGCTCTAAAATCCTTCAAAAATACCCCAAAATTTCTCACAAAAGCTCTTTCTCTCACTTAAGAAGGTGCAAGGTCGAACTAGGGTTTTCTATGGCTAATAGGGTGATAAGGGAGGCCACAAGAGGCGGATTATGTTCTTTAAATAGGGTGCAAATCCTAAAAATTAGGGTTTCTCTTTACAGCTCCTACTCTTCGAGTCGGGGCCTTCTGACTCGTCGAGTAGAACCCAAATCCCGCGTCCCTATAATAGTCTCTACTCGACGAGTTGGAGCTCCCCAGCTCGCCGAGTCCATGCACAAAACCCTAAAAATTAGATAAATTAAATAATACATGGCACATGTGTTACAACTAGTAATCATAATGCAACGTGGCTATGTGAGAATTGGAACTAACTAACAAGAGAAGACTATTTTAACGTATCAGTTTGATCTTGATATGTAGAAACGGAATAAACACAACGTAGTGAGTTCGATGCGGAACAAATTGGTTTCGAGCATAACTTCATATATTTTTTACAAAATTGGTCCCTTAAGTTTATAGTAATGTCAAGAAACTAGAAAAGACATAAAAATAGTAAAATCGTCATTTTTTAGGCGATTAACGAAGATTTATCAAGGGTAACACGCTAAGGGACCAAAACATATGGATTGGCCATCCATAAAAACCAATGATGTCAAATTTTCAAAATCAAGACCAAACCTCCTTAAAGATTTATGTCACATGGACCAAAAGGAAAATTTACTTTAATAATTACCTTAATCCTGTACTTTATAAATGAGTAAAGTTGGGTTTTCTTTATTTGTATGAGTCAGCTGAAACTCCTATTGAAAAAAAAAAAATACTTAAAAACCGAAACATGTTTTGTAAAATCGGTCGAAATTTCATCAGACAATGTTTTAAAGCATATAACATCTGTAAATCGATTTATTAAAGGATGATGTAATTAAATATTAACCAAGTTTTATATTTGCTCAAATCAGGCATATCAATTATCAATTATTTTCTAAGAGTTTTAACCACTTAATTTCCAATATTGTTTCATTGTAGTGAAATTTTGTATATATTTATTATATTTGTATTTAAATGTTTTGAAATTTGATACTCTTTTACTAGCTTATTGAAACAATTTTATCCTCCCTAATAAATGAAAATAATTTTGCCACATGTCACACTCTCATTAACTTGGACACATATCATTTTTTGGTATTTTTGAATAAATGTTTTTTCCATTTGTCATTTTCTCATTTTTTTTTATCTTTTCTTAATTAACACATCATATTTACATCTCAATTAATATTTGCCTTAATTGAAAATAACAAATAAATTTCAATATTACAACTCATATAGTATTTAATATGTTTCCTTTTAAATTCAAATTTAAAATTTAAAATTTAAATAAATTTTTGTTTAAACCTTCATGTTTAATTTTTTTGTTTTATCCAACCCGTATAACATACAGGTATTACAACTAATTCAATAATATTCTTAGTTTGTAACAATGTTCAAACAATAACAGGACTATATTAGTAACCAATACCCAAGTTTCTTTATTGTTTAATTTATGTAAAATTTTGTTGTAGTGATACTAGTACTAATATTAGTACTAATATTGAAGTTCGTTGTAGTGAGTATAATATGAATAGACTTTTGACATGTAATGACATTGTTTATGGTAAATTAAAATTTTGGATTTGAAAACTTATTTTAGAATATCAAATGAATTACATTAAATAGAAAAACAAAAAAAAATGTTTGTCGGTTGATTAAATCCTTTTCATTTCTCTTTACCAATGTATTTAATTTTTAACTTGTGACTGTCGAGCTATGAAGTCAGATAATTATCGGAGTTTCATGACCTAATTACAACGATCAGGAAATGGACTCCTGCTATTGGGCTTGACTTATATCCAATTTTAGGTCTGATTTGTTTTTATCATGTAGATCTCATGTAACATATAAATATATTATGAAATCAATAAAAACAAACATGGTGTTGTTATATGTACCCTCATTCACTCACATAAATTGTCAAATCATGAAGGATATGCAAACACTATTACACTCACAAAAGGGGTACAATACACAATTTGGGAAGGAGAGAGGATGGGGGCGTACGTAAAGAATTTCCTAAGAAATATCTTTAGTTCGATCAGAACAATTACCTAATTGTGTTAGCCATGTAAACAATGTGGTTTTTATTTTTATTTTTCTCGCTCTTAAATTGTGTTTTTGTATGTTACTTGTACACCTAATGGTTACTATGTTCAATATATTTTTTACCACGTCCACTAAAGTTGTTTTTGTACAAGATGGAATTTGTAGTTATGTCAAAAACCTTCTTTCAATCAAACATCAAAAAGTTATTTAAAATACTTGGGCATGGTACGAAAATACAATTCTCTATTAGTAGATGTATTATGTTTAACTTTTCAATGTGAGAATTCTTTGAGTTGCTTCGTTTAATTTATATTTTGTTTAGATGCTAGCAAACAAAGTTGTGTTTTTTGTATATTGCTACTTAGACTATGTTTGTTTGATGCAACAAGATTGGACCGGAAGGATTGAATTGGATTGGATGAAACTAAACAAACCTTTTAAAACTATTTTGGATGGTATATATCAATATATGGATGATAATGACATATGTCTATTGCAATAAATAAGAGATCAAACTATGAATCCATGTCTCATGCATTTTGTTTTATATTATCTAATTGAGACATCATTGTAATTTTTGTCTTACTAACATCAGTCACGGTCTCAATTCAGTGCATGTCAAACATGATATACTAGGACTCGTAAGGGCCTCATGTCAAACATGATATCCTAGGACTCGTAACGGCCTCAGTGGTATTCATTAGTGGTATGCATTAGATGAAATCGTACGACATGAAATGAAAGATCCAAAAGTAGATGAAAAGCATGAGTAATAAATATTTCAATAAGTTTTGTACTTGTTTGCTTTTGAACACATCAAATGTCGATTCCCTTGGGTACTTAAAGCACATCAACCTTTAGATGATTTATAATACTAAAACAATGAAAAATAATGTTCAAAGATTCTTATTTCTTTTGTAGTAACTTTGTGTTAGGTTAATCAGATTTATGAGTGCATGGGTATTTTGGGAAAACCCTTTTTATTTTAAGTATTTGATTTAGATTAGGAAGTTGTCTGCTTGCTTAACAAGTATTACGTATTGGTATAGGTTACTGCTTTCATTAGTATAAATAAGGACATATATTCGTTAGTTTAGAGAGATCTATAGCAATAAAATCTTTTGTCATAGTTTTTCTTGTTCCTCATTTGTTTGGTCTTGGGAATCAAGGTATTACCAGTTTAATACCTTACACTTGGTATTAGAGCCTAGGGCTCGTGAAGACCTAGGGCGGTCGGTTTGAGAGTCGGTTTCAAGAAAGTGTAGTCATTTGCTGTGGGACAGACGCAGCGGGAACTTGGTTCGGTTTAAGGGGGTGTGGATTGTTTTTGAGCACGTTGAAGCATCTCAACAAGAACCCCGATTTTTTTTGATTGGGCTTGTGCTAAGGTAACGAAAGACTAACCGGAGGCGCGAAATAAACGAACGGGAAGACGTAAAGCGGGTGGCTTTGATTCGGTTCCTTTTGTGGGTGACGGAAGACGGTAAATGTGGTTGTGACCTTGTCTTGTTGTTCGGTGGAAGATTGCTCTCGGAACAAGCTTGATTAAAGAGATCGGGGTTGTCAAAAGAGAGAATAGGATGTTGATAGTTAAAGAAGGAGTTTCGATGACGTATCAAGTTCCGGCTTTGACTCCAACGAATTATCCGGTATGGGGAATCAAAGTCAAGTTGATTATGGATGCACACGACATATGCGAGAAGGTTGAACTGAGGGAGTTCAGTGGAAGAATCTCTCAAAATATGATTGATCGATAAAGGTATGGTTGTCAAGACACGAAGTGAATGGACAAACTACATGGTGTGAACATTATGGCGTTGGAGTTCAAATCGAGTGGCTTTGGATGTGGCCAAGGAAGAGGTCATTGATCTGGGAGAGTCTAGATGGTAATGAACATATCAAACGAGATGCCATGGTAAATGTTATGTGTGTTATAAACAATCAAAAGGATATGGAGGAATTTGGATGTAACACCCAGAATCAGAAAGACCAAGAAAGGAAAGAAAAGCCCTAAGTCGAAAGAGTCAACTCGTCGAGTCCAAGGAAGAACTCGACTAGTCGGAGCGGGCTCCTTGTGGAAGATTAAGTGACCGACTCGACGAGTCGGCGAGTGGACTCGACGAGTCTGGTCTGGGTTGGGAAACCCTAATTCCGGGACTTGGCACCCTATTTAAGCATCTTATTATCTTCCCTAAGGTTCATTTACGGCCTCTCTCGTCCAGAACCCAAAACCCTAGCCACCCAACTCCATTGTTTGAGCTTTTGAGAAGATTAAGGGCCTTTAGAGTGCATCTTGGAGGCTTGGAGAGAAAGGAGCAAGGAAGGAAGAGTAGATCTAGCCTCCATATCGACTTGGAAACTGTTAGGAGGTAAAAAGTCTGAACCTTGAGCTTTTAATTGATAGATCCCCTTTCTAGCTTGCCTTTTGTCACAATTGGATCATTTCCAAGTAGAATCCGAGTATTAAGCCTTTGAGGATGGATTGGACAACAGATCTGGACACTCTTGAGCTTTAGAAGCTCAAAGTTGTTGGCTTTATCCAGCTAAGGTCCCATTTCATGACCTAGGCCTTCATTGTAGCTTGGATTAAGTGTTCTAGCCTCATAGCACCTTGCATGCACATAAAGTTAGCAACTTTACGTGCAATACTAGCATCAGGAGCCAGATCTATGAGTTGGAAGTGTTGGAATGGACTGTAATAGACAGAATAGAGATGTCACAAGGTGGACTCGGCGAGTTAGTTCATGGACTCGGCAAGTCGGGTCGCAAACCCAAACCCTTATGTTTATAATTCGGATCAGTGAGTGAAGTTAGTAAAGGATTCAGCCAGACTGGGTCCGTATTGGACATGAAGATCATAGTACTCGACGAGTTCGATGAGGAACTCGGTGAGTCCAAGACAATCTTCTTAGTTATGAAGATGAACTCGACGAGTTGTTCATACAACTCGGCGAGTCAAAGCCTAGACATTCATGCTATGATGATGAACTCGACGAGTTCAAGGATGAACTCGGCGAGTCGGTTGAAGATAGTCCCGAAGTGTTAGATGAAGGAGAACTCGTCGAGTTCTCTCTAGACTCGACGAGTGGAGTTGGGGTTGTTTTGGGATTTGAGGAACATGGACTCGGCGAGTTGGCAGAACAACTCGACGAGTCGAGTCAACTGGAAGGTTGACTTTGACCAGGACTTTGACCTTGAGAAGGACTTGACCAGAGTCGACCTAGTTGGCTTCTGGGGGACAGTTTAGGCTAAGTGTTATTATTGGTATTGATAGCTCAGGGAGCTAGAGGAGCAGCATTCGGAGAGTTGTCGGTCAGCAGCCAGAGGGTTATCGGCCGAGTTCAGTAGTTCAGGTGAGTTTCCTTTCCAGTAGGAACGGGTCTACGGCCACAATGCCAGCCCGTTTAGTTAGCAGTAGTTCCAGACTTCGGTCCGTTGCAGTAGTTCAGTGTGCTTGAGGTCTTTGTGATTCAAACATGTCTTGTGTTATGTGTTACGTGTTGGATTAGTGTCTAAGTCCATAACTATATTTGGTATGTACTTGACCCGACTCGGCATGGTCCATTTGGGTTGCATGGCATCATGCATTTGGATAGACTAATATGAGAGAAATAATACTTAAGGTTTATTAATATATTATAAGTTCTAATATATTAATAAAGATTATTTAATTAGTATTGATCAAGATTTAGTTTGGAATTAATTAAGTGATCAAAAGAAGACTAATTAAATATATGGGTTGATTGTGTAAATCATCCATACTTGTATAGTGGGCTAATGCTTCATGGATTATCAAGTTGGGCTAAAACCCATAGGATGGTCCATGGGTGCTCCATGGTGTATTTGAACCCATGGATCCAAGGAAATGGAAAGCCATGACAATTAGGGTTTACCCTAATTGTGACACTATATAAAGATCATATCATTGGGAAAATCGGCCACTAGAGTATGAACATGAGGGCTAGCCGATTTTCATGAAGTGTGTATTTCTCTCTAAGTTATTCCAAAAGCATATGATGTTGTGTGAACCATTTGAGGTGTCACACTTGGGGCACTAGGCTCTCGAGCTTCATGGAGTCATTCTACATCAAAGAGGTATGTATTCTAACTTGTTATATTTCATATGAATCAAAGTTTTTGTATGCTAGTTAGTAGAATACCTTGGATATTCATATTTGCATGTATAATAGAGAAAACATAGATCCAAGGTATTTAGGGTTGCATGTATACTTAGGAGTGTTAGAATGCTCAAAACCCAACAGTGGTATCAGAGCCTAGGCTTGTTTTCTTGTTATACTTTCAAAAATGGCTGAAAAATCGAATTTTGTTGCTGTCTGAACAGCAGACTCGCCGAGTCCATGAAGGGACTCGACGAGTCCAAGGCAAAATGCATCCAACTCGCCGAGTTGGTTCATGCACTCGACGAGTTGGACCCCCAGACAGCATATATTCGACTGTTTTGGCTGGAATTGGACTAGGAACATTACCCTAAGCTGTTTTTGACCTTATAAACTTGGTTTTGATGTGGTAATGTTCATGCTAATCCAATTTCAAAGATAATTGTCAATAGATTCATGTTTTGTGTTGGTTTAAAAGTTATGCTAATTAGATGAAAAAGTTTGATGTGAATTATCGTTGTTCATATGAGTTGCTTAGATTAATAGAAAAAGTTAATTGATTAGGTGTCTTTAATCCATTTTAATCTAAGAGTTGATTCTAAAATGTGTTTGTGTAACTTGTCCTCAAGTTACATGAAAGGTCACATTTAAGTTTCTTAAAACTCATAAAAGTTGGCAAAGGTTACAAAATGAAGAGTCTTGTCCTCATTAAATGGTTTTATGACTCCATAACTTGTCCTCAAGTTATGGAGGTTCAAGAGTCACTTCATTGAATAATAAAAATGTGTAACCTTAATTAGTTCCATAGGTTACAAAAGAAGAAGAGTTACATTCTTTAATAGTTTAAAGTCTTCCATAACTTGTCCCCAAGTTATGGAACTTGAAGAGTTTTAATTAAAACTACTTTAAATACATAAGTTATGGAATTAAATGGTTTTGAATATTTTCAAAACTTGCCCTCAAGTTTTGGAATTTGTAAAGTTTCTCTCATGAATACTTTAATTCCAAGTTAAGCCCTTAGAATTTTAAAAGTTAAAATTCAACCCTTATACTTTATAATATTATAAGTTAATAATATATATATATATATATATATATATATATATATATATATATGTGTGTGTGTGTGTGTGTGTGTGTATAAGAGCAAGTCAGTCTTACCATTAGTAGGCCTCATTCACGAAGCCGGTCTATAAGGGGGGTATAAGGTTGTTGCCTATAAAATGGCAGCTTAATGGGTGTCCACTCTCACCCACCGCTTCCTTGACTGGTGGAGGGTCGTTAGCCGAACAGGTAGGACAAGCACTATAATTCTCCCTTCATTAAAAGTATTTATTGATAAATACTAAGTAACTAAACCTTTTATTAATTCCCAATCTTAGCTACTTAGGAAAATGTGAATAAGGTGCTAATCCATGAAATTACACTTTGCACTTTGTTTAAACCGTTAGTGGAGCGTGTGTGGTTAATCGGCACTCTAACCTAGATTTAACAAGGTAGGCAAAGGGTAACTTAATATTTATCATAGTATCGGTGGAGCTCGTGTGGTTAACCGGCACATCGATTGAGGGGTAAATATTAAGGGTACCAAGTTTATTTGCATGGTTACTTCACACCTTGTTTTGTGATCCTCGGCATCCCAATCACAAAACCTGAAGGGCACACTCGAGATTGAAACATGCTATTGAAAAAGTTCAATGAATCTCAAAAGATCTAGGAGTTTCAAAACCAACTAAAACCTAATAATACATTTCGTTTTTCGTGGTGGAAATTGGTGAATCGTCATTCACCTACCTTCAAATATTTTATAGCCTGGATTACGGCATCCCTCTTCCAAGTTATAAAATATTGTGTTGGGTCCTAGCCCTAATATTTCATATTGGGTGTTATATTAAGGACTTTAAATCAACTATCTTGAATATCTCCCAAAAGATGTCTAGCTCAGACATCTATGATCGTCCCAAATCTCTTGGAACTTTACTTCCTCCACCTCCTCCAATTATTCTCCCTAACCCACAAGTTCAAGGTCACTCAAGCCCTAATGGCAAGAAAGGTCTATGTGTGATCACATCTTGGAGATGAAGTCACATATTGACAAGCCGGGAGAGTTGGGTGTCAAAGTCTTGAGAAAGTTGGATGTTCAATCACTTTCTAAGTCACATAGTGAGTTCCTTTGGGACTACTATGAAACAGACTATGACATGAACCTTAATGATCATATCTATTTGCTTGGTGCTACTGAATCAACAATGATTCGGAGGACTAGGAAAGCAAATTTGATTAGAAGATCAACTTCCATGGACTTTTAAAATGGTAACATTGGATATCCAGAAAAGCTTTCGCTTCCCAATGGAAAGGGATTGGCCATAGTCAACTCGGTTGACCAAATGGTAAAGAGAAAGTCAAGTCTGTGATAGTCCAGTACACCATTCCCAAAGAGTCCATATGTTTCTCTTGCCAAAAGGAAGGGGCATTGATTGCGAAGCTGCCTATTTACCTGAAAGATCATAAGGTTGATCAAGTCAAGAAGTTTGACTCTACTTTAGGTAAAGTCCACTATCTAATTCTGTTAAGTTTCTATTATGAGATTCTTGTTACATGATGTGACTGGGTCACATGTTGATGTTTTAAGAATCAAAGAAATGTGAAGAAACTTAAAGGAAGTATATGCTGATTCTGATCACGAAGATAGATTTCGATCGCATGGTTCGGTGATCAGAATTTTTGAGCTACTGCTTAAGAGTTGTGATAGATTGGTTAGGATTAGATAACAACATAGTTTTCATATGCATTTGCATTGTAAGGATAAGTTTTTCTGCAAGTTTTAAATAAAAAGAAAATTTTGTTTTATTTATTTTTATATATATCCTTACAGTAGCATTTGTGGAAAATTGTTGTTTATATGATTCCATTGATAGCAACATCACAATATGAAATTGATTCTTTCATTTGTGGTAGTGTCTAAATTTACCAAATAAGGAAAGACTCTCATCACCCAAGTTCTCAATTGGACCGAAACTTAGAATCATGCAAGTTGTATAGTATGATGAATGAGAACTTTCAGCTTTGGAAAATTAAGACTAATTCCTTGTTCACATGTATATGTGAGTCAAGTAAAGGACTAAAGGGATCGAGTACATATTCTTGTGCACTGGTCAAGTCCACCACAAAGATCGATAAGACTATTCGTCATGATTTACTAAAGCTTAGTAAATATGGTTATACTTATAAGTTTAAGTATAATTCTGAAGCATTGGAAAAGTCTCGATGTATGGCAGAACGAATGAGAAGAATCAAATTAGGCAGAAACATAAAAGTTTCTCAAAGTTGAAAAGATGGGAGAGTACTTTAGTATCATGTTTTGTGATCATCTTAATGATTAAAGAACCATATCACAATTGGTCTTCTAAGGACATCTTAGTGCATTTTTATGGCTAAGAAGAGGAGTCATGAATTGTTGAAATGATTAAATCAAGAAGATGAGTCATACCTCGTTCCAAAACAATTCTTAGAGTCATACTCCAAGATTGTAATTTGAGTGACACATCTTAAAGAAGGATTATTAACACTTGTCAAATGTAAGAGTAAAAGTGTCCTACTCTTGTACATTTGAAATTGGTAAGTTGTGATGTTTTGGATAAAACAAAGACCAACTAAGGCCAATTGTGTGAAGTGTTTGTCTTGATAAAGAATCCAAACTATCTCTTGAATATTTGAATATTTAACACTAGAACACGACGTGAGGTTTATAACCTATCGTGTTGACATATTTCTATTTCTGTGCCCATTCCAGTTAAAGTTGGCTTTGCATATGAGTTCTTAGAGTTCTCAGTTGGTTTCATAACAACTTGGAAGCAATGGCAGGCCCTTGAGCTGCCAGGTGGTAAGAAATTAAGATTGAGTTTAGTCCATATGTGTTTGGATTTGTCATTATCCTTGTCTTGTGACTATGGTTTTGACGATTCACATGGATAAGAACACATACACCATAAAATCTAAGGGTCATAAGGTTTCTATCCGATTCATGAAAATGATGGTGAGGAAACACTTCCACCAAGTAGATTTGAAGCAGATGGAAAAAGGTCTAAACAATTGAGACTATGATTACGGCATCCCTTTTCATAGTTCTGAAACTGTTTAGACACACATGCATGCTATCTAAGGAAAGGTGTATGATTTTGATAAAGTTTTTATCAAAGCATCTCGTATCAGAAGTCTGAACTTTGGTAAGAAAGTCAATAAAGTATTGATTTCTAGAAGTCCAGCTGATTTCTAAGTACATGTCAAAGCTAGTGGGAGCATAAGTGTTATGCTAATAATCATCATGTTAGTGGGAGCATGATAATTATGATAAAGGTTGCAAGTTAGCAATGTTAATTATAGAAAACAAAAGTTTCAATTCGTGGAGTTGCAGGGGTTGAAAAGTTGTTTTGCTATAATTAAGGGAGAGGAAATTATACTTCATTTTAATTCTAAAATCTTAGATTGAGGTTTTAATCATCTTTAGTCAAGGATATATATGGATTTTGTGTTGGAATGACTCAACATAAGGAAATTCTATATACGGGTCTATTATTTGCATTCTAAAATTTGATTATGATTACGGCATCCCTTTTCATAATCTGAATTATGAGAACTTGGCAAATAGAAATATTTTAGCAAAAGGACTGGTCTAGTATCATGTCTTTATGTGAGACATCATGAATCATGTCCCATATGCTTCGGATATAGGATCGATTGCATGTGCTATAATATTCATCCTTTCTAAAATTTTCCAAATGCCTAGGGCATTAAGAAGGGAAAAGGTTTAGAATTGGATATAACTAAAAGGATTAAGCAATTGTCGAGGACAATCTAAGGTTTACCAAAGATTGGTTGCTCAGGGACAGTTGGAAGTATAGTGCTAATTTTGGAAGGACCATATTGACATATTCTGAAAAGAGGCATCTCTTGTTCAGAAGTGATAGTCAAAATGAGAATATGGAGTTGTCTCCATAGGTGGAAGTTATCTGTGTAAGATTAAAAAACTTAATGCAAGAAGCATGTTCAAAGCAATGTACTTTGAATATGAGACTTAGTTTCCATGGAGTTGATCTCCATTGGAATACCTTATATTGACTGTTGACAAGTCTTTGTGACTTTGTACATATTCATTACAGGAGGGTCAGTGCATATAAGTTTAAAATCTAAACAGATTTCAATAAATGATAGGAATTTGAAATTCTCACATTTTTCGATAAGGATTTGGGAGTGTAAAATTAGAATCATTGAAATTATGTTCAATTGGTTTATTTCACAAACTAAGGATCATAGAAAACATAGAGTGCATACTTGGTGTATGGCAAAGCTATTGTTTTGAAAAACATATTGTACTTGCTTGGAGCATGGGACAACTAGTGTTTTTTAATTCAAGTATAAAGTTGATAAAACCGAAATAATGACTAATGAGTAATCAGTATGGTGATAAATAAAAGTGTCTTATTTATATTCATAGGTTTTAATACCATATTGGATTCAATTATTCTTGCGTTTCAATTTGCATGTTTTGACTTCCAGAATAAACTAGGTTATTCTTCCCGAATGACTAAGTTATTCAAACTATCCACAGTCGGTCATATGTTGGAAGTAGATATGAATCAAGACTGTCATGGGTTGGCTTGTAGAGGTCTAAGATGTTGGACAAAGCGGTGCTACAACACTCATGAGTGCTCATTTGAATCACTTCATGGATTTTATCACGAGTGATCATGAGACGATAATATCTTATATTCTTAAAACCTAAAGATATGAGTCGTTACTATGAGTTGGTTATACATTGATTGCACGAAACCGCATTGGTAACTCGATGTTATAAAACGTGCCATTGTGTATGATTCAACAAGTAGTAGAACAAGCCATATGAGTTGAAGTTTATCCATTCCTTTTACCTTCGGGATAAAAGCGATATATGTGGGCCCCTCGATGATTTAGCGATGAAACATGTGAGTGCTTGGCCAAGCTAGGACTGATTTGATTTGTTCAATCAGTCAGTCGTCATAAATCGGAAATCAGGAAACAACAAATGGACAGAGAGAATGATTGATAATCCATGTCTCAGTCCATATGATATCTAGAATGGAGGAATATATGATCCCTTATCTAATGGACAAGTCATTGACAAAGGTCAGAGTGCATCGACGAGGTCTGAGTTCGACAACAGCTTTTGAGAGCTACGATTGCCAGTTAGGTTTTGAAGTCATACTCAATAATAGTTTTAGACTTATCCAAGTGGGAGACTGTTGGATTAGTGTCTAAGTCCATAACTATATTTGGTATTTACTTGACCCGACTCGGCATGGTCCATTTGGGTTGCATGGCATCATGCATTTGGATAGACTAATATGAGAGAAATAATACTTAAGGTTTATTAATATATTATAAGTTCTAATATATTAACAAAGATTATTTAATTAGTGTTGGGTCAAAATATGGTTTATACTTTGCTTTTCTAAGAAAATGTACTTTTCCGTAATTTTGTGGCTGTGTACGGCCGCACACCCTGTGTACGGCCGTACACAGGGTGTGCGTCTGTACACACGTGTACGACTGGTGTCTCATATATATAGGGTGAGGAGTCATGTGAGTGTAAGGCTAGAGAAGGAGAGCATATTGTAGAGAGAGAAACAAGAGAGAAAGAAGAGTGTGTGTTAGTGTGTGTGAATCTTGTATTTGGATCTCCATTCTAATCATCAAATAATACAAGATTCATCATCTTCTTCTTCTCCTTCTATTCTTCATTTGATCTGGCATCATCAATTTGCATGTTTTGACTTCCAGAATAAACTAGGTTATTCTTCCCGAATGACTAAGTTATTCAAACTATCCACAGTCGGTCATATGTTGGAAGTAGATATGAATCAAGACTGTCATGGGTTGGCTTGTAGAGGTCTAAGATGTTGGACAAAGCGGTGCTACAACACTCATGAGTGCTCATTTGAATCACTTCATGGATTTTATCACGAGTGATCATGAGACGATAATATCTTATATTCTTAAAACCTAAAGATATGAGTCGTTACTATGAGTTGGTTATACATTGATTGCACGAAACCGCATTGGTAACTCGATGTTATAAAACGTGCCATTGTGTATGATTCAACAAGTAGTAGAACAATCCATATGAGTCGAAGTTTATCCATTCCTTTTACCTTCGGGATAAAAGCGATATATGTGGGCCCCTCGATGATTTAGCGATGAAACATGTGAGTGCTTGGCCAAGCTAGGACTGATTTGATTTGTTCAATCAGTCAGTCGTCATAAATCGGAAATCAGGAAACAACAAATGGACAGAGAGAATGATTGATAATCCATGTCTCAGTCCATATGATATCTAGAATGGAGGAATATATGATCCCTTATCTAATGGACAAGTCATTGACAAAGGTCAGAGTGCATCGACGAGGTCTGAGTTCGACAACAGCTTTTGAGAGCTACGATTGCCAGTTAGGTTTTGAAGTCATACTCAATAATAGTTTTAGACTTATCCAAGTGGGAGACTGTTGGATTAGTGTCTAAGTCCATAACTATATTTGGTATTTACTTGACCCGACTCGGCATGGTCCATTTGGGTTGCATGGCATCATGCATTTGGATATACTAATATGAGAGAAATAATACTTAAGGTTTATTAATATATTATAAGTTCTAATATATTAAAAAAGATTATTTAATTAGTGTTGGGTCAAAATATGGTTTATACTTTGCTTTTCTAAGAAAATATACTTTTCCGTAATTTTGTGGCTGTGTACGGCGGCACACCCTGTGTACGGCCGTACACAGGGTGTGCGTCTGTACACACGTGTACGGCTGGTGTCTCATATATATAGGGTGAGGAGTCATGTGAGTGTAAGGCTAGAGAAGGAGAGCATATTGTAGAGAGAGAAACAAGAGAGAAAGAAGAGTGTGTGTTAGTGTGTGTGAATCTTGTATTTGGATCTCCATTCTAATCATCAAATAATACAAGATTCATCATCTTCTTCTTCTCCTTCTCTTCTTCATTTGATCTGGCATCATCCGTTTGATCGGGCTTCCGCACCATCAAACAGATCTGATTGATACACGAGCAGATCAGGGACTTACAAGTGGTATCAGAGCTTGGATTGTATCAATCAATTTTGTCAGATCAGGAGATTATTTGATCTTATTTTGAAAAGATTTTTACGTTTTTGGATAGATCTCTGAAAATTAGGGGGGGTTTGTTCTTCGTGTTTTTTCATAAAAACGAGTTTTTAATCGAGTTTTGGAGCAAAAATGGTGAAAAACGTCGTTTTTTTCGCGATCTGATTGAAGGTGTGCGGCCAGTTCAAGGTGTACGGCTCGGAGTGTGATGCCTCGGAGTGTATGGCTCAGAGTGTGCGGCTCGGACGTGTGCGGTCTCGGTGTGCGGCTCGGTCTCGTGTACGGTCCGATCCTCGCTTCCCACCTCATCTCGTTCAGCAACAGCCTCGTAGCAGCGTTCATTAGAAAAAAAGAAAGGGGAAGTTGGATGTGCCGGGGATCGAACTCAGATTTCCGGGTTCTACAAATCAGTGCCTTTCCAACTGATCTAGGTTACTAGATGATATATGCCTTCCGAACTTAATTGAAAAACAGTCGTTTCCGGTTCCTATTTTCGCAAAATTGACATTTTTAGCCCAAAATCAATTTTCTTTTAATTTTAAATTCCTTTTTCAACCAAAAATTTTAGTTTTTAATTTTGATTTTTTTTTTCATTAAAAATTTTGACTTTGACTTTAAAGTTTGACCTTTGACTTTAAACTTTGACTTTCCCGTTTAACTTTTAAATTTTCAAATTTAGCTTTTCGGTTTGACTTTTATGTTTGACTTTTCAAGTTTGACTTTTGAGTTTGACTTTTTAAATTTGACTTTTAAGGTTGACTTTTGAGGTTTGTAGTCAAAGGGTTTGACTTTTAAGTTTGATTTTGGCTTCTAGTTGTGTTTTTAATGGTTTTTGAGGTCTACGAGGGAATTGAAGACATGAAAGAGAGTCGTCAGGAGATGTTAAGACAAAACTTCAAAATGTTCAATTTTATCCCTGGAGAAACCCTGGAAGCTCAGTTGCAGCGATTTACTACACTTACTACTGAGATGAATATAGCTGGGATCTTTTAACGAATTCTGAGATAAACGAAAAGCTGCTGAATTCACTTCCGAAATCGTGGGATATGAACGTGGGTGTCATCAAGAAGACAAAAGATCTCAATCATCTTAGTCTTGCTGCTGTAATTGAAGAACTTGATGCTTTGAAGTGTGGAAAAACATTGAGTTCCGCAAACCTTCCGGTCAATGAAGTTTCATGTTCTCAATCTTGTGAAACTACGATTAAATTTCTTCGGGAACAAATTGATTTATTAAAAAGAGAAGTTGAGGACCTGAGATATGAAGGATATCAACTCAGGAAAGGACAGAAACCCCTAAAGGCCCAGTTAGAAACAAAAATAAAGGAATTTAAGAGAATTCAGGAAGACTACAGTGAAAAATGTGAAAATTATGATTATATCAAGAGACAGAATGATGAGTTAATTACTGAGCTTGATACATTAAAGAGACAATTTGAAACTGCTAATTTTGATTTTAAAAGGTTTGATGTATCAAGCGAGGTAGTTGCCAATATGATTGACCATTGCCTGCAGTTCAAACGAAACCAGCAAAAGGGTTTAGGATACGATAATGTACCTCCTCCTTTTAATCATACATATCAGTATCAACCTTTGTCTAAAGAAGAGATTGCCAACGAACCATTCATGGTTTATGGCAAGCCATCTGGTTTTGTTTCAGGAGGATTTATTAATGTTGAAAGTACTAACGTTTCTACTTCCCCTGCAGATCAATCCTTAGATCAATCAAAGCACGAAGTTGAAGGATCTGTTTCTGATAACAAAACTGAGTCTGAACCTGATGTTTTTGTTTCCAATGAAAAATCTTTTGTTTCCGATGTTAGAATCAATGATACATCTTGTGATGATTCTGCTCCGGATCATGTTGAGTTAATTTTTTTTGACATATTTGATGATTTGTTTGAAAATACTGATGTTCCTGTTTCTAGCCTATCTACTTCATGTGCAGGTAAAGTAGCAGAGGATGAGAACAAGGAGAACACCATTGAACAAGAGGGGGTAAGGTGTTCTAGAGAGAGAAACTAGAGAGAAGTTTTGTGTGTGTGAATCTCTTGTATCTGGATCTTCATTCTAATCAATTCATACATAGATTCATCATCTTCTTCTTCTCCCTCTCTTCTATTTTATCTGACATCATCCAATTGAGTGGGATTCCGCACCATCAATTGGATCTGATTGATACACAAGCAGATTGGGGACTTACAATTGGTATCAGAGCTTGGATTGTATCAATCAATTTTGTCAGATCTGGAGCTTATTTGATCTTATTTTGAAAGGGTTTTTGTGTTTTTGGATAGATCGGGGCAAAATAAGGGGGGTTTATTCTTTGCATTTTTGATAAAAACGAGTTTTTGATCGCGTTTTGGAGCAAAAATGGTGAAAAACGTCGTTTTTTTCGCGATCTGATTGAAGGTGTGCGGCCAGTTGAAGGTGTACGGCCGCGGAGTGTGCGGTCCTCGGTGTGCGGCTCGGTGTGCGGTCACGGTGTGCGGCTAGGAGTGTGCGGCACGGTGTGCGATTAGCAGCCTCGTCCTCGGTCTCGCATCTCATTCAGCAAGCTTCGCAGCAGTCTTCACACTCAGCAACCTCGCACGCGCTTAAAAAAAAAAATAAGAATCGATTTTGGGAGTGCCTGGGATCGAACCCGGGTCTCCTCCCAACTTAGCCACACGCCTTACCAACTCCTCTAGTATCCTTGGTGTTCCATTACTTCCGGATTTAATTCATAAAGACTCACTTTCGCACCTTATTTCGCATTTTTTACACTTTCAGCCCAAAATTCAATTTTCTTTAATTTTAAATTCTATTTTCTTCCAAAAATTTTAGCTTTTATTTTTTAAATTTCTAAATTGATTTTTTTTTCTTAAAATTTTGACTTTGACTTTCAAGTTTGACCTTTGACTTTAAACTTTGACTTTCTCATTTAACTTTTAAATTTTCAAATTTAGCTTTTCGGTTTGACTTTTAAGTTTGACTTTTCAAGTTTGACTTTTGAGTTTGACTTTTTAAATTTGACTTTTAGGGTTGACTTTTGAGGTTTGTAGTCAAAGGGTTTGACTTTTGAGTTTTTAGTCAAAGAATTCATCAAAAAAAAAAAAAGAGTTCCGCAAGCATCCCGGTAAATGAAGTTTCATGTACTCCAGCTTGTGAAACTACGATTAAATTTCTTCGGGAACAAATTGATTTATTAAAAAGAGAAGTTGAGGACCTGAGATATGAAGGATATCAACTCAGGAAAGGACAGAAACCCGTAAAGGCCCAATTAGAAACAAAAATAAAGGAGTTTAAGAGAATTCAGGAAGAATACAATGAAAAATGTGAAAATTATGATTATATCAAGAGACAGAATGATGCGTTAATTACTGAGCTTGATACATTAAAGAGACAATTTGAAACTGCGAATTTTGATTTTAAAAGGTTTGATGTATCAAGCGAGGTAGTTGCCAACATGATTGACCTTTGCCTGCAGTTCAAACGAAACCAGCAAAAGGGTTTAGGATACGATAATGTACCTCCTCCTTTTAATCATACATATCATTATCAACCTTTTTCTAAAGAGGAGATTGCCAACGAACCTTCAATGGTGTATGGCAAGCCATCTGGTTTTGTTTCGGGAGGATTTATTAATGTTGAAAGTACTAACGTTTCTACTTCCCTTGCAGATCAATCCTTAGATCAGTCAAAGCACGAAGTTGAAGGATCTGTTTCTGATAACAAAACTGAGTCTGAACTTGCTGTTTCTGTTTCGAATGAAAACTCTATTGTTTCTAATGTTAAAATTGATGATACATCTTGTGATGCTTCTGCATCGGATCATGTTGAGTTAAATTTTTTTGACATATTTGATGATTTGTTTGAAAATACTGATGTTCCTGTTTCTAGCACATCTACTTCATGTGTAGGTAAAATAGCAGAGGATGAGAACAAGGAGAAAACGATTGAACAAACCAACATCTCCTTGAGCTCTGAATCTGTTGCTTCGAACTCAGCTGCTTCTGATCAACCCGTTGTTGAGAAATACAGGCCACCAATTTCAGTGAAACAGAGTACCTGTTGTAATTGTGCTTGTGGGAAAAATAAGAGACAAGACAAGGATACGCCACCAGGGGCAGGAAGAAACAACTTCACAGTGAAGAAAAAGACATGTTTTCACTGTGGAACACCTGGACACATTGCCCGAAACTGTCCAAATCGCGCATACGTTCCCTACTACGCACGCGGCTGGCAGAACGCGCCAAGTGGGAGATACTTCAAAAGAAACCCTTCGAGGCCACGTTCAAACAATGGCGACTGGAATGCCACGAAGGACAAGAATCAAACCCACAAGGCCAAGAATCTGAATCCCAAGGGCAAGAAGGGAATGTCGGCCAAGAATCCCAATCTAAGAGATGCTCCAGTGAAACAAAGACCGGTTAGGTCAAAGTCATCTCAACGGCCGACATCAAGATCAAAAGCAAGTACTGAGCCACCCATCAGATCGAAAAAGAAATGGGTTAAACCCAACTACAAATGGGTTCCAAAGGCTCACTCTCCCAAATGTTCTAACGATTCTAATATTTCTTCATCTTCTGTTTGTGATAAACAGGATATGTCATTGGAGAGAGTACCGTGCAAGGATGAAAAAGGTCAACCCAGTTTCAAAATGGACTGGGTTCCAAAGACCAACTAATCCCGCTCTGTGTCGGAGCAGCTATGGAGGCATATCATTAGACTTCGGTTTGTTGGTAGTGGCTGTTCCAGGCACATGATAGGGAACATCACTCAACTGTACAAACATTTATAACTTTTTTTGGGAGTATGTGTCCTTTGCGGGAAAGGAAGAAAAGAAGGGATCACACATGGGGTTAGTGCTTAATGACATGAAGAATTTTCGGATCTGTTCTGAGATTATGCGTGCTGTTCTCAGACCTTCTGGATGCAAATTCAATCGGTGAATTACGGTTTGCGTTTTCTTCTCTATACTCCTGAGTTTATCTTACTCTGATTCGTTTTAAAGACAATTTTTCATTTTCTTAATAGTTTTTCGTTAGTAGTTATTATTGGGAAGTGATATGAAGTCTAGTGCTAAAGGGCAATATGCAATTCGTGTAATGCACTAAAGCCGAATTGTCTAGACTTTGTATTCAATGTGCTGGTAGGCACAAAGGATTCAAAAGGACTAGACATTGATTGTCCATGAAAGGACTAGACAATATGAACTTAGATAGTTTCATTTGGACTGATCATACGACGCTCGGGTAGATTGAGCAGTGAGATAAACATGGGAACCTGCGAGATACACTAAAAGTTAATTATCTAGAACTGTGGCTCAACATTTCCTTGATGTATGGACTTATGTCCTTAATTCCGGTATTGATAGGGTAACTGAGGGGTTCTGATAAAGTAGGTATGTAGGAAATTATTTTCTTGCTTTCTATCTGTCAGTCATATGTTGCTTCCTTTGCGTGATTGGAACATATCCGACCTGGATTGCAACATATGCAACTCTAATTCTATGCACCTCCTTATCTATGAAATTCTTTCTATCTGTTAGCCATATGTTGCCCCCTCTGCGTGATCGGAAGATCCGACCTGGACACAACATATGCAACATTCTACCTCTCAATCCCTCTATCTCTGTTAGTCATATGTTGTTCACTCTGTTTGATTGGAAGACATCCGACCTGGGATACAACATATGCACTTCTATATCTAACTTCTTTCTTAATGATTGAATACTCACCTAAAGTAAGGAGTTCTTTGGAAGTTCTTGATTACCGGGGTATATCAGGAAGTAGGAAACACGTTCTAGTACATCTAAAATTGAACCATTTAATAAGTTGTCTATAGATCTTGCTGCTTAATTTAAGTGGACAACAATATCCTTGGTTGTCGTCAGCTAAATGTCCATTTAGGAATATATATCACAATGACTTGTCACTTATAATCTGTCCAAATTATCAACATCCTTTGTGTTTAAGTGGACCACAATACCGGTGATTGACCAGATCTAGACATGCAGGCGTGTGCTGATAAACGATATTGGATTGCTTGACAACTTTGATCCCAAATATTTTTGTTTTTGTTAAATTTGTTCATAGTTTTCCTCTATGCACAAATTTAGGGGGAGAATTAAAAAAAACAAAAAAAAAATAAATAAACAAAAATCACAAAAATTCAAAATCAAAAAAATAGTGTTATATTCTGTTTTATTTATTGTTCAAGAAAATCAAAAATCCAAAAATAGTGTTATTTCTGTTTTAATTTTTTTGTTCAGAAAAATCAAAAAAATCCAAAAATATTTTTGTTTCTGTTTTATTTTTTCAGAAAATATGAAAAATCCAAAAATATTGTGTGCTAAGTTTTCTTTTAGCTTTTACTTTGTCTTGAAAAGTAAATTCAAATGTAGATGAAACTCATGGAGTTTGTGTTGAAAATTTTCTGAGCCAAGGCTTCGTCCGTGATCATCGAAGAATTCTCATTCGAATGAGCAAGAAATGAAGATTATTCTTCCAACATTCAATATTTCAACCCCAGAAGCAAGGTCAAGTTGTACTTGAAGATTATGTGACGGATTACATTGAAGCCTCCTCAATCAATCTGTCGCTATCTATGAACCTGCTGAAATGATCCAGAAGATTCGTTCTCTCTGATTTTTTCTCTGAAGATTCTCAAGTTGAAAGCGCCATCTTTCAAGAATCTTTTCAAGAAGCCTCCTCACCCAATGTGCGTTCAATGTCAAATTTTGAAGATAAGCCCAACCGTTCAAGATGAAGTCATTCATGGAAGATTCATATGTTCATCTTGATGCTGTGAAGAATTTGAAGATTAATGCTGAAGCGAAGCTCCCGATGAAGATTAACAAGAAAAGCCAGCTACTTTTTAGGGGGAGTTTGTTGGGTCAGTTAGAAAAGAAAGCTATAAACCAAGGGGGAGATTGTTAGGTCAAAATATGGTTTATACTTTGCTTTTCTAAGAAAATGTACTTTTCCGTAATTTTGTGGCTGTGTACAGCCATACACGTGTGTACGGCCGCACACCCTGTGTACGGCCGTACACAGGGTGTGCGGCTGTACACACGTGTACGGCTGGTGTCTCATATATATAGGGTGAGGAGTCATGTGAGTGTAAGGCTAGAGAAGTAGAGCATATTGTAGAGAGAGAAACAAGAGAGAAAGAAGAGTGTGTGTTAGTGTGTGTGAATCTTATATTTGGATCTCAATTCTAATCATCAAATAATACAAGATTCATCATCTTCTTCTTCTCCTTCTCTTCTTCATTTGATCTGGCATCATCCGTTTGATCGGGATTCTGCACCATCAAACGGATCTGATTGATACACGAGCAGATCAGGGACTTACAATTAGTATTGATCAAGAATTAGTTTGGAATTAATTAAGTGATCAAAAGAAGACTAATTAAATATATGGGTTGATTGTGTAAATCATCCATACTTGTATAGTGGGCTAATGCTTCATGGATTATCAAGTTTGGCTAAAACCCATAGGATGGTCCATGGGTGCTCCATGGTGTATTTGAACCCATGGATCCAAGGAAATGGAAAGCCATGACAATTAGGGTTTACCCTAATTGTGACACTATATAAAGATCATATCATTGGGAAAATCGGCCACTAGAGTATGAACATGAGGGCTAGCCGATTTTCATGAAGTGTGTATTTCTCTCTAAGTTATTCCAAAAGTATATGATGTTGTGTGAACCATTTGAGGTGTCACACTTGGGGCACTAGGCTCTCGAGCTTCATGGAGTCATTCTACATCAAAGAGGTATGTAACTTGTTATATTTCATATGAATCAAAGTTTTTGTATGCTAGTTAGTATAATACCTTGGATATTCATATTTGCATGTATAATAGAGAAAACATAGATCCAAGGTATTTAGGGTTGCATGTACACTTAGGAGTGTTAGAATGCTCAAAACCCAACATTACGGACTTTCGTCCGATGCAGTATGCAGTATATGTGTTTATGCTAGTAGTTACGATTATGCTATTCTATGTTCAGTCAGTTTCCGGACTTCGGTCCGATGCAGAGGGCAAGGCCCTGGTTAGTTTCGGACTTCGGTTCGATGCAGTTTTCGGACTTCGGTCCGATGCAGAGGGCAAGGCCCTGGTTAGTTCCGGACTCCGGTCCGATGCAGTTTCCAGACTTCGGTCCGATGCAGTGGGCAAGGCCCAATATGTGTGTATATGCTTGTATGGTATGTGGTAGTTTGGGGGAGCTCACTAAGCTTCGTGCTTACAGTTTTCAGTTTTAGTTTCAGGTACTTCCGGTAGCAGAGGGAAGAGCTCGGGATGATCGCAGGGCCCACACCATAGTTAGTCAGCCTGGGATGTTTTACTCTGATAAAATGAACAAGTGTTTTGAAAAGATACTCTGATTTTTTATATAACTCTTTTAGTATGTTTGAAATGATTTGATACTATGGCCTAGTAATGTTTTAAAAAAAAATTTGGTCACGATTTTCGGGATGTTACATTGGACGTGACCGAGATGGAGGTCGGGTGTCCGGGAAAAGTCGGGATGGTTCGAAAAGGTGATTAAACACTGTTGTGAACGAGAGGTATGACCAATCCGATTAAGGGGCGGGTTTATCAGATTTATGAGTGTAAACAGAAGAAGATTAGATAGGAACATAATATTCAAATATTTAAATGTTGTATAGATAAGGTTTATCTCTTGGGGTAATCTTTGTATGTAACCTGCGTGTATATATATATATATATATATATATATATATATATATATATATATATATATATATATATATATATCAGATAGACATATGGGTCTTTCGTGTGGCAAATACATTTGCTAATTTGGTATCAGAGCTAATCCTAGGGCTCTCATTCTCATCTCTTCTTTCATCTTCGGCTGCTGGTAACCCTTTTTCCAGTCTCGCCATGTCTACTTCTATTTCAAACATCAACTCCTCTAAGATCGCCACAGCTATCACATGTAAGCTAGATCGATCGAATTTTCTTCATTGGAAAGCACAAGTGGTGCCCATTCTTAAGGATGTTCAGCTATTCGGTTATCTCGGTGGCTCAATTAAATCTCCCCCTGCCAAAATAACCACAGGGGATGGCGCTGAAGCACAGGAAACAGACAATCCTGAGTATAACTCGTGGATAGTGCAAGATCAAGCAATTCTTGGTGGTCTTCTGTCTTCTATGACAGAAGAAATGTTGGCTCAACTTACCCGATGCACATAAACTTCAAGTCAAATATGGAATGCTCTTCACACTATGTTTTCAGCACAACATAGAGGTAACTCTATACAAATCCGCACTCAACTATCAACAACCAGGAAAGGAGATCTGAGTGCAGCTGAATATTATCAAAAAATGACAACACTTGCTGACACAATGGCGAACATTGGCCATCCCATGACTGATGAGGAGGTTATTGGCTATATACTAGCCGGACTAGGACCAGGTCATTGTGATCTTTTCACTGCCATCACAGTCCTCAGTGATCAGCATAAGGTAACATTACCAGATTTTTACTCCTATCTAATAGCTCATGAAGCACAGGCCACTGCCACCAACAGCATGACTGAGTTCACCTCTTCAGCAAATAACGTGACTCACCAAGGTTCAAATCAACCACGACGAAACTCAAATAACCAGTGGTCTAGTTATCGTGGGGCAGGATCTAACAGAGGCCGAGGACGTGGCCGAGGCAGGAGTAATGGTGGCCCAAGATGTCAAGTCTGTTTCATACCTAGTCACAGTGCACTCAATTGTCGAAACAAGTTTAATCATGTTTATCAAGCTGATGACTATCGTGGGGGTAATAGTGTCACTACAAGTCCGTATAATGGAGATCAAAATTGGTACATTGACACTGGGGCTACGGATCATCTCACTAGTGATCTAGAACGGCTTTCTGTCCAAGAATGTTACAATGGCAAGGATCAAGTACAGGTTACAAATGGAACAGGTTTGAACATTTCTCATATTTTTTATTCTAAAATATCCGGTTTAGGAAAACCTCTTGTTCTCAAAAATGTTTTATGTGTCCCAAATATAAACAAACATCTTCTTTCTGCTTACAAGCTTGCTTATGATAACAATGTTTTTATTGAATTTCACACCAATGCTTTCTTTGTTAAGGACAAACTCGCGAAGAAAATCTTCCTAGTCGGTAAAAGCAAGGGTGGTCTCTATCCGATGCCATTTAAGCAATCTTCAACACCTCACCTTGCTTCATCTAGTGTTCGTGTTTCATCCTCTCAGTGGCATCGGCGGCTTGGTCATCCGCCTTCAGCAGTAGTCAAGTCTATTTTGAGGTCTAATAATTTAGGATGTTCTTTTGATAATAATTTTTCTGTTTGTGATGCTTGTCAAAAAGGGAAGAGTCATCACCTCCCGTACAATAATTCTATTCGTGTTACTTCTTTTCCACTTGAGTTAATTCACACGGATGTTTGGGGACCTGCTCAAGTGTCTAGTGGTGGTTTTAAATATTATGTGAGCCTTGTCAATGATTACAGTCGTTATACCTGGATATATCTCATTAAAAGAAAATATGATGTTGAGCAAATTTTCTATAATTTTCAAAATCATGTTGAAAGACTTTTGAATAGTAAAATTCGTACTATACAATCTGATTGGGGAGGTTAATATCACAAACTCCATCAATATTTTCAAAGATTAGGTATCTCCCATCGTGTGTCCTGCCCACACACGTCTCAACAAAACGGTATAGCCAAGAGAAAACATCGACATGTCGTCGAAACAGGTTTAGCTCTCCTAGCTCACTCTTCTCTTCCTTTGCGTTTTTGGGATGAAGCATTCTTGACTGCCTGTTATTTGATAAATCGACTACCTAGTCATGTCACAAACAATATTGCACCCATTACCCGATTGCTCAAAATCACTCCTGACTACTCGTTCCTTCGGAACTTTGGGTGTGCATGTTGGCCGAGTTTACGTAAATATAACACGCGCAAACTTGAATTTCGATCAAAACTTTGTGTGTTTTTTGGTTACAGCTCAATGCACAAATGTTACAAATGTTTAGATAGAAACACAGGTCGCATCCACATCTCTAGTGATGTTGTTTTTGATGAATCACGTTTTCCATTTGTTAATTCATCTCATACATCTATTCATCTTCCAAACTCAAGTGTTGTGTCATTTCCTCAATCTGAACCGGCTGTTTTAAATGATCATATGACTAACCATGATTTATCTATGCTGTCCACTAGTAACTACAATGCAGCTACAGCTCCATTACCATCGATCCAGGGCTTCCAAACCAATGAAAACACCGTTCCAACTCAACCAAATGTGACACGAGATGCCCCGACGCCACCAAAAACACCAGCAACCTTACCTGCAACCGCTACAGCTCCGGTTCCCTCTGAACCAATTTCTCCTGTGCAGTCATCACCAGCAGCTCCGGTTACTGTTTCGATTCCAACAACTGCTCCCTCAGGTGCTGTTACTCGTGGTCAACTGGGCAAAGTGTTTCCTAAAAAGTATAATGATGGAACCATTCTTTATAATCCTAACAGGAGATCATTTTTCACTACTCCCACTTTTCATAAGCGAGCTCTATTTGATCCATCTTGGTACGAAGCAATGAAAATAGAATATGATCCTTTGTATGTAAAAAAAACATGGGTTCTTGTTCCCAGACCTTCTGGTGTCAATATAATTGGATGTAAATGGATTTTTAATGTTAAACAAAATCCAGACGGTTCCATTGACAAGCACAAAGCACGTTTGGTTGCTCGCGGCTTCACTCAGCGATATGGTATTGACTATCAAGAAACATTTAGTCCCATTGTCAAACCCGTAACGGTAAGAATAATTCTCTCTTTGGCTGTTTCTCGCAAGTGGCATCTGCGCCAAGTCAACATCAACAATGCGTTTCTTCATGGTCTTCTACATGAAGACGTATACATGAGTCAACCCCCCTGGATTTGAAGATTCTAACAGACCTCATTATGTGTGTAAGCTTCAAAAGGCGATCTACGGTCTTAAACAATCGCCTCGTGCCTGGTTCTCCCGTCTCAGTGAAAAACTGCATCACCTTGGTTTTCAATCCTCCAAGGATGATACTTCCCTTTTTCTCTTCAATCATGGTGGAGTTGTTATTTACATGTTGGTCTATGTCGACGATATAATCATTGCCGGTTCATCAAAACAAGTGGTCGATAAGCTTGTCAGCGCGTTGTCTTCCTCATTTCCACTTAAAGATCTCGGTCGTTTACATTATTTTCTAGGGATTGAAGTAGTTCACAATTCAGGGGGAATCACATTGCTTCAACATAAGTATGCCACTGATTTGCTATATCGTGCCCACATGGAGAATTGTAAAACAGTTTCAACCCATATGATTGTCACGGAATAACTAGCTAGTAACTATGGAAGACCACTTGCTGAAGAAGATGTGTTCAAATGTAGAAGCATGGTTGGGGGTTTATAGTATCTCACGCTAACACAACCTGATATCTCCTTTGAAGTAAACAATGTATGCTAATACCTTTCCAAACCTACCGATCTGTACTGGGAAGCCGTCAAAAGAATTGTGAGATATGTTAAAGGAACTGTATCTACCGGGTTAAGAATTAGACAATCAAACTCCACGTTATTAAGTGTGTTCACGGATGCAGACTGGGCAGGAAGCTTAGATAATCGCAGGTCTACCGGAGGGTATGCTATATTTTTAGGTCCAAATTTGATCTCATGGAGTTCTCGTAAGCAGCCAACTGTATCACGATCAAGCATAGAGGCTGAATACAAAACTTTGGCAAACGGAACTGCTGAAGTAACTTGGATACAATCATCACTTAAAGAATTGGGAGTTCATCAGCCAAGAGCACCAGTGTTATGGTGTGATAATTTAGGTGCAACATATTTGATAGCCAATCCAGTATTTCATGCACGAAGGTAGCTATGGGTGCAATGGATGTCAGGTTTATTTCTTCTGGAGATCAAGTAGCTGATGGGTTTACTAAGCCAGCCACTCGAAACATGTTGGAAAGATTAAAATACAATCTAAACCTTGAAACGGCTACGATTGAGGGGGGATGTAAACAGAAGAAGATTAGATAGGAACATAATATTCAAATATTTAAATGTTGTATAGATAAGTTTTATCTCTTGGGGTTATCTGTAATGCCCGTGTTTCTAGGCTAGGCATTAATATTGACATTATAGTCTAGGTTAACCATTGTAACTCATTTTGAAGAAATGAAAAGGAATTATGTGAATATTATGTGAATTATGTGTTTTATGCTTAATTATTAGGGCTTAATTAATTAAGAATAAAAATGAGCGTCAAAAATTAAATTTTAGATAAAGCCGATATCTATTAAGAAACTTGTAGTGGGCGTGACAAGGATTACGGATATATAAAGAATGCCAAAATCCGAGTTATAACGAAGAAGTTATGACTTGTCGAACTTGTCGAACTTGTAGTGGGCGTGACAAGGATTACGGATATATAAAGAATGCCAAAGTCTAAGGTTTATTGGACCATTTAAAGTTCTTCAGAGGATCAGGAATCAAGCTTACAAGCTAGAATTACCGGAAGAACTAGAGGGTATTCATAATACCTTTCATGTGTGCTATTTGAGAAAGTTCACGGGTGATGTGCCCGACATAATTCCCATTTCTGAATTAAGGTTGGATGAAAACAAGAGGTTGATCGAAGAACCTGAGGCAATCGTTGACCGTAAGACTAAGAAGCTGAGACGCAAGATGGTCGATTTAGTGCTTGTGCGTTGGAAACATATGAATGGGCCAAATCTCACTTGGGAAACGGAGAGTGACATGATGAGTCGCTACCCGCATTTGTTTGCTGATGTGTGATTCCGGGGACGGAATCATCCTAAGGGGGAGCGAATTGTAATGCCCGTGTTTCTAGGCTAGGCATTAATATTGACATTATAGTCTAGGTTAACCTTTGTAACTCATTTTGAAGAAATGAAAAGGAATTATGTGAATATTATGTGAATTATGTGTTTTATGCTTAATTATTAGGGCTTAATTAATTAAGAATAAAAATGAGCGTCAAAAATTAAATTTTAGATAAAGCCGATATCTATTAAGAAACTTGTAATGGGCGTGACAAGGATTACGGATATATAAAGAATGCCAAAATCCGACTTATAACGAAGAAGTTATGACTTATCGAACTTTCGCGACAAACCGGCACGGGGCCGAATGTCGTAAAAAGTGAGTTTTCGATAAACTACTTGTTGGCCTTAGTGATCTAAACGAAACTCGTAGTGTTCGTTAAACCGAGAGTAAGTATAAAAAGAACGCCCAAATCTGACTTCGTATGAGGAAGTTATGATTTTTCGAAGTTTCAGCTTAGCAGTAGACAGCTAAAAACTCGAATTTTAGATCGAGTGATTTTTAGCCGACACGACCTAAACGAGAACCGAAGGTCTCGTCATTAGTAGCACAACGGTAAAAAGTCTGACAAAAACGGACGTCGGATGAAGAAGTTATGAATTTTTAAGGGATTTCCTGTCCCGGTCTGTTAAAAATAATAATATAAAAATTAAACTCAAAATTAGCCGACGAAGTCTAAACGGAAGTTGTAGAGCGTAATTTTACGTACGCGTGCATATAAAGAAGTCAAAAACGGAGCTCATATGCGAAAGTTATGGATTTTAGAAGTTTTTGCACAAAAACCGAGAAAATTCGCATAGTCACGATTTGCCACGTCACCCTCGCTTAGAACGTGCCACGTGTCTGAAATGGGTGAGTCAGGCGAGCCACGTGTCCGAGCTGCTGAGTCATCCGAGCACCTGATCTGATCCGAAGTGGTCCAATAGCGGTGCGACACATACTCTCTTGCACGTGACCGAGCCCTCGCATGAAGCCACGGACACACCCTACTTCGGACTAGACCTCGGTCCAGTAAGAAGAGGCCAGCAGACCCTTCGCACGCGCAGACCATGTGCGAGCCATGTGATGCGCACCCTCGCCTGCGGACCCCACCACCAGAACCGACTTCGGACCCCTATAAATAGAAGGGTCCTGCGAGCCTTCTCGAGTACTCTTGGGATTTCACCATCTTTCACCCCTTTCTTCATATTTTCTTCATCTTAACATTCCCCAAAGCCCCAGTATTGATTATAAGCCCCAGAATACGCCACGAAGTGCCTGTGAAGCCCGAAAAATTTATCTTTTCGGTTTCGAAGCCCGACCCTCGCAGAGCCCGGTTTCTGAATAAAACTCCCGGTTTTATTTGAAACGATCGTTTTAGGAAACGAATTGCTGCCCGATTTTCATCAAATCAAGTGAGTGTATAGTCACTTTCATTTTACACATAGATATGAAGTATTTACCTTATAATACGTGCTGTGTAAATATATTAATTGTTTATTTGAGGTGACTGTTGAGTTGATGTTTTATACAAGTTTTAAACTGTATAAGTATTTTTATCTACAAATATGTTGGGTAGAACATGAGTAGATAGTTGGTGTGTGATAAACTAAAGTGATGAGAGGTCTCGATGTGATTTGAGATTCAGTCATCTAGCGGAGTTTGGATGACGACCACGGACTTTCTAGACAGTCCAGTGGGAAACATTAGCAGGCCCGCAACCTGTAGGTGTTAATGAACTTGGGTGTTTATTCGCTGTACTCCATCCCCATCATGGTTGCCTTTAGGACATGTATGGCTGAGGAAACCCCTTAGCAGTAGTGTCCATCCCGATCATATTCTTTAGGCTAGGTCCCTTGTGAAAAGTGTTTAGGGACGTAAAGTGAGGATAACGGGAACGGGTAATCAGGGTTATTGTTGATTGATAAACTTAATAAGTTTATTATTACTGTGGGTTGAAAACCCTATATGATCACCAGGCTCCCAAGCCTGACCCACTCAGTTTTTTTATGATTACAGGCAGTGGACCCCGAGCATAGTCGGAGGATGACGTGAGATTTTTGGATTATAGGCTAGTAGTTGTAAATAACTGTAGTAAGGCTTATAATGTCTTGTTTATGCTTTTGATCTGTATCGGAAGATGACATCCCGAGGTTTTGATATATATGGAAAATATATACCTTCTTAACGAAGGGTTTTGATAAACTTTTATCATATGTTGTTTGGGGGCCAATTCCGCAACATCTTTTGAAAATATTTCTCTGATTTTATTTTAAAAAGCATAAATTAAATCGGTCTTGTCTGGCCGAGAAATTAGGGGATGTCACAGTTGGTATCAGAGCATTAGTTTAAGCGAACTAAGAAATTGTAGGATTTGTAGACTTAAACTTAGAATGCTAAGTGATGATTGTGAGATTAGTGTCTACCATATTTTAGGCACGAGCACTAGTTTATTTTAGGAAAGATGCATAAAATCCCCTTATGTGCTAAATGCTATGTGTTTGCCATGTGCGCCATTATTTGTTCGGATCTATGGTCTGTTGCCGACCGGATCTGGAAACCTTATGTGTGTAGGATTCTAAGCGTATGATTACAAGATTAGAACTAACATGTAAACGTTTCGGAGTGATAAGGGAATTGAAATGTCTAACAAGGATAAAGACCTAAATTCGCGTTATTCGGTATATAGATTGTAATGGCAAGAACTCGTAGTGGAGTTGCAAATGCAAATGGAAACAGGGATCAACATCCTCAACCTCAAGTAGTTGAGCAAGTACCTGTTGTAGGAGCTGCACCTGAGCCAATGACGATGGCTAGGGTACAAGCAATGATACAGACGATGCTGGATCGCCAAATGGAGGAGATGAGGCGATTACTACAACAGAATAGGGAAGAGACTACGATACCTATTGAAGAGCCCGTATTGAATGAAGGGCAATCAGTAGGAGGGAACTATAGTGGGACTCTTGGTCAAGCCAACCCACCGATAGTTAGACAAAACAACCAGGATGGAGGAGCTGATGGACGCGGGTGAAAATATAAACATTTCATGGCATCTAAACCACCGTGTCTATCTGGGAGTCCGATACCAATGGAAGTCATGAATTGGATCTCCTAAATGGAGACGATGTTTGAAAGCTGTGAGTGCAGCGAAAAACAAAAGACCGCACTTGCAATTCCTCTGTTAAAGTCTGGTGTGTTGAACTGGTGGAAGTTACTAGCTAATTTGATGCCTAAGGGAGAAGCTAGTAAGATGTCTTGGGAAGATTTTGTGGTACAACTGAAATTGCAGTACTGCTCTGAGCAGGATCTTCTGGAAATTAATAATGAGTTCCAGAATTTAAAGAAGGGAAAGATGAGCGTTACTGAATACGCTGCTAGTTTTACTGAAAAGATGAAGCTTGTTCCTTACCTAGTTCCAACTGAACTCTCTAAGGTTAACACTTTTTCCCTCGGATTACCAGCGGACTTTGGTCCGATGGTTAAGCAAGCAACGACTTTGAAAGCCGCCATCTGGGCTGCTAAGAATGTGGAGGTTCAGATCAGGGAGAAGGGTCTGGAGAGGGAAAAAGTTGGTGAAAAGAGAAAATTTGAAGGAACTTCAGGTTCCAACAAGAGAAGCAAATTTTCTAAGTCTAAGAAGTTTGGAGGAGGAGGAGGTGAAGTGAAATGGTGTGAGAAGTGCAAGAAAAAGCACTCTGGGAAATGTAGCGAGGAGGTGACTTGCTACAAATGTGGAAAGACTGGGCATTATGCTAATATGTGTCCGTCCGACAAGAGGGTATGTTTTGAGTGCCGTGAAGAATGACATGTTTTTAAAGACTGTCGAAAGAGGAAGGATGCAGCAACGCCCAATCTACCATCAAAGCCGAAGGCGAGAGCCTTTCAGATGACCCTTGAAGCTGCAAAAGAAGAAGTCGATGTCGCTTCAGGTACCTTTCTCGTAAACAAATTGCCTGCCCAAATTTTGTTTGATTCTGGAGCCAATTACTCCTTTATATCGCATGAATTTGGTAGAAAACTAGCTTTGCCTGTAGATAGACTAGTTAATGCCTTATTAGTCGAGATTGTTAGTGGCAAGTTTGTACCTGTTAGCCATCGTATGAAAAATATCCTCATTGACTTGGATGGGAATCAGTTCCACGAGGAATTATTGCCTATCGAGTTAAATGGATTCGACATAGTTTTAGGAATGGATTGGCTTAGCGCCAATGACGCCGAAATATTGTGTAGGAAGAAAATAGTAAAAGTAAACCCGCCAGGGAGAGAGTCGTTTACGGTGTACGAAGACAAACGCAAAGTAAACTCTGGAATCATTTCCCTAATGAAAGCCAGAAAGTGTTTGGCCAAGGGGTGTACATCATATTTATCGTTCGTGATTGATGCTAAGAAGGAAAAGAAGGAGGTGCAGAATATTCCGGTGGTGTGTGATTATCCGGAAGTCTTTCCAGAAGATCTTCCCGGATTGCCCCCTGATCGACAAGTTGAGTTTTGTATCGACTTGTTACCAGGAACGACGCCGATAGCAAAAGCACCGTATCGGTTAGCGCCAACCGAGATGAAAGAACTTATGACACAACTTCAGGAGTTATTGGACAAAGGTTTCATTCGACCTAGTTCATCACCCTGGGGAGCCCGTGTGTTGTTTGTAAAGAATAAAGACGGGAGCATGAGAATGTGCATCGATTACAGAGAGCTGAATAAAGCGACAATAAAGAACAAGTATCCGTTGCCGAGGATCGATGACCTGTTTGATCAGTTGCAAGGTTCGAGCTACTTCTCGAAGATCGATCTTAGGTCAGGATACCATCAACTGAAGGTGAAGGAGCATGATATCAAAAAGACTGCGTTCAGAACAAGATATGGACACTATGAATTTTTGGTTATGTCGTTCGGATTAACCAATGCCCCAGCAGCTTTCATGGATTTGATGAACAGGGTTTGTAAACCATACCTTGATAAATCCGTGATAGTATATCCTGATCTATTCGAAAAGCAAGCAAGAGCATGACAAGCATTTGCGTGAAGTGCTAGAAGTCTTGAAAAAGGAGAAGCTGTATGCAAAGTTCTCCAAATGTGAATTTTGGATTCAAGAAGTCCAATTTTTTGGTCATGTGGTTAACCAAGAAGGAATAATGGTTGACCCAGCAAAGATCGAAGCTGTGATGAAGTGGGAACAACCAAAAAGTCCTACGGAGATTAGAAGCTTTTTAGGATTAGCTGGATATTATCGCCGATTTATCCAAGGCTTTTCTTCGATCGCTACTCCATTAACAGCTTTGACCCACAAAGGAGCTACTTATGCTTGGAATGAAAAGCATAAGGAGGCCTTTGAAAAGTTAAAGAAGAGACTGTGTGAAGCACCAATTCTTTCGTTACCTGAAGGAGTTGAGGACTTCGCAGTCTATAGTGATGCCTGTGGAGTTGGGTTAGGATGTGTTCTGACCCAAAGGGATAAAGTGACAGCGTATGTATCGAGGCAGTTGAAAGAGCATGAAAAGAACTACCCAACTCATGATCTGGAGTTGGCAGCGGTAGTATTCGCCTTAAAGATATGGAGGCATTATCTTTATGGTACTAAGTGTAAACTTTTCACTGATCATAAGAGTCTTCAATATCTCTTTAATCAGAAGGAATTGAACATGAGACAGCGGCGCTGGCTGGAACTACTCAAGGACTACGACTGTGAGATACTTTACCACCCTGGTAAAGCAAATGTTGTTGCTGATGCTCTCAGTCGGAAAGTAAATCTTGAAAAGAGAAGGCCAAGAGCGTTGAGAATTGAAGTCGTTTCGACAATTGTGGAAAGTATAAAGAAATCTCAGGAGGAAGCTTTAGAAAAGAATGACCGAAAGGAGGAACGTTTGGGAAAAACGTTGGTGTTTGATACGAACGGTCAGGGATTGAAGGTATTCAAAGATAGGATTTGGGTACCTAAGACGGGAGGAGTAAGAGGTCTTCTGATGGAAGAAGCTCACAAAACCATGTACTCGATTCATCCCGGCAGTACGAAAATGTATAGGGATCTAAAACCCTATTACTAGTGGCCGACGATGAAGCTCGATGTTGCTAAGTATGTGGCCGAGTGTGTAACATGTGATAGGGTTAAGGCACAACATCAGAAACCGTATGGGAGTTTAGAACCCTTACCTGTACCCATGGGTAAATGGGAGGACATTACCATGGATTTTGTGACTAAACTGCCCAAGAAAAGGAACGGTCACGACATGATTTGGGTGGTCGTGGATCACTTCACTAAGAGTGCGCATTTCATAGCCGCTAACGAGAAATGGTCTATGGATAAACTTGCGAATTCTTATGTGAAGGAAATTGTGAGGCTACACGGTGTTCCGTTAACGATTGTATCCGATCGTGACAGCCGTTTTACCTCAAGGTTTTGGAGAAGTCTACAAGAGGAATTGGGTACCAAGTTGTGTTTGAGTACAGCTTACCATCCGCAAACTGATGGTCAGAGCGAACGAACGATTCAAACATTGGAGGATATGCTGAGAGCATGTACCCTAGAACTCCAAGGTAACTGGGATGAACATTTACCTCTAGTAGAATTTTCCTATAATAATAGTTTCCACTCGAGCATCAAGATGGCACCTTATCACGCTTTGTATGGGGAGAAGTGTCGAACGCCATCATGCTGGTTGGAAGCTGGGGAAAAGCAGTTTATGGGACCTGAAATAGTCCATCAGACTGCTGAAAAGTTAAAAGTGATAAGGGAAAGGATGTTAACTGCTCAAGATCAACAAAAGAGTTATGCTGACAAGAAAAGACAACCGATATCCTTCGATGTTGGAGATTCGGTTTTACTTAAAGTCTCGTCGTGGAAGGGACTTATAAGATTTGGTAAGGGAGGAAAGTTGAGTCCAAGGTTTATTGGACCATTTAAAGTTCTTCAGAGGATCGGGAATCAAGCTTACAAGCTAGAATTACCGGAAGAACTGGAGGGTATTCATAATACCTTTCATGTGTGCTATTTGAGAAAGTTCACGGGAGATGTGCCCGACATAATTCCCATTTCTGAATTAAGGTTGGATGAAAACAAGAGGTTGATCGAAGAACCTGAGGCAATCGTTGACCGTAAGACTAAGAAGCTGAGACGCAAGATGGTCGATTTAGTGCTTGTGCGTTGGAAACATATGAATGGGCCAAATCTCACTTGGGAAACGGAGAGTGACATGATGAGTCGCTACCCGCATTTGTTTGCTGATGTGTGATTCCGGGGACGGAATCATCCTAAGGGGGAGCGAATTGTAATGCCCGTGTTTCTAGGCTAGGCATTAATATTGACATTATAGTCTAGGTTAACCTTTGTAACTCATTTTGAAGAAATGAAAAGGAATTATGTGTTTATATTATGTGAATTATGTGTTTTATGCTTAATTATTAGGGCTTAATTAATTAAGAATAAAAATGAGCGTCAAAAATTAAATTTTAGATAAAGTCGATATCTATTAAGAAACTTGTAGTGGGCGTGACAAGGATTACGGATATATAAAGAATGCCAAAATCCGAGTTATAACGAAGAAGTTATGACTTGTCGAACTTTCGCGACAAACCGGCACGGGGCCGAATGTCGTAAAAAGTGAGTTTTCGATAAACTACTTTTTGGCCTTAGTGATCTAAACGAAACTCATAGTGTTCGTTAAACCGAGAGTAAGTATAAAAAGAACGCCCAAATCTGACTTCGTATGAGGAAGTTATGATTTTTCGAAGTTTCAGCTTAGCAGTAGACAACTAAAAACTCGAATTTTAGATCGAGTGATTTTTAGCCGACACGACCTAAACGAGAATCGAAGGTCTCGTCATTAGTAGCACAACGGTAAAAAGTCTGACAAAAACGGACATCGGATGAAGAAGTTATGAATTTTTAAGGGATTTCCTGTCCCGGTCTGTTAAAAATAATAATATAAAAATTAAACTCAAAATTAGCCGACGAAGTCTAAACGGAAGTTGTAGAGCGTAATTTTACGTACGCGTGCATATAAAGAACGTCAAAAACGGAGCTCATATGCGAAAGTTATGGATTTTAGAAGTTTTTGCACAAAAACCGAGAAAATTCGCATAGTCACGATTTGCCACGTCACCCTCGCTTAGAACGTGCCACGTGTCCGAAATGGGTGATTTAGGCGAGCCACGTGTCCGAGCTGCTGAGTCATCCGAGCACCTGATCTGATCCGAAGTGGTCCAATAGCGGTGCGACACATACTCTCTTGCACGTGACCGAGCCCTCGCATGAAGCCACAGACACACCCTACTTCGGACTAGACCTCGGTCCAGTAAGAAGAGGCCAGCAGCCCCTTCGCACGCGCAGACCATGTGCGAGCCATGTGCTGTACACCCTCGCCTGCGGACCCCACCACCAGAACCGACTTCGGACCCCTATAAATAGAAGGGTCCTGCGAGCCTTCTCGGGTACTTTTGGGATTTCACCATCTTTCACCCCTTTCTTCATATTTTCTTCATATTTTCTTCATCTTAACATTCCCCAAAGCCCCGGTATCGATTATAAGCCCCGAAATACGCCACGAAGTGCCCGTGAAGCCCGGAAAATTTATCTTTTCGGTTTCGAAGCCCGACCCTCGCAGAGCCCGGTTTCTGAATAAAACTCCCGGTTTTATTAGAAACGATCGTTTTAGGAAACGAATTGCTGCCCGATTTTCATCAAATCAAGTGAGTGTATAGTCACTTTCATTTTACACATAGATATAAAGTATTTACCTTATAATACGTGTTATGTGTAAATATATTAATTGTTTATTTGAGGTGACTGTTGAGTTGATGTTTTATACAAGTTTTAAACTGTATAAGTATTTTTATCTACAAATATGTTGGGTAGAACATGGATAGATAGTTGGTGTGTGATAAACTAAAGTGATGAGAGGTCTCGATGTGATTTGAGATTCAGTCATCTAGCGGAGTTTGGATGACGACCACGGACTTTCTAGACAGTCCAGTGGGAAACATTAGCAGGCCCGCAACCTGTAGGTGTTAATGAACTTGGGTGTTTATTCGTTGTACTCCATCCCCCTCATGGTTGCCTTTAGGACATGTATGGCTGAGGAAACCCCTTAGCAGTAGTGTCCATCCCGATCATATTCTTTAGGCTAGGTCCCTTGTGAAAAGTGTTTCGGGACGTAAAGTGAGGATAACGGGAACGGGTAATCAGGGTTATTGTTGATTGGTGAACTTAATAAGTTTATTATTACTGTGGGTTGAAAACCCTATATGATCACCAGGCTCCCAAGCCTGACCCACTCAGTTTTTTTATGATTACAGGTAGTGGACCCCGAGCATAGTCGGAGGATGACGTGAGATTTTTGGATTATAGGCCAGTAGTTGTAAATAACTGTAGTAAGGCTTATAATGTCTTGTTTATGCTTTTGATCTGTATCGGAACATGACATCCCGAGGTTTTGATATATATGGAAAATATATACCTTCTTAATGAAGGGTTTTGATAAACTTTTATCATATGTTGTTTGGGGACCAATTCTGCAACATCTTTTGAAAAGATTTCTCTGATTTTATTTTAAAAAGAATAAATTAAATCGGTCTTTTCTGGCCGAGAAATTAGGGGATGTCACATTATCTTTGTATGTAACCTGCGTATATATATATATATATATATATATATATATATATATATATATATATATATATATATATATATATATATATATATATATATATATCAGATAGACCTATGGGTCTTTCGTGTGGCAAATACATTTGTTAATTATGAGTGCATGGGTATTTTGGGAAAACCCTTTTTATTTTAAGTATTTGATTTAGATTAGGAAGTTGTCTGCTTGCTTAACAAGTATTACATATTGGTTTAGGTTACTGCTTTCATTAGTATAAATAAGGACATGTATTCGTTAGTTTAGAGAGATCTATAGCAAAAAAATCCTTTGTCACAGTTTTTCTTGTTCCTCCTTTGTTTGGTCTTGTGCATCAAGGTATTACTAGTTTAATACCTTACACTTTGGACTTCCAAAAGTATTTCTTTTGTAGTAACTTTGGACTTTCAAAAGAAAAATAAATAGTTACCACCATCAATATGGTATTAATTGTCATCATTTAGAAATTAGGCACTTAAAAAAATAGTTGTCCTAATTCAAATTTCTTAGTTTAAACTTTAGACGATGATATACGATTAAAAATAGGGAAAAAAGCATATAATTGACTCATGAACTCTTATATAAGTACACTAAAAGCATGGCCAGATTGTTAATTTTGAAGGCCTTATGCGAATAGTAAAAACGAGACTCTAAAATTTCATATTAGTGATGAATAACGATGAGTAGCAACGGATACGATGGATAGCAACAGATTAACCACAGATTTGTGACGGACTAGCAACAAATTATCGATGGATTAGTTACAGATTATCGAAAATTAAAATTTTGGACCCCTTCACGATATGGGCCTTGTACGACCACACCCGAAATGAATAGCCTTGAGTAAAAGTTAGTTGAGACCAAATCATATTGTGGGGGAATAAAAGTAGGGTGATGGTGGATAACAGGATTCCTTATTGATCGTGTAAAGTCACTTTCCGAACTGATATTTCCACCTTATGTCCGGGTTACAGGAAATCTAGTCTACGATAATCCAAAATGATATTCACGAATCTGGGCATAGAAACGTAAACCAAATTGCCAGAGAGTTTTGAGTTTATTATAGAAGAAAAAGAGCTGAGAGCGATTTAAAAGGCTCAAAAGAGGAGCCGTATTTATTCATGACAACTTAGGTTTATATCTTCTAAATTATTTAGGAGAATCATGAATATAATGGTTTAATCAATGGTTTCAAAAACTGAAAAGATTTATCAATCTTACCATAATCACTCATTAGAATTCAGATTTTCTATAATGAAACTAATTCAAATTTCCGAAGACCTTTTGGGGCGTTGCCCTAATTCCCGCGGGAGCTGCCCCTCGACCACGCCTGCTGGTTTCCAGAGTAGGACCACCGCCAGGGGATCTGCCCCTTGGACCCCACTAGGACCGTTTCCCCAAGGACCCTGCAAGGGGGCACAACCCCCTTGACTCCCGCAATTCTGTTGTGTCAGCTTATAATTTGATCTTATAAATGCATGCACTTCGCATTCACCAAACATATAATATATAGTACAAAAAGTAAGTCCATTGGCTCACATGTAGACCTAACAATCCTTGTCTGCATGTCGTGTATTCGTGTCAGACACGAATTTACACGGCACAAATTATAAAACGTGTTTGGGGTATCAAACACGAACACGACACGTAAAAAATTCGTGTGACACGTGACACGACACGAATAGACACGTTTTTCTGCCGTGTTACACGAAAACACGAATAAACACGTTTTTAATGGCTTTTTTAAGCTAGGGCTATAAACTAATTATTAAATTTTACAAAATTGGTCCATAATATATTATAAATATAAAATTTAACCCTAAAGTATATATGTGTATATATGTGTTTGTACGTGTCACGTGTCAACACGAATTTGTATTGTGTCTTATACGTGTCTAAACATGTAAATTCGTGTTTGACATGTATAAGACACGGAACACGAATTTAAAATACGTGTCAGACACAAATAAACACGAAACACGAATTTCTAAAACACATACACGGAAAACATGTATCGTGTTCGTGTCGTGTTAATCGTGCCGTGTAGCAAATTGCCAGGTCTACTCTCATGTTAGTTCCAATTAACGAAAATGCGTTATAATACTAAAATGACCAACATCATATTGTAAAAATTTAGATTCTTAATTCTAAGTTTTTCGAAATCACTCTTGGCCGAAAAGTGTAACAACCAACAAAATTTTCGTCACCAACCATCGTTATAATATAGTAGAGAAAGATAAATGTAATAACTTAGCATTATAATGTTTGATTTTATGAATAAATATAATCAAATATGTTGTTATGTTTAGAAATAGTTTGACGTTTAGACTAAAAAATAAGCATCCAAAAAGTTGTGTTGTCTTTTAAAACGGTTAATATATTCGGAAAGTACTCGTCGACGTGATTCCAAGGATATAAAATTGGTATAAATCCGACTCCGATTGGAGGAGTCATGATTTTTGTAAAAAGTAAAATCAACCGTGTAAATAATTATTACGACGTCGAAACGGTACATAGAGATTGTTAAGTTTTGACTAAAGTTAATAAAATGAGAATCGTCGTACTCCTCGAGATAAGAACTTTAGGAAAAAGAATTCCGAAAACGGGAATCGTATGAGAGAGATATGATTTTTGTAAAATCAATTATTTTTACCCTCGTTAGGCAAAAAGATAAAAGTTAAAACCAGCCAAAACAACCTAAAGGAAAGTTGTAGTACTAGTTTAGACCATCACATAGAAATAAAGAGCGAAAAGATCAGAGCTTGTATGCATAAGAAATGGATTTTTCAAAATCCTTTTTGTGTGCGCGAGGTGCACACCATTGCCCGGCGTGTACCTGGCATCAGATTCAATCGGATTACGAGTAACGTGGCCCAGGGAGAGAGTGACACATGGCGACTCCCTGATGGAGCCACGATGATCACGCGCGACGTGCACATATATTTGCGCCACGTGCACTCCAGAACCTCAACTATAAATGGCAGGGTCAAAAACTCCATTTTATACCCTCAAACACCCATCTCTCTCTCTCTCTCTCTCTCTCTCTCTCTCTCTCTCTCTCTTGGAGCCGCTGCAATCCCGAGGCTATCCTGGAGTCCCGAGCTCGAATCAACCCTACATCAGCGATATCACGCGTCGAGGGTGAGTTTACGACCCGTCTTTTACGGTTTTAAAAAGATTTTATGAGGGGAATACATGCTTATCAAACTGCTTTATCCAAATATATTTTGTAAATATATTAGTATTATATATAGATATATATATATATATATATATATATATATATATATATATATATATATATATATATATATATAAACATGAAACGATAGGGTAATATGCAGGTAGAAACTCTGTCTAGACTTAAGTAATGATATTATGCATAATCGTTATGCTACTCGATATACTAGGAAAAGATTATACCTAGATGTTATGCTGTTCGATTTTCCCAGGATAACTTAGTACCTAGAAGTAATGCTGACCAAATCTTAGGATATGAATTGTACTTAGGTGTTACTTTGTCCTAATATCCTGTTATCCAGATAATCATAATTAATATATATATATATATATATATATATATATATATATATATATATATATATATATATATATATAAAGAGATAATTATGGGAAAAAACGTAAGGATAGACAATGTACTTAACTGTACCATAACCTATCAAAGAATATCTATAAAAGATAATTATTATATATAGGTTAAGTATATATGAATAATTATGTAAAGAAATTGGTATCAAAGAAATATTAAGTAACACTAGTAAAAAACTACGCTATGGCATCGATTTTTGAAAACTGGGTCTTCTCGGTTTTCATATTTCTCATCACTAAAGGTCATAAACTAATTCACATGATTGTTTCCACGACTGTTTATTGAAAATGAGTCAGCATTGCTTATCAGACTTCACACATTCACGTCGGTTTTACATAAAAAAAGTGAGAATTAGTGCGACGGCCTACAACGGTGGGCAAATGACCTTTTTTATAGCGGGTTGGTTATTAAGCGAGACAAAAGGTATCAGGGTTTCATTTTAAGTGATTCAAATCTTATATTTAAACTTGTAACTTGAAAAAACCAGTGACAAGACGTGCCACGGTCGAAAACCATGGCCAAATGTCATCTTTTACAACGAGTTTGTTGGGGGTCAGAAATGGCATCGTCCAAGTCCTCGCACGATGGCCATTGTGCCGCAATCGAATGCTTGGTCCTGGAGGGCTGAATGCGCTATATGGGTTAGGTTGCACCCTTTCTAACACCAATTGGTTTTAGATCAACCGGTAGCACTGATGTCCAACAAGTGGTATCAGAGCCAGCGGCAAGGGTTCGATTATCTCAGGGAGCACTTTTTGAGGGGGGGGGGGGATTGTTGGGGGTCAAAAATAGCATCGACCAAGTCCTCGCACGATGGCCGTTGTGCCACAATCGAATGCCTGGTCCTAGAGGGTTGAATGCGCTATATGGGTTAGGTTGCGCCATTTCTAACACCAATTAGTTTTAGATCAACCGGTAGTGCTGATGTCCGACAGAGTTTTCTTATGTTATTTGTACATATACCTTGTGTCGGGTATTAAGTGAGACGTAAAGACATAAGGTGATAAATACATAAGGTGTTGAAGTTTCATTTTAAGTGATTCCCTCTACTTAGTTAGTTTAGATAAATATTAAGTAAATAGATAATATGTGTTTTGGATTTCATTTTGAACCTCAAATTAAATGACATTTAAGTGGTGTGAAAATGAGTTTTTTAAAAACTGTATTAATTAGCTTAATTTTGTGGTAGGAAAATCAATAAGTCAAAAGTAGTTTTTGATAAAGTGTTTGTCCATTATTACAAGATTGTTCACAACATTAATTTAAAAATCAACCATTATCCATTATTAAACATCCCCAATAAACCTACAAAATTTACCATACTCTTTGTACCAACGACAAACTTTGCAATACTTCTGTAGGTCATCATCTTCTGCAAATATCGCAAATGCCCCTTCACTGGAATGCTCTACCTCTTCACATTGCAAGGTGATATGATCTGTTGTAGGTTTATGAACAACATGTAGAGTATACAACAATTGTTTAGCACTTTCAACACAGTCTTCGTACTCTTGAAAATTCGGAGCAACCAAACCTAAATACTCATCACGTCTACACAAACCTACAAGTATACACATTAAAATAACTTTCAATCCAAAATGTAACAGTTTAAATTTGTATTACAAATTATACAACACATCAAAACTATTCTAAAATCTAGTTTTTGACATTATTACTAAAATGAAAGTGTTATGTAGCCAATACATTAAAAACAAAATGTAATGTATATATTGTATACATACCTTGATCACATTCAGGAAACCCTTTTGATATGTAGATCATCTCAAGCAAATAATTAGCCTCAATATGACCATCTTCTCCGGTTGCAGTCAACAATTCCAATCCATATTCAAAATTAACCTTACAAAAGTACTCGTCCTGTTAACAGAATAACAATACCATTAAGACCAACTACACTAAAAAGAAAAGTGAAATATATAAAATTAGTCAAATTAAGTAACAAATACCACTCCTTTTCTATACATTGCTTCCGTGTTTTTATGATCTTCACAGTTGAATATAAATGCTTCCTCTTTATTAATTTTCGGACCCAAACCATGGCTAACCGGAAACTCTTTGAGGGATGCATTTTTGAGCACATTACTTTGTTTCCCCGCGTCATCCATCTTTTTCGAACTATAGAAATTGAAATTTATAGTTAATATTAATAAATCAAGTTATACTTCATCTAATATACATTAATATGTTAATGTTTATGAGAATTACGAAACTCTTGCAGACATAATGTATTTAGCGGATTCTGACCCTAACCTTGATGTAATACTACTTAGAATCTCTAGAGGAAGATGATCCAATGAAATACACGGTCTTGTACCGGACATTCTACCAACAAAATAGACATTGCATAACTTTATCTAATTTTTTAAATAAAAAATAGGGGTAAATGTGAAATATAACGATTACAACTAACAGGGGAAGAAAAAAACCTTACTTTGGTGCAATGATCGTCGATGAAGTACTGGCTTCCATAATCTAGTCGAAAATTGAGTATCATAACGATTCTCTATCAAGGATTGAAGTTGGGGATGATTGCAGATATTCGAAATCGCCAGAAGAACTGAAACGACATGATGGCGTCGGAAACATAACGTCGCCTAGAAGTTGCAGGCTCAAAATGACCAAATTGCCCTTGAAATAATGCCTCATATTTGATTGGTAAGGATAGTTTTGTCAAAACACATTATTTAAAAAAAACAACCTATTTCAATACACAACCGGGATTTTTATTTGATATGTACCTTAACGGGCTAAGTGAAATCCAACTATCCAAGTCCAGTAAATCAGTTCAAACTATCCAAACCCAAAGGTCATAAACTAATTCACATGATTGTTTCCATGACAGTTTACTGAAAACGAGTCACCAATGGGTTGTTTATTTGATATGTACCTTAATAGGCTAAGTGAAATCCAACTATCCAACCCAATAAACCAATTCAAACTATCCAAGTCCAATAAACCTGTTCAAATGTTTTTTTAATGTATCTATCACACCTGTTCAGCTTGTTTTTTTAAGAACATGTTCATTTCGATCAGGTCTAAAAATTAACATAAAACCGGTTGTTGTTGAACCGCTCTAGTTCCTGGTTCCCGGTTCGAACCAGTTTTAAAATCATTGGACATAATATCATAATTTGTAACTACAAGTTGTAATCAGACTTGCTATAAATATTTTTTGGTCATTGAAATTATTCATCATGTTCTATTTATATTGTTCATTCACCTAATGTTATAAATAAATATGATCAACTCCACACGCGTATGAAGGAAAAGAAAGGACCGTACTAGTTAGGATGAGTTTGCCAAGCTAATATTTTAACACAGGTAAATCTTAATAAAAACCAAAAAATATCAAACCAATTATTAATAAAATAATTGGGTATACAACAACATACCTCGGTATACTGCGTTTATATACTTAAAATTAAAAAAAAATAACCAAAAATATTTACAATACTTATAGAAGATTGAAGAATAGTATCAGGTTTTGTCCTGCAACTACTGTATCTTCACAACTTCTTTTTGCCCTTTTGGATTTTTTTACTCTTACAGTCTGACTGAAAGTAATCATTACGAGATTCAGCAGCCAAATCATGTTTATCTACAGGTGGCATTATATATTTATCTTTGTGTGGTAAAACTATTGTACTGCATTCCTTATCATCTCTTTCATATGCATCTCTATAACTTATTGGAGGCATCATGATCACAATTGATTTTTTATTATCCTTCGGGTCTGTCACATAGAATACATGTCGTGCATGTAAGGCAAGTATGAACGGATCGCCCTTATGCCCTAATGTATCTAGTTCTACCATGGTGTAGCCAAGAAGATCTTTTTAACCCCTTTTTTATTATGAACCCAATCACACATGTAGGAAATTTTCTTATATGATAATATAGTACCCATATATCTTGTAGAACACCATAATAAAATGTGTTTTCATATCTTACTTCTTCTTTTCTAGATCTGTGCGTATCAGTCGACTCTATGCAAACCCCACTATTTTGGTTAATTGTAACTTCCTGGGATTATGTACGAAATAGGTAGCCATTGATGTGATATAAAACATATTTCATTACGACGTGTTGTGGGCCATGAGAAACCCACCTGAAGTCCTCTGAAATGTTATGTATGTCGACCGCAATCTCTCGCACTACCTAAATATCATTAAAAAGATAAGCACCAGGGGGCAGATTGATCAGATACTGTTTTGTTCAAGCAATTGATCAATGACTTCTCAAAACAAAAATTAACTTGGATCATTATTTGACCTCCTCTTTTAAGCAATGATCGAAAGCTGCACTATGCTCATTCTCCATCCATGCTTGTATTTTCATGGGATGTTTATTTTTAACATGTATCTTTTGTCGCCTATGCATACATTGATGAACATTAAATTTAGAATTGTTGAATATCAAACCAATAGACACGCAAGGAAACTGAAAAATAATATTGAAAATTATATGTCAATTAATTACGAATAAAAGACATATATATTTTTTATATGGACAAAATGAGTAAATGGGTTAAGCCAAAAGTCATGGCTTAATATATTAAGACCCCAACATACTTTATGAATGTATATATACATCATTGTATTAATGTATTATATATAGCTATCCATATATTTTATATATGGGCCTAATATATTATACAGTTATCTAGTCTAAGTGTTTAGAATTAATGAACATACTTTTACATGTATACATATTAAATGATGAATTTAATAATGTATTAATGAATTAAGCTCTTAATCTGGATTGTATAAATAAATGCACAACTAATCAAAACAAATAATGAATATACAATTAGTAATATACTTACTCGATATACAGTTACACTCCATGTGTATTTTGCAGTACAAGGAAATGTGCTTTGTGGAAGAGTTTTGGACAAAACTCAGAGTGATATGGAGTTGATAGTGCTACTTTTTCATTATCAGTTGTGTTATGCTTATCCTGTGGAATACCAACAATCTGTATGTTTTTGTGGTATTCAGTTAAGAACTCAATTGTCTCCTCTGCAACATTCTATTCGGCAATGCACCCTTCTGCTTTGTTTTTATTCTGGACATGTCCTTTTATTACCTTCATGTATCCTTGAAATGGATACATCCATCGGAAGCATACTGAACCACATATTCTTACTTCACTAGTAAGGTGAATCACTAAGTGAACCATAATATCAAAAAAATGGAGGAAAGTGTTTATCTAGAAAGCACAATGTGACATGCAGATCTGCTTCCAATTCATCTAGCTCTGCCACTCTTATTTCTTTGCGAGAAATATAATTGAAAAAAAAACATAATTTGATAATAGCATCTCTTGTGGATTTCTGCATTATTGATCGTATTGCAATGAGCAAAAACTGTTGCATTAGCATGTGATAGTCATGCGATTTAAGTCCAATAAGCTTATGCTCCTTTTCACTCACCAAAGTGGTCAATGTTTAACAATAACCTTGTGAAACCCTTAAACATTTAAGTGTTTGCAAAAACTTGTCCTTTTCTTCTAGGGTTAATGTGCAGCTTGATGCGGGCTTGACTAACTGGTCAAGTTCTATTCTTTTTGGTACCAACTCTTGTTTTCAACGCAAGGTTTCAAGATCTTTGCGAGCTTTCAATCCGTCTTTGGTCTTGTTAGGCACGTCTATCACTGTACCGGTAAGACTCTCACCCACATTATTTTCGACATGCATGAAATATATACAGTTTGGGACGAAGTGAAACCGCCAATACTTAAGGCGTTTATACCAAATGTTGCATTTCTTCCAGTACTCTTCCTTGTTTCCCCCTGAAGTCGAGCAATATTCTTTTGAAGTTTTCTTGTTCTTCTTACACTTCCTACATTTTTCCTTTGGAAGTTGAAGTAGCCTTCCCCCATTTATTCTTTATAGATTTCACTTCGTTGTATATCCCTTCCCCACCCATAGACTCTGGGGCATATTCCAACTCCATCTTTCCATTGAAACCAATCTTTTGACGTCTGAATGGATGGTCATATGGAAGATAGCGCCTATGATCGACATAAATCTGTTTCTTTGATTCCGGAAGTCTAATAGAATGAGTATTTTTTTTTACACACTATGTAACCTTTGTATCCGCTATAGGGGCATCTACATAGTACCCCCCAGATCAAGGTAATCATTTATGGTCCATAAAACAACTGCACGTATAGTAAACTTCTCTTCTGCATACGCATCATATGTTTCAACCCCCTTTTCGAATAACACTTGAAGATCATCAATCAAAGGTTCTAAATAAACCTCAATATCATTACACGGTGAACCGGATATTAGTAATGACAACATCATGAACTTCCTTTTCATACACAGCCACGGTGGAAGGTTATAAATGACGGTTAAAACGTACCAAACACTGTGATGTTTGTTTCCTCTATTTACGTCAACCCCATCAGTTGAAATGCCAAGTCGTAGATTTCTTGCATCATTAGGAATTTCAGGGAACCTGTCGTCTATGTTCCGCCATACTGGTGTGTCCGTCTGGTGACGTAGTACATGCGAAACGAAAAGTCACATGTGTCGTTCCATGACACAAGAGTTATGACCGGAACTCCCGATGCATGATCCACATATAGAATAACCTCGGGTATGAAGGTGTAATCCCCGCACCCATTCCATGCACGGTCCCATGTCGAAGAACATAAGAATATCTGCAAGCCGTGTGTCTCAAAGCCGTATATGATACTAGATCGAGCTGATGACTGGCGCCCCGAATTAATTGATCCATATCAACGACCCACACTCGTGCCACATGTACTCACACCGTGGTCCCCTTGGCTGATGATCAAGATCACGTGAAAGGAAAAGTCCAGTGTCTCGTTCCATGATGCTAGAGTGATGGCCGGAACCACTGTGCATGATCCATATATACAATAACCTTGGGTTTTAAGGTGCAACCCCCACACCCATACCATGCAGGGTCCCATGTCAAAGAACATAGAAAAATATGCAAGTCGTGTATCTCGGAACCGTATATGATACTAGATCGAGCTGATGACCGACACCCCAAATTACTTGATCCATATCAACGACTCGCACTCGTGCCACAAACAATCTCACCGTGACCTCCTTGGTTGACGATCGAGATCACACGAAAGGAAAAATTCCAGTGTATCCTCCATGATGCTAGAGTGATGGCCGGAACACCCGATGCATGATCCATATATATAGAATAACCTCGGTTTTGAAGACGCAGCCCCCGCACCCCGACCATGCAGGGCCCCATGTCGAA